>NW_012104054.1:788119-829452 GCF_000951045.1 Mandrillus leucophaeus
AATTTAATTGCTAGATTTCCAGGCTGGCTCACTAAGCATGAAAGAGAGATAAAAGAAATTGCAGTATCTGGAATGAAAGAGGAAACATCATTTATTCCACTGATGTTAATAAGATAATAAGAGAATATAGAAAAAAAAAAAAACTTTTCATGTCCACAAATTTGAAATTTTAGATGAAATGGACCAGTTCCCTGAAAGACAAAAACTACAAAAATCACTCAAGTACAAATAAATAAAACATAATTTTATGGTTACTAAAGAAATTGATTTCATATTTTTGAAAACACTCAAAAAAAATCCAGCCGCAGATAGTTTTGAGGTCTAATTTGACCAAATGTTTAATAAATAATACCAAATCTAGACAATCTCTTCCAGAATTTAAAAGAGAATAGAACACTTCCCAACTCATTTTCTGGGGTCCAGTATGATTCTAATACCGAAACAAAACAAAGACACAGCAAATAATAAAATTATGAACTAGTCCTTCATAAATAGGAACACAAAAACTCTAAGGAAAAAAAAAGAGCATATTGAACCTGCAACAGAGTAAAAAAGATAACACATCCTTATCAAGTGTTGCTTATTTCAGGAATGAGAAACTCATTAAATATTTAAATATATGCGTAATTTATTACATTAACAGACTAGACTGGAAAATATCCACATGATTCTCTCCACAGATAAAGTATTTGACAAAATTTAGCAGTCACTCAAAATAAGAACAGTCAGCAAAAGACAGTTTCTTTAATTTCAAGATGGGCATCTAAAAAAAAAATCAGACAGATAAAGCAACTACCATACTAACATACCTAATGGTGTTAGGCTAAACCGTTTTCTTCTAAGATTGGAAATAAGAAAAAGAAAGAAAGATGTCATCTCCCATCACTCTTATGCAACGTCATGTAGAAATACCAGCTAGGGCAATAAGGCATGGAAGAAAGTATACAGATTAGACAGGAAAAAACAAAACTATATAGGTATAGCTATAGTATATATAGAAAACTCTAAGGAAGCTACTAACTAGTTAGTTTTCTTGTTTTTTTTTTTGTTTTGTTTTGTTTTGTTTTTCATGCAGGATACTGGTTAGTAGTTCTGTAGCTACTGTGTGTGTTAATTGGGTTAAACAAATGAGTAAATGTAGAAAATGAGAGTCAGATTTCTCACTATAGCAGAAAGAAATAACACATCAAGAATGTAAAAGGCGAGAATAACTCTGTGGTATTGAATTAGAATTAAAATTAGTATGAATTCAAGATTTTAAAACTATATAAACAGATAAATAGATATAGACTAAACTTTGTGTATATGTGCATTACATACATGTATGTTTATGTATATACAAATAATCTCTCTCTCTCTCACTCTTTCTCTCTCTCTTTCTCTCTCTCTCTCTCTGTGTGCTAATAAGGTCTAAAATCTATGCCAGTCCAGTAGCAATAATTACATCTAGTACCTTGATTCTGGCTTATATACACAATTCTTAAACAGAAGGAACTAGAGATCCTTAAGATGGTTGTTGATTTCATAGCTGAGGGAAGAATATACAAGATGGGCACAGAATTTCTGTGATAACTAGGAACAAAGTAAGAAAGAGCTCAGAAAATAAGAGCACATTCAAATTGCATAAGAGGCATTCTGAAAGTACCTTCATGATGAGAGCTGAAGAAATTTGACCACCATAATTACAGGGTGTATGTTAACTGATTTCAGGGTTTACTATAAACATAAAGTTACCCAAAGAGTTTGTAGTGTGGTGTGAGATTAAATGTATGGATCAATTAAACATTATAAATAATACAGAATTTAGATATACACATATATGGTCAACTGATTTTTGATCAAGTTTCCAAGAAATTTCAAGGAGTAACAGCTGGATATCCACAAATGGGGGAAAAGTGAATATTAATGCTTTAATCTCACTATTGTATAATAAAAATCACCTGCAAATGGATCACATCTTGAAAGACAAAAGCTAAAATGATAAGATATCTAGAAGACAATATAGTAGAAAATTCTTATGGTCATCGGTTAGGCAAAGATCTCTTCATATAGTACATGCACACACACACGCACACACATACCACGAAGTAAAAACAAATGAGTGAATTGCACTTTATCTACATTAGAATGGGCTGCTCTACAAAGCATATCATTAAGAGAATAAAAGTGACAATAAAAGCAACAAAATAGCAGATAGCATTTATATACATATATGTGTAATATTGTATGTGTATGTGTTTGTGTGTACGTAAGTATATAATTGACCCTTGAACCATGTAGGTTTGAAGCATATGAGTTCAGTTATACACAGATTTCCTTCCACTTTTGTTTGCCATTGAGACAATAAAAACAACTTCTTCTCTTCCTCCTCAGCCCGTTAAACGTGAGGAAGGATGAATGCCTTTATGATGATCCACTTCCATTTAATAAATAGTAAATATATTTTCCCCTTTCTTATGATTTTCTTAACGTTTTCTATCTCTAGCTTACTTTATTGTAATAATACAGGATGTAATACATGTAACACATAAAATATGTATTCATGGAATGTTTATGTTATCTGTAAGGCTGCCAGTCAACAGGAGGCTATTAGTAAAGGTTTGGATGAGTGAAAAGTCATACTCAGATTTTCAGCTGCTTGGAAGTTGGAATCCCTGGCACTCGCATTGTACAAGGGCCAATTGTACACACAATACACACACACACACCTCTACATACACACACACAAAGTAAGCAGGATATGAAAGAAAAAAGATCACTGGCTGGGCATGATGACTCATGCCTGTAATTCCAGCATTTTGGCAGGCCAAGATGGGAGGATTGCTGGAGCCCAGGAATTCGAGACCAGCCTGGGCAACATAGCAAGACCCCATCTCTAAAAAAAAAAATGAAAAAAGATCTCTGGTATTACTATCCAACTCAATACAGAATAAAATGTGCCCATATTAAGGAGACCCAGGTCTCAAAATGCACCATTTTTCTCTAGTAGGACCCATACATTCCAGGATTAGAGAATTATTCTTCATCTCAAGGTGATGAGTAATCTGCACATTTAATTTCAGTCCCTTTTATTAACTGTAGCATTTATTAGATGAAAGAATTTATATGGAACTCTAGATTCCTAAGTCATATAGATAAAAACAAAGTATGTATGAAGAGTAAATTTTTTTCATGGTCCATATAATTTCACTCACTTTCTAAAAGATGAGCCTGAGCCAATTTTTCTTAATATCAAGGATATTTTTGATAATTTGAATTTAATATAGTCAAGATTGTCACAGCTTGTGATTTTTTAGAAAAGATTGTTATAGTCTTATTTACAAAGTATATGCTGCCATAAAAATTAGGGTTATTCAACCAGGAAAATAATATCTAATATGGAAGCTGAATTTGATAATTTAGAGAAATTTTACTAATACATTATGAAGCAGTGAACTATTAAACCACATAGGATAAGTGGTTTATGGTAGTCATTTTCTGCTAAGTAGTTAAAGTTACAAACACAACTCTGACAACTTTTTTGCAAAAATAGAAGTGCCATCATTTTCAAATTCCAATAAACAGGTAAAAGCAGTAAATACTATAAGAGAAAGAAGGGAGAAGAAAAACTTGGGAGTTTGAAATTATTGTAGATACAAGGAAATTAATAGAATAGGATGGGTAAAATTTGGATTAAAAAATTGATTCATTCATTTACCTTATTAGTTCTTGACATGTTTCAGACACTGTTCAAGGTTCCAGGGATAAAGAATACAGTATTGACCAGAACCTTCTGTAATAGGGCTTATACTGTAGCAAACAGAAACAGACAACAACCAAATATACAAATAATGTCTAATATACTAGGTATTTAACCATGTAAATAAAAAAAGAAAGTAGGTTTAATGACAGAGAGTACCTGAGGATGGTCAGAGAAGGGTTTTTTGAGGCAGTATTTCAGAGGGACCTGAATAAATCAGAGCATGCACCTTTCAAAAAACTATATTCTAAAGAAATGCAGTATTTAGTGAAAATACCATGGAATATGACATTTTTAATATGCTCTTAATATATTTTTCACATGGGAATTGCAGAGGCATCATTGTAGCTGTAATACAGGGTTTCTCAACATCTGCATATTGACATTCTGGTCCAGATAAACGTTGTGGGGTTTGTCTTATGCCTTATAGCAGGGGTCCCCAGTCCCTGGGTCACTGACTGGTACCAGCCCATGACTTTTTGGGAACTGGGTAGTAGGAGGTGAATGGCAGGTGAGCGAGTATTACTGCCTGAGTTTCACCTCTTGTCAGATCAGCAGTGGCATTAGATTCTAACTAATGCCTGAAGATCTGAGGTGGAATAGTTTCATCCCAAAACCATCCCCCATCCCTGTCCGTGGAAAAACTCTCTTCCACAAAACTGGCCCCTGGTGCCAAAAATGTCGGGGACCACCGCATGATAGGATGCTTAGCAGCATCTCTGGCCTCTTCCCACTAGATTGCAGGAGGAAGCCTCCACACATACCCTCAGTTGTATACACCAAAGATGCCTACAGAAGTTGCTAAATATTCCTGAGGAAGAGCCAAGATGGGAGGATTGCTGGAGCCCAGGAATTCGAGACCAGCCTGGGCAACATAGCAAGACCCCATCTCTAAAAAAAAAAAAATGAAAAAAGATCTCTGGTATTACTATCCAACTCAATACAGAATAAAATGTGCCCATATTAAGGAGACCCAGGTCTCAAAATGCACCATTTTTCTCTAGTAGGACCCATACATTCCAGGATTAGAGAATTATTCTTCATCTCAAGGTGATGAGTAATCTGCACATTTAATTTCAGTCCCTTTTATTAACTGTAGCATTTATTAGATGAAAGAATTTATATGGAACTCTAGAAAATCTATGCCAGTCCAGTAGCAATAATTACATCTAGTACCTTGATTCTGGCTTATATACACAATTCTTAAACAGAAGGAACTAGAGATCCTTAAGATGGTTGTTGATTTCATAGCTGAGGGAAGAATATACAAGATGGGCACAGAATTTCTGTGATAACTAGGAACAAAGTAAGAAAGAGCTCAGAAAATAAGAGCACATTCAAATTGCATAAGAGGCATTCTGAAAGTACCTTCATGATGAGAGCTGAAGAAATTTGACCACCATAATTACAGGGTGTATGTTAACTGATTTCAGGGTTTACTATAAACATAAAGTTACCCAAAGAGTTTGTAGTGTGGTGTGAGATTAAATGTATGGATCAATTAAACATTACAAATAATACAGAATGTAGATATACACATATATGGTCAACTGATTTTTGATCAAGTTTCCAAGAAATTTCAAGGAGTAACAGCTGGATATCCACAAATGGGGGAAAAGTGAATATTAATGCTTTAATCTCACTATTGTATAATAAAAATCACCTGCAAATGGATCACATCTTGAAAGACAAAAGCTAAAATGATAAGATATCTAGAAGACAATATAGTAGAAAATTCTTATGGTCATCGGTTAGGCAAAGATCTCTTCATATAGTACATGCACACACACACGCACACACATACCACGAAGTAAAAACAAATGAGTGAATTGCACTTTATCTACATTAGAATGGGCTGCTCTACAAAGCATATCATTAAGAGAATAAAAGTGACAATAAAAGCAACAAAATAGCAGATAGCATTTATATACATATATGTGTAATATTGTATGTGTATGTGTTTGTGTGTACGTAAGTATATAATTGACCCTTGAACCATGCAGGTTTGAAGCATATGAGTTCAGTTATACACAGATTTCCTTCCACTTTTGTTAGCCATTGAGACAATAAAAACAACCTCTTCTCTTCCTCCTCAGCCCGTTAAACGTGAGGAAGGATGAATGCCTTTATGATGATCCACTTCCATTTAATAAATAGTAAATATATTTTCCCCTTTCTTATGATTTTCTTAACGTTTTCTATCTCTAGCTTACTTTATTGTAATAATACAGGATGTAATACATGTAACACATAAAATATGTATTCATGGAATGTTTATGTTATCTGTAAGGCTGCCAGTCAACAGGAGGCTATTAGTAAAGGTTTGGATGAGTGAAAAGTCATACTCAGATTTTCAGCTGCTTGGAAGTTGGAATCCCTGGCACTCGCATTGTACAAGGGCCAATTGTACACACAATACACACACACACACCTCTACATACACACACACAAAGTAAGCAGGATATGAAAGAAAAAAGATCACTGGCTGGGCATGATGACTCATGCCTGTAATTCCAGCATTTTGGCAGGCCAAGATGGGAGGATTGCTGGAGCCCAGGAATTCGAGACCAGCCTGGGCAACATAGCAAGACCCCATCTCTAAAAAAAAAAATGAAAAAAGATCTCTGGTATTACTATCCAACTCAATACAGAATAAAATGTGCCCATATTAAGGAGACCCAGGTCTCAAAATGCACCATTTTTCTCTAGTAGGACCCATACATTCCAGGATTAGAGAATTATTCTTCATCTCAAGGTGATGAGTAATCTGCACATTTAATTTCAGTCCCTTTTATTAACTGTAGCATTTATTAGATGAAAGAATTTATATGGAACTCTAGATTCCTAAGTCATATAGATAAAAACAAAGTATGTATGAAGAGTAAATTTTTTTCATGGTCCATATAATTTCACTCACTTTCTAAAAGATGAGCCTGAGCCAATTTTTCTTAATATCAAGGATATTTTTGATAATTTGAATTTAATATAGTCAAGATTGTCACAGCTTGTGATTTTTTAGAAAAGATTGTTATAGTCTTATTTACAAAGTATATGCTGCCATAAAAATTAGGGTTATTCAACCAGGAAAATAATATCTAATATGGAAGCTGAATTTGATAATTTAGAGAAATTTTACTAATACATTATGAAGCAGTGAACTATTAAACCACATAGGATAAGTGGTTTATGGTAGTCATTTTCTGCTAAGTAGTTAAAGTTACAAACACAACTCTGACAACTTTTTTGCAAAAATAGAAGTGCCATCATTTTCAAATTCCAATAAACAGGTAAAAGCAGTAAATACTATAAGAGAAAGAAGGGAGAAGAAAAACTTGGGAGTTTGAAATTATTGTAGATACAAGGAAATTAATAGAATAGGATGGGTAAAATTTGGATTAAAAAATTGATTCATTCATTTACCTTATTAGTTCTTGACATGTTTCAGACACTGTTCAAGGTTCTAGGGATAAAGAATACAGTATTGACCAGAACCTTCTGTAATAGGGCTTATACTGTAGCAAACAGAAACAGACAACAACCAAATATACAAATAATGTCTAATATACTAGGTATTTAACCATGTAAATAAAAAAAGAAAGTAGGTTTAATGACAGAGAGTACCTGAGGATGGTCAGAGAAGGGTTTTTTGAGGCAGTGTTTCAGAGGGACCTGAATAAATCAGAGCATGCACCTTTCAAAAAAGTATATTCTAAAGAAATGCAGTATTTAGTGAAAATACCATGGAATATGACATTTTTAATATGCTCTTAATATATTTTTCACATGGGAATTGCAGAGGCATCATTGTAGCTGTAATACAGGGTTTCTCAACATCTGCATATTGACATTCTGGTCCAGATAAACGTTGTGGGGTTTGTCTTATGCCTTATAGCAGGGGTCCCCAGTCCCTGGGTCACTGACTGGTACCAGCCCATGACTTTTTGGGAACTGGGTAGTAGGAGGTGAATGGCAGGTGAGCGAGTATTACTGCCTGAGTTTCACCTCTTGTCAGATCAGCAGTGGCATTAGATTCTAACTAATGCCTGAAGATCTGAGGTGGAATAGTTTCATCCCAAAACCATCCCCCATCCCTGTCCGTGGAAAAACTCTCTTCCACAAAACTGGCCCCTGGTGCCAAAAATGTCGGGGACCACCGCATGATAGGATGCTTAGCAGCATCTCTGGCCTCTTCCCACTAGATTGCAGGAGGAAGCCTCCACACATACCCTCAGTTGTATACACCAAAGATGCCTACAGAAGTTGCTAAATATTCCTGAGGAAGAAAAGTTCACAATTACCATCTCCTCTTTCTCCCCTCACCCACTTCGGTTTAAGAACCACTGATGCAGCAAATGGAACAAGACAAAGAATAATAGGAGATGTGGGCAGAGAGAGAGAGCTGAAATTCAATATGGGTAGGACCCCGCGTAACATTTTCAGGACCATCATTGCACTGATTTGAGCCAAAAAAGCTAAAACTGTAGGGTCATTCTGACTGATGAGTGGGAAATAGGTTGTTGGTGAGCAAGAGTGAAAACAAGATTAGGTTAGGATTAGATCCTGGTTAGGATACGCATAACCCCAATAACGAAGAAATCATTGAAAGTATGGTAGTAGATGAAGTGGTAAGAAATGAACAACTCTGTATCTACTTTGAAATTCAGTTAACAGGATTAATTGGGAGATATAAGAGGAATAAGGGTTTTTCTTAATGGTCTGAACAAGTGAGAACTGAAACTATCATTTATTGAGAAAAATGACTTTTGGTGACACAGGATTTCGACAGAGTTAAGAGATATATGAACCAGGAGTTCAGTTTTGAATATGTTAAATTTGAGTTTGTTGTAAAAAATATAGATTAATAAGTAAAGATATTGAAAATTCGGATATAAGTGTCTAGATTTGAAGTGAGAGGTTGGTGGTGTAAATATAAATTTGCGAATGCTCATAACCTGCGAGATGACTCAGGGAGTGAATGTAGTTAGAGAAGAGAAGAACTTCTAGAATTATATTCTGCGACACTGTGACAATTAAATATCTGGAGGATAAGGAAATAATTATTATGAAATAGAGTGAAACATTTTCATAAATAGTTAAGATAAAACATATATCTTAACCATATATATTTCTGTAGAAAACTTTGACAGGTTTAAGATAAGGGAAAGTCCACAGGTCCTCAGAGGAGCTACATATTACAGATTATGCATAGGAAGGATGCTTACATTGTCCAACAGAGAAGGGGCTCAGTAAACATCAGCTATTGTAACTGAAGCCTTGAGCCTAAATGAGTAGAGAGGTAGTGAGGCTCTTATTAATGGAAATTAGCAGATTCAGTGGTACAGCTTAATCTGTGGGAACACTAGTAGTAGACATGGAAAGACCCTGAGATCAAACAGGACAGTACAGGTTGTAGAAATAGTCTACAGCAGGGGTCCCCAACCCCTGGGCAATAGATGGATACCACTCCGTGGCCTGGTAGGAACTGGATCACACAACAGGAGAGCACAAACCCTATTGTGAACTGCGCATGTGAGGGATCTAGGTTGCATTGCATGCTCCTTATGAGAATCTAATGATAAATGTAATATGCTTGAATCATCCTGAGGCCATCCTTCCAAACTCATCCATGGAAAAATTGTCTTCCATGAAACTAGTCCCTGGTGCCAAAAAGGTTGGGGACCACCGGTCTACAGGATGCTAGAGATGTGACACTAGAGACAGAAAAAAATATATGATTTTAAAAATTATTAATCAAGCATATATATGTTTATGGGAGTAGACAAATTTTCCAAAGAGTAAGGAATATACATGAAGAGAGGGCAAGAACTAAACTGGGAGAAACGTTCACATTTTACCAATAATGAAGGAAGAGAAAAACCTGAGTGAGAGAAAAAAGTTTTTAGGTGAGAGGATCAGAATATTGGCTATGATGCCAAATTTTCCTGAATAAGAAGATGTGGAAGACTAGAACTCCATTCTAGTAGAGAATATTATTTTTACCAAGGAGAGTGCATGCTCAGAAGAAAGGTCTGCAATGGTTTGAATGTGTATGTACCAGCAAATTTCAAATGTTGGAACCTAAGACTCAATGCTGTTATATTGAGGTGGGGTTTTTATAAGATGGGGGGTTTTCATAAGGTGATTAAATCTCATAAATGGGATTAGCACCCTTTTGAAAGGACTCAAAGGAGCTATTATTGAGGCTCTTTTGCCCTTCCGTTTCTACTTCCATGTGAAGACCCAGCATTCATCTCCCAAGAGATGCAGTGGGGGTGCAGTGACAAGAGATCATCTTGAAGAAAGCAACCAGGTTTTCATCTCAGCAGACGCCAAGGCAGCTGGTGTCTCAGTCTCGGACTTACACCCTCTAGAACTGTGAGAAATAAATTTATTTCTTTTTTTATCAGAAAAAAATATTTTATTTTTTACCTGAGATTCAGAGGGTACATGTGCAGGTTTGTTACATGGGTATACTGTGTGATGCCGAAGTTTGAGGTATGACTGAACCCACCACCCAGATAGTAAGCATAAAACCTAATACGTAGTTTTTCAAACCTTGCCCCACTCCGTGCCTCTTCCATGTATTAGTCTGTTTGTGCACTGCTATAAAGAACTACCTGAAACTGGGTAAATTATAAAGAAAAGAGGTTTAATTGACTTATGATTCCACAGTCTGTACAGGAAGCATGGCTGGGGAGGCCTCAGGAAACTTTCAATCATGGCGGAAGGCAAAGGGAAACAGCCATGTCTTACATGGCTGGAGCAGGAGGAGGAGAGAGAAGGGGAGATGACCAGATCTGTGAGAACTCACTATCATGAGACTAGCAAGAAGGAAATTTGCCCCCATGATTCACTCACCTCCTACGAGACCCCTCTTCCAATATTGGGGATTACAATCATCAAAAGATTTGGATGGGGACACAAATCCAAACCATGTCACCCATCTTGTGGTTTCCAGTGTGTATCGTTCTCATCTTAATGCCCATCCATACCCAATGTTTAGCTCTGTCTTACAAGTGAGAACACAGAGTATTTGGTTTCCTGTTCCTGCGTTGATTAACTTAGGATGATGGTTTCTAGCTGCATTTATGTTGCTACAAAAGACATAATTTTATTCCTTTTTAAGGCTGTGTTGTAGTATTCCATGGTGTACATGCACCACATTCTCTTTATTCAATCCATTATTGATGGGCCCCTGGGTTGATTCCATGTCTTTTCTATTGTGAATAGTGCTGCAATGAACACACAAATGCATGTATACTTTTGGTAGAATGATTTATTTTCCTCTGGATTTATAACAAGTAATAAAATTGCTGGGTTGAATGGTAGATCTATTTTTAATTCTTTGAGAAATCTTCAAACAACTCTCCACAGTGGCTGAACTAATTTACATGCCCACCAACAGAGTATAAGCGTTCCCTTTTCTCTGCAGCCTAACCAACTGTTGTTTTTCGACTTTTAGTAATAGCCATTATGACTGGTGTGGAATGGCAGCTCATTGTTTCAATTTGCATTTCTCTGATTAAGAGGGATGTTAAACGTTTTTCATGTTTGTTGGTTGACTGTATGTCTTATTTTCAGAACTGTCTGTTCATGTCCTTTGCCTGCTCTTTAGTGGGGCTATTTGTTTCTTGCTCATTGAATTGAAGTTCCTTACAGATTCTGGATATTAGACCTTGTTGGATGCACAGTTTGCAAATCCTTTCTTCCAGCCTATAGGTTGTGTGTTTACTCTGTTGCTAGTTTCTTTTGCTGTGCAGAAGCTCTTTAGTTTAGTTAGGTCTCACTTGTCAGTTGTTGTTTTTGCTGCAGTTGCTTTTGAGGACTCAGTCATAAATTCTTTGCTAAGGTTGATGTGCCGAACGGTATGTCCTAGGTTTTCTTCCAGGACTTTAATAGTTTGAGGTCTTACATTTAAACCTTTAATCTATCATTGGTTAGTTTTTGTATATGGTGATAGGTAGGAATCCAGTTTCATTCTTCTGCATATAGCTAGCCAGTTATCTCAGCACCCTTTATTTAACAGGGAGTCCTTTTTCCATTGCTTATTTTCCTTGTTTTTGTTTTGTTTTGTTTTGTTTTTTCCAAGATGGAGTCTCGCTCTGTTACTCAGGATGGAGTGTGGTGGCGCAATCTCAGCTCACTGCAACTTCTGCCTCCCGGGTTCAAGTGATTCTCCTGCTTCAGCCTCCTGAGTAACTGGGATTACGGGTGCACGCCACCACGCCTGACTATTTTTCATATTTTTAGTAGAGACAGTGTTTCACCATGTTGTTCAGTCTGGTCTCGAACTCCTGACCTCATGATCCACCCACCTCACTCTCCGAAAGTGCTGGGATTATAGGCATGAGCCACCATGCCCAGCCCCATTGCTTATTTTTCAAAAATTAAAGAGGGGTAAAAACAAGAAAACAGGATGGGAATATTTAACATTAGGTCTGTAATTAGAAAGAAAAAATGTTGTTCTGAATGTGGAAATAAAATAAAATAAGTTTCTGCTTTATATATTTTCCAGTTGCAGGTAATTCTTTGTAACAGACTAAAACAAGAAAAAGTGTAGTCAGAAAAATTATGCAATAATTTGGAATTGAAGAAAAAATAATTCCTACGCGTCACATAAAAAGAAGGGGTAACATTTAAGAAGGCAATTTATATTTTAGTTTTATAAAAAACATCTAAAATGTTTTACCTAAGGTAATATTTAAAACTAAAACAAAAAATAAGAGAGAAGGAGAAATGTCTGGGTATAACTAAGATGAAAATGTGTTATTACACTTGATGTCAGAACTTTGCGGCACCAACATACAAATTCAAAAATAAACAGTGATATAAGAAGTCAAGTAAGAAAAATTAATATACTATATTTAATTTTCAAAGAAGTTGTGAATGAAGAAATTTAGGACTGTAGAAATATGCCAGAAAGTCAGAAGAAGAGATTCAGTTATAATCATAGGTTGAAACCAATAAGTAGAAAATTAGAATTTTTTGTTATCTTTGAGAGATAGTCAGGAAACCTAACATAAAAAAAGCCTGCAATAGTCTCATAATATTTAAAATAGAGGGTGGAGCCATACTTACCCTTAAAATAAAAACAGTGAATTTTGAGGGATAATGTTTGACGAAAATTGGCAATAGAATACGATACTGGGCACAAAATACAATAATAACCCGGAACAAAGAAAGGTAATTTTAATATGTAAAATATTGGAGTAGGTAAAGAGGAAATCTAAGGAAAAGGCAGGTTGGGGGTGATGTCCAAGACAAAGGCAAAACTGAAGTATTATTCAGCCCCAAAGCAGAGGGATTATTATTAAAGAATGAGTGTAGACGTAATGTGGAAAAGAAAATTATTTCACTGCATTTCAATAATACATACGTTTTAGTTAGTTGGGTTGATAGTTATAAAAAAACTATATTTAATGATTATAATATAATGATATAATCTAAAAATATTTAAAATAATTAATTATATCCAGGTACTATATGTGACATTTGATTAAAATTGATAATTTCCCTCTTTAATTATTACCAGAAACAGTTGTACTAATGTAGTTTCTTGAACATTGAGAAGGGAGTGCCTGTATGACATTAGTAAGCACCCTCTTTATTCTTTGGAGTCCTCACATATAAGTGAATTCCAATCAGCAATCATGGAGCACTTACAAAGGGTCAGAGTTAGCCAGATGTTAGTGGGGTGGGGCTAGGGGGTGAAAAGATGAGCAATACAGTTCCTGTGTCTTCAGTCAACAAAGTCTGATAGGCATGTATATTTAGGATTCCAGAATAATATATTACATGCTAAAATCAGAGTGTGAAATCAGAGTAAGGTTGCTTTGTTTCAGCATTAAAAAAAAGGTGTTACAAAGAGGAGTAAAAACAAGAAAACAGATGAGAATATTTAACATTAGGTTTATAATTAGAAAGAAAAAATGTTCTGAATGTGGAATAAAATGTATGGAATTATTTTTTCTTTAATATTTATTTTGTTATTGATACATAATGAATGTACATATTTTGGAGGTGCATGAAATAGTTTAACATACTCATATCATTTGTAAAGATTAAATTAGTATAATTGGGATATGCGTCACCTTAAATATTTGTCTTTTATTTATGCTAGAAACATTTGAATTATTCTCTTCTAGCTATTGTGAAAGATACACTAGATTATTGAAAACTATAGTCACTCTACTGATCTATAAAACTAGGTATTTCTTTTATCAAACTGTTTATGCCCATTAATCAACCCATCTTCAATCCCTTCTTCTCCCTACCCTTCGTGGCCTCTGGTGACCACCAATCTACTTGATATTTTTATAAGCTTCACATTTTCAGCTCTCACATGTGAGTGGACATGTAATATATAATCTTTCTGTGCTTGGTTTATTTTATTTAACACAATGACCTCCAGTTCTATCCATGTTGCTGCGAATGACTGAATAACATTCTATTTTGTATACATACCACATTTTCTTCTTTCATTTATCTACTGATGGGTACATCAATAGATAATTGATAGGTTGATTCCATGTTTTGTCTATTGTTAATAGTTTTGATTTCCTTTTTTTGGATCTATATCCAATAGGAAACTGCTGGATCGTATGTTAGTTATATTTTTAGCTGAGAAATCTTCACATAGTTTTCCATAGTGGTTGTTCTAATTTATACCCCCAACAAAAGTGTATGAGCCTTCCCCTTTATCTACATCCTCACCAGCATCTGTTATTGCCCATATTTTTTGTAGAAGCCATTTTAACTGGCGTAAAATATTCATAGTGGTTTTTATTTGCATTTCTCCAATGATTAATTATGTTGGGCATACTTTTCCAATATACCCTTTGGCCATTTGTATGTCTTCTTTTGAGAAATGTCTCTCCATATTTTTTGCCAATTTTTAATTGGATTATTTGTTTTTCGTTTTTCTGTTTTCTTTTTGCTACTGAGTTGTTTGAGCTCCTTACATATTCTGCTATTTATTTGTTTAGTGCTTACATTTCTTTATTTTTAATTACTGAGGGTACATACTATTGAAAGGAGTTAGCTTGCCTTAGGTGGATAACAAGGGAATGGTCTCCAGAGAACCCCCGGTCCATGGGTCAGTGCCTCATACCCACATAAGCTGCAGGCACAGATAAGGGAAATCTAGTACAGGCTGTTGAGCCTGGAACATGCCCGCAGTTACGCAGACAGAAAAACGTCCAGGCCGCTTGGATAAAAACTTGCACAAACCTCCAGCTCACTCAGATAAAGGAACAAAGTCCTGGCCTTTGGCCTTTGTATAGTCAGTGGGCTCCCAGGAAATGTTTCTTCTCCTTTTGTGGGCATGGGCACAGTGGGATCCAGTGGGTTCCGGTGCGCACTCGACTTTTCTTTATTTGGATTGTGAGTCCGGCTTCTATGAATCATCACTTCAGCCTCTGATTGGTCCTGGGCCAAGGTCCCAGGCCAAGCTTTCACTTCAGCCCCTGATAGGTCCTGGGCCAAGCTAAGTAACTTCTACGAATCATTAGTCCAGCTCCTGATTGGTCCCGGGCCAAGGCCCTGGGCCAAGCTGAGTCACACCGTTCTCCAAGATAGCCCGTGGACTAAGCATATTCCTTCTTCTTCCCATAAAAATCCCACATGTGGTCCATAAAAACCTTGGACCCCAGCTTCATAGGAGGCACCCTGTTCAGGCCCCCCTCTCTGC
Organism: Mandrillus leucophaeus; assembly: GCF_000951045.1. Lineage (NCBI taxonomy): Eukaryota > Metazoa > Chordata > Mammalia > Primates > Cercopithecidae > Mandrillus > Mandrillus leucophaeus. Next base: position 803,548 of record NW_012104054.1, read on the forward strand.
TGGCAGAAAGCTTTCTTCTTTCACTTATTAAACTTTTGCTCTAACCTCACCTTTGTGTCCACACTCCTTATTCTTCTTGGAGGTCGGACAAAAAACTCCAGACATTATCTCAGACAAGACTGTTACATCTTGGTGCATTGCTGAGACTACAACACTATGTGTATATATTTATAAGGTACATAAGATGTTTTGATATAGGCTGCAATATATAATAATTACATCATGGAAAATTGGGTATCTATTTCCTGAAAGATTTTATGCTGTGTGTTACAAACAATCCAATTATTCTCTTTAGTTATTTTCACCCTTTTGTGCTTATCATCTAACAGTGTCTTAGATTTTATCCTGTTTTCTATCCTATCTTCATTGGCCTTTACCCTGAAACCTCAATAAGGAAGACTGAGATTAATACAGGTAATGTATGATGTGAGAGGTCAGATAATTGTTCAGAAAATATTTACTTCTCTCCACCTCCTCTCCTCTCTTACAGCAGACTCTACTTCCTGCCACCCTCCCTACTTTGAGAATGGCCACGTGAATTACTTTGCAACAGAATGTGAACAAAAATGATAGGAGAGATGCATTAATTTGCTTTCATGTTTGGCATTCTTCTTATCCTTTTGCCATCTATCATAAAAACAGCATGCTCTGTTCTCAGACTGCCAGTCAGGCTGAAGTAGTCTGAAGCTAACTTGTAGTCTGAAGAAAAGCCACTAGCTATTCCAAAGACCCTTGAGTGATGAAAAGAGCACTTATTCTTCTCAGTCTTTGAGATTTGGTGTGTGTATGGGGATGAAAGACAGGTGTTGGTTTGGTGCTTAGCATTATCATAATAGACATCTTACTAAAATGTGTGGTGTCAGATAAATATATATCAGTCAACTGTCTCCATAATAAACCTATGTCACCAATCTCCCCAAAACACAGCATTTTAAAATAATTATCGTTTATTTTCATGAGCTTCTGGGTCTGTTGAAATGGTTCTACTGATGTAGGCCAGGAGTGCTTAAATGATTCTGTTTTGGGTTGCAGCAGCTGGACAGCTGGGTGGCTCTTCTTATGACTACAGGTCTGTGCCTTAGCTAGGGGGTATCACTGTTGCATATGTGTTCATTCAGGGACCCCAATTCATGGGGGCAGCCATTATTCAGGGAATGTATATAAGACTTGAATCATTTTGAAAGATATTGGGCAGAGTAAAATAACATTTTTTTTTCCTTCACACTAAAGAATAAATGACAGGTCCTTAAAATACCTGTTAGAAGAAATCCAGCAATCTTTGTCACTTTTAGTAACTTTCTATAACTTTTAGTGACTTTCTATAAAATTTATCTTTCATGAGCTAATCTTCTCATATTTATGGCAGACATGCAAGAGGACAAACAGAAACATATGAAGCTTCTTAAAGCTTAGGCTTAGAACTGCCACATTTTCTGCTATTGTCCAAAGCAAATCAGACGGCCAAGCTAATATCTACAGGCCACAACCCTGAAAAGGACATGGAAAGAGCATATGCAGGAGTGGGGAGAAGAGACAGATAAATTGGGCCAAACAATTTTTCAGTCTTCCATTATAAATACATCAGTAGTGTTTCATTATAAAATGCAGTGTTACATATATTCCTCCAGATGATAATAATGCATTTGGACTAGTTAATTTCGGGAAGTAGTAGAATAGCGTTTCTCAAAGAAGGCCATTTTTTTAAATTCTTCACTTGGTGGAATGACTTGCCAATAATTATAATATTTTTACCTATTCCCTTCATAGAGCTGTTTTGAACACATGCTTCTCTTTATTTTTAATCCAACATTAATCCACTTAACAATTTGTAGCTGAAATTCAATTTTGATGTGCAAGATAGTAACACTTTTGTGCCTGCTCACCTAATCTACAACAGAAAACACAGTACATTATCCAATTACATGTACTATTGTCTTGTTAGACACTATATATCATCTGCTTATTTCATCAAGGAAGTTTGTTATCATTATGTACTTGCAATAATTCTTAGTGCCAATCAACTCATCCTGAATTGCCATTGAATGCCCTTCAGTCTCACCAAGCATTGTAGGCTACATCAGTTACAAGTTAGACAGTTTTTTCTCGATAATGTTGTTTAACATCAAGCATGCATCAGTTATGAACTTTCTGAATAGCTATAAATTAATTTTGCATTTTACCCCATATATACAGAAACTTGTTAGAGCGAATAACCAAATTGCATACAGTTATCATTTGCTGATGAATATGTCACAAAAATGATATATTTGTCCATACAAATGAAATTAATTTGGAAGTAAGAAGACTCATTTTTGTGGAGTCTGACTTTCAGAACCCCAATCAATTAAAGCTATGCCACTGCAATGTTTTTCATTCCCTGAAATTTTCCCAACTGGCCTATGTCATAGAAGCATATTGTTTTAATGGTGAATGTTGGAATGATATATATTTTGCCACCATAGGACTAGACAACATTTCTAGCAGCTCTAGCTCTAAGACAGCTCACTACCAAATAGATTTTTATATTGGTATATTTTCAAAAATTGTCCGTCTTGTTACTTGCAGTGTCAAAACTGCATATAATCTAGAATAACAAGAGTTGCCATCAAGGGTAATGACTATTGCTTATTTTCTCAAATGGAAGGATTTCCCTGCATTATCAGTCAAGTCACTATTTCTTTGGTGTCTGGAATTATCCAAACTATTTGATTCTGGAGAAGAAAAAAAAATTATTGCTTAAAGAAACATTCAGGAGCTTGTTTTTTAGTTATTCTATTATCCAGAACTACTGTTCCCCCTTTATCCAGTTATCACTGTTTGTAGCATCCTTCTTGTATCTTTTTTTTTTTTTTTTTTATGGAGTCTCGCTCTGTCGCCCAGGCTGGAGTGCAGTGGCCGGATCTCAGCTCACGGCAAGCTCCGCCTCCCGGGTTTATGCCATTCTCCTGCCTCAGCCTCCCGAGTAGCTGGGACTACAGGCGCCCGCCACCTCGCCCGGCTAGTTTTTTGTATTTTTTAGTAGAGACGGGGTTTCACCGGGTTAGCCAGGATGGTCTCGATCTCCTGACCTCATGATCCTCCCGTCTCGGCCTCCCAAAGTGCTGGGATTACAGGCTTGAGCCACCGCGCGTGGCCCCTTCTTGTATCTTAATCTGTTTGAAATGGAGTCACCAGTAGAAACAATAGCCTTTGCAATCAGGTCATTCAGACGTCTTAGAAATATTTCTTAATAATGAAAGAAAAAACTCACTCCTAACGTGTTTCATACCTTATAGCAGAAAATCATAATTCTCTTTGGAGAAGCCATATAGGGGTTTTTTTTTTTTTTTTTTTGAGAAGACAAACAGCTAAAAATTTACAAATATATATGTATTATATACATATGCATTATGTTCATACATATGTATTATATATGCATGTATTATGTTAGTAGCAGAAGTATGTATGTGTGTGTTTGTATGTGTGTGCATACACATATATGTGTGTGTGTGTATATGTATATACACACTCCTGCTACTAACATAATTCTCCATGTCTTTCCTTTAACTTTGGAAAGAGAAATTATGACTTGCTTTATAATCTTGAAAAGAAGAGAAATAACCAAGAGTTAAGTTTGGAACATAAGAATTCATGAACATGAGCAGATGGACAATATATCATGTGGACTTAACGTTGGTTTATTCCTGTAAACTAAACATTAGTTAGGAGATTGTTAAAGCACAAGCATTATCTAATTTTTTTTTCAGAGAAATACGTCACAAACCACCACGTCAATGGAAATAAAAAGAGATATTGTAAATCTATTAGACAAAGGGTCGGCATCTGCAGCAGACTCTTTGAAAATGGAATAATGTGAAGGATAAGTTTCTGAGGCTACCCTTTCATACCAATTGCAAATAAATTTAACACAGAATTGTTTTAAAACATCTGTAGTTCCATCATGCTTGATGCCAGAGAGAAGTGTATGTTAGGATATTGTATTTGACAAAAAACAAGTCAGATTCTGTCGTGGTAAGAGCAAAAGTAAGGGTTTATGTCTATTCTTCTGAAATTGTGCAAAAATTAATAATCTCCAAAATAAATTTACTCATTCAAAAAACGTATATTGGGCACCTACTATGTAACAGAAATTTAGGTCCTGGAAACATAGTAATGGAGAAATCAAAATCTCTATCTTGCATTGTAGTTGACGACTAACAATAAAAGAATAATAATTTATATTTAAAAACAATGCAGGGCTAAGTACCAGGGAGAAAATAGAGCAGTTTAAGAGATCAAGAGTGCTGGGATGGTGCGGGATGGAGGGAACGTAGTAACTGCTATTTTAACTAGAGTGTTCAAGAAAAGACCCTCAGATAAGGTAACATTGAGAAGAAAATTAAAGGAAACAATTAACTCTATATAAACAACTAACTCTATATAAAAACAGCAGTTACTGTGTACTGAGACATGTGGACATCTGGACAGAAGGTGTTCAAAGACAAGCAAATAGAAAAGTCAATGGCCTTGAGAAGAGAGCATCTTGGTATGTTTTTTCAAGGGCACGCAGAGAAGTCAGTGTACCAGAGAGAACAAAGGTACAGTATAGTGTCACATGGTTAGAATGTGACCAAATAATAAATGCCCTTTTGACTTTACTCTAAGTGACATAAGAATCTGTTGGAGGACTTCAATCTGAGGAATGACCTAATATGAAGTCAGAATTTTAACAGAATCCCTCTGACTGCCGTGTAGTGCAAAGCCTATGGGAAATAAGCCGCAGAAGCAGTGAGAGCATCAGTCTAAGTTCAATGAGGAGACAGAAAGTACATAGTAATTTGAACCATGGACATTTACTACAAGGAATTATTACCCTCTACATCAACGATAGGAGAGTGAACATAGCGAGGTAAACACAACACTAAAGGGTAAGGGCTAAGGGGCAGACCTAAGGAAGGGCACGCTTGAAAGAGGAGCTCCCTTCTTTCAGATGGGAGTCAAACCTCATAGGAAAAGGTGAGGTTGCAGCTCACTGGATGGCCAAAAAGTTATCTGGGTTGTCGGGACCAGGACTGGTTTACAGTCACTGAACAAGCAGAAAAATCCTAGCATACAAAGGAGCAAGGCTTATGGGAAGTAAGCAAAGGGGGTTAGGTAACTGTAAGTGTAAGGCCTGGAACATGCAATGTGCACATCAGAAGAGCAACAATGAAGTGGTCACCAGGCCCAGGCTATGACTACAAAGTCAACAAGTATTCTGGGCCCATAGTTGAAAGATTATCACTAGACATTCACGCACCCCACACCACTCACAGAGTATGAAATAGAAATAAGAAAAAGAAAAAATACAGTATATGGGGATCACGAAGGGAAGTCTCCTTCTTCCTACAAGATCCCTCCAATATCCTCTACTGACAAAACTTTACACTGTCCTGGCTGTGAAGGAGAAATGCCCGAACAGTCTAGACTATTTGCACGGGTACTGAAGAGTAGATTTGGGACTGAAGTACACAGTTATACATTTATAACTATGTCAAAAAGTTATGGGGAGTTGGAATAATTTTAGTAAAAAATAGATATTGGCTACAATCATAGTGGTAGCAATGCCAGTGGCACAGGACAGTTTATGAATATATTCTGAAAGGACAGCCAACAGATTTGCTGATGTAGAATGTTATAGAAAAAAACAAAGGCTTTTGTATCTGATGAGCTGGAATGACGGTATGTTTATTTTATAGTATAAGGATGATTGTGATAAGAGTGGGTCTTAGGAGACATGTTTGGACATGCTGGAAGTGAGATATTTAACAGACGCATAGATTAAGATGTTACATAGGCAAAGTACGTGTATATAATTTGGTAGTTAGGAGACATATTTTAATTGGATATAAAAATATGCCCATCATCAGAAATAGAAGATATGAAAAGGCAAAAGACTGAATTGCATAATAAAAGGTCAGGCATAAGCAGAGAAGAGAAAAGACACCAAGATTAACCCTGGATACTAAATACTAAAATTTTAGAAGGTGATGAGATGCATTGTTAAAAGACTCTTCAGAGAAATGTGGCAAGATTGTGTGGCAGCACTCAGCATTAAGAGTCTGGAATTTAAAATGGAATATAAAGTCATCACTGTACAGTGTTCTTTTTAGCCACATTCAGCTGTCCTATTGCAGGTGCAGAAACAGGCTTTGATGTAAAAGCAATACTAATTGGACAAAATGATAATCTTTGCATATTAAGTGAGCTGATGTCAGAGTCTGTAAATTACAATCATGCCTACAACAGAGAATAAGTAGCCTGGCCTAATCTAAAGTATCTTTCTTCTTTAGCATTATTTTTTGTTTCCACTTGTCTTCTCCTAAAGAAAATGGCTTGGATTTCTCATTTTTTTCTTTTCTGTTATGATGAGATCTGTAGTCTCATTTCATCTAAGATATAATTACTGCTGAAAATTTCAAAAATGTGGAAAAATAGTATTTGTAGAAGTGAGTATATGTTTAAATGAGATGAAATATGCTTTGTCGACAGTAAGAAAAGCCTTGGGAATATTATTATAATTACTGATACTTTGTTTAAAATTGTACTGATGTTTTCCATTTGCCACACTCATACTTCACTATCCCAATGACTGATGTGTCACCTAAACTGCTCTCCTCTTTGTCATCAGGAGGTTGTCCCGTGTAGACTGCTTGACTTGGTTCTCTTGACCTTATTAAGCCTGAATTTGTTAATATTTTACATTATATTATTATTAATGCATACTTGAACTTCTAAGAACAATTGAGTGCTAGCTATTTTAAATTTTCATTTAAAAATCAATAAATTGGAATGAGATATTGAGTATTTAGTAAGCACAATGGACCAGGATAGGTATTTTCAAATATAATTAAGTTGTCATTTTTGCCAATAAGTAATTCAAAATAGAGTGGCTGAGTTTTCAGTGAAACAGCCAGATACAGACACAGAAATACCACATATTTCCACCCATATCTGGTAGATAAAAAGTTGATCTCACAGACTTTGGGAATAGAATTGTAGTTACAGGGGCTGGGAAGGGTAGAGGGACAAAGGGATAGGGCTAGAGTTCCATAGCACCGTTGGGTGAATATAGTTAATGATAATTTATTGGATATTCCAGAATAACTAGAAAAGAGGATTTGAATGTTCCCAATACAAAGAAATGATATATGTTTTAGGTGATAGACATTCCAGTTACTGTGATTTGATTATTAAACATTGTACACATGTATTGAAATATCCCATATGCCCCAGAAATACGTACAATTACTATGTAGTCATTAAATATTCATAAATTTAGTGGTTGAATGCATTTGCAAATCTTAAAGTGCAAAGCAAAGCATTATATATTTTATAATTAAGACTTAAAAATAAGCTCAGAGAAAACACTTATCAATTCCAAGTAATAATGTTGACTTGAACGTCATGGAGATCGTAGAATCAAAAGGTTAAGCAGTTTTGAGGATGAGGAAATGGTGCTGAGCAAAAGTATAGAACTGTGCTAATTATGTATTATTTACTTAGTAGTGAATGTTCAATATTAATTTAAGCTCAAGTATGAAAGGCTGAGTTAAAATAGGAGTTTCTAAATCATCCTAAGCTACAGGTTACAAAGAAGCATTTAAAGAAAAAATTTTTTAAAGTGACTTTGGATGGAGCCCTAGCTAAACCATAGAAAATTTATATTTGTTGTTTTTTGACACAGGAGATACTTGATATAAAAAAGAGAAATTTAAGTGGAGAAGGACTATTGGAAGGATTTTGAAATAGTTTAAGGAATAGATATAGAAGGCCTGATCTCTGATATAAAGCAGTTAGAATGAGAATAAAATAAATAGTTCAGAACCAAAAGAGACTGATTTATCACTGATTAAGCATAGGAGATGACAGAAGAGAGAAATAAAAAAAATTATAAATTTCTAGTGGATACAACTAAAAAATAATAATGCCTCACATAATTCTCCTATAAAATATGTTTATAATCCTTCTGCTATTTCTCATAATTGTAACTAATTAAATATTTCTATTTTTCTTTTCCTTTTAAAATTTATCTTCCCCTAACTACAAGGCAGCAAGCTCCATGAAAAGGATAAGGCTTGTCTCTTTTTTCACGGCTGTATTTCCAGCACTTAGCCCAGCGTCTGGCACATGGAATTCACTTAACAAATACATATTTTGGAACAAATACATACATAGAAATATAACAAATGAATAAAGTTCAAAGAAGAAGCAGATTTTGTGGACAACCATAGGAGTTTGGTATTTGATATGTAGCATTTAAGATATTGGATCATTCATACAATGATCATGTCTATGTTCCTGTATCTTAAATTCACTGATTATTTTGACAAAATATTATTTGGCATTTACTATATGGCAGACACTGTTCTAGATACTGGGAATATATAGTGGAAACACAAAACTTAAAATTCCTGTCCTTATGGAATTTATATTCTAATATTTCTATACTCTAAGGTTAGTAATTCTCTCTTTTCTATTCTATTATGTTCAATGTCATATAAAAATTTAATTTCTTTTTTAAAATTTTTATTTTTATTTTCAGGGTACATATGCAGGATGTGCAGGTTTGTTACATAAGTAAACGTGTGCCATGGTGGTTTGCTGCAGCTATCAAGCCATCACCTAGGTGTTAAGTCCAGCATACATTAGCTATTTTTCCTAATGCTCTCTCCCCCTGGATCCTACCCTCCAACAGGCCCCAGTGTGTGTTGTTCCCCTCCCTGTGTCCATGTGTTCTCATTGTTCAGCTCCCAATTATAAGTGAGAACATGCGATGTTTGGTTTTCTGTTCCTGCATTAGTTTACTGAGAATAATGGCCTTCAGTTCCACCCATGTCTATGCAAAGGACATAAACTCATTCCTTTTTATGATTGCTAATTTCATATATATATATAAAATTATATAATATGAAATTATATATATATATATATAAAACATTGTCTCTTGTCCCCACATGTTTCTCCAGCTGCTGCTCTGTTTTTATTTCCCTGCTTTAATGAAAAGCTCAAAGATGTATTTTATGTACACTTAGTAAGGACTATCTTTTGCTACATAATAAACTATGTCAAAATTAGTGACATAAAACACCATTTAAAACATGAGAAGTCTAATTTTGGTTGGGCAGTTTTGCTGATCTTGGCTGGGCTCATAGATGTTTCTCTAGTAAAACTGTTAGATCTCCTGGGGTTGGCTTGTCAAGATTGGTCTCATAAAAACAAGGTACTAAAATAGTAAGCCAAAGTGTGCTAGGCCTTTTGAGGTCTATTGTCAGTGCTGGCACAATAACACTTTTGCCATATTCTAGTGGTCAAAGCAAGCTCAGAATTCAGAAGTGGAGAAAATATAGCTTTATGGGACTGCGTGCAAAATCACATTTTGAAGATACGTACGCAGAGGGAGGAGAATATTGAAGGCTTTTCCAAATAATTTGCTATATTCTTTTCTAACACAGAGAGTAACACAGATTCCACATCACAGTTCATGGATTAAGAAATGGGTTTTACTGAGGAAAGGGGAAACTTACAAGACTAAAGTTCAGCCAAAAAAAAAGAAAGAAAAGCAGCTCTCCATCATGTGCCTATCATTCCAGTGTCATGCCAGCTTTGGACTTTTTTCAGTAGTCTTCTATATAAACTAGAAATTCTCTTCTCCAATTTCAGTGCCCCCCATCCTATTACATGTCTTCCTTTGTCTTCAACATTCTCATCTCCACATAATGTATTTTGTATATTTAAAAATTTGCTTGGTTTTGTGTCATCTCTTAAACTATAAGCTCCAAGTGGACAGAGATTTTTAGACTATTTTGTTCACTGCAGAATCCCACAGTAGCTGAGATATATAGTAGATGCTCAATAAATATATTCTTTAAAGAAATGAATGCTAGAGAATCAGTAGATATTTTTAAAGGAATGAATGCTAAATAATCTGACAGTTTGTTGGAAATGTTTATTACACTCCTATCCACTTTCTACTCTTCCTTTCACAGATTTGTTTACTGTCTTTAATGTCATATATTTTTCATCTTGCTCTACTCTAACACTTTGCTCTCTTGCAAATTTAGCCTTGCATTTCCAATTAATTAGTAAGTATCTCTACCTGCTTATACTGGCTTTATCTCAAACTTTGTGTTTACAACTTAATTATTTTCCATGTTAAGTATCAAGAAGCTATGGCACCTGTTCTATGTTAATGCCATCATCATTATCAAATTTTAAAATATTATTCTCCCTCATCTTGTTGAATTATTTATATAACTTTTCTTCCACATCATACTGAAAGTTTCATAGAGGTAATGTATATATAATTCCTTTTGGCATTCTTCAAAATTCTTAGCATTTTGACTTACAAGGAGAAGATACTCAATAAATATTTATGGAGTACAAACATTATAGATAAATTATGGATACCTACTAGATGTGGATGGTATAATATTTGGTTTTGCATATATATCATTACCCACACTAAAGTAACAAACTACTTTATTGCAAAGAGAACCAATGAACATTTAAATATACAAAGATTGGAATATACAAGTATACAGAGATTGGAAGGTAAAAATCTCAGACTCCTGGCTTAGTAAAGTCATGGTAACCTCTCCATTCTACCTCCTTATAATTTTATACTACTTTGAAGTTTAGCCAAAAATGCTAATATGGGCTCTTATATGAACAATTAAAATAACTGTTTTTGCTGAGACTAGATGTAGTTATAAGGCCTGGAACTAAAAGTGGCAGAGTAGTCTGTGACAAACTTTCCTTCCCTCAGATCACAGAAATACTCAGCTAATCTATCACAATTCCAGTAGCAGAAATGACCAATCCAGAAAGATGATTCAGTCCGTAAGAAACCAACTCAACAAAAGCAAAAAAAAAAAAAAAAAAAAAAAAAAAAAAAAAAAAAAAAAAAGATAGAACAGAGCATCAAGTAAGCAAGAAACCAACTTAAAACAGCATAGCTTAGAAGAGAAATAATGTTTTTCTGCCAATACCTGGACTAGAGTTGCCCTTAACCCCTATCCTAGGTGACCTTATGGAGGTACAGATCTCAAAGCAGCAAAACTCGAAACCTGACTATGTTCTCCAGACTGTCATTAAAAAGAGAAAATATGCCAGAAAGTATTCCCATGTGGGCACCAACTTATCTGCCTTTTTCAGAATAATAAGACGTCCACTAAACTGCACAATGACTTAATCAGTATATTTTAACCCAATCAATATATAGCTACCTATATCCTCTTTAGAAGAAAAATGAGGATAGAGTGAAGAGAACAGTGAGCTTCAATCAGTAAGCATTATCAAATAGAGGGTTTTGCCTTAATTTTACATATTTTATTACTTTTTTAGATGTGTTATTTTATTACTCATTATGAACCCAAGAAATAGCTGTTGTTATAATTGTGCTTCATAGTAATTTTTTTTTTTCCAAAGTCACACATCTGCTAAGTGCCATAGCCAGTGCTCCAACTCACATCTGATGGACTTCACAGTTTTTGCTCTTTTGAATATGTTGGAAGGAGCATTTGAATAGCATAGTAAATCATTTATTCAGCCAATGCATATTTTACTCAGTGTATTACAATTGGTATGTCACATATATCTATGTAAAAAGTTGTTCTTGGCCTCCGAGAGGTTGTAATCTATTGAAGAAGTTACACAATTCCTTCTTTCAATGACTGCTTTTCTCGAACAAATTTGAATATTTGAAAACAATTTGTTCTCCTGAGTAGTTTATTCTTTCTTTCCCCAATCTACACATTTGATTACCCTATGGCTTTACTTGGCAAGTTCTGTTTTTTACAGATGGCATAGCTGCTTTCAAATTATCACAAATTCTTATTTGAATAGTTCAAATGGATGAGATATTACTTCAATGTGCAGACTTGTATTTGGAGCTTAGGAGAAAATGTAAGAGTAAATTTGTGTAAATGTCTGTCACTAAGTAATTTAATATAGTCTCATACATTCAATGTTAAGCTACATAATGAAGACTTCCAAGTCTTTATTAACAACCCTTCTCATCACCTAGATTCTAATCATAATTCTAGTTACACATATTGGTGTAGATGTCTTGAGGTACTCAGTTTCAGTAAGTCTTAATTTAATTGATTTTTTATTCCTGCCGAGTACATTTTATCTGACTTTTCTATTTCTGCCATACTTCTCCCAGATATCTAAGATCAAAACATGTGGAAGTCCAAATCAACATTCTTTTTTAAATTTTATTGTACATATAGTCTGTCAACTCAAATAATTTTTAGGGTTTTTTTCAAAGTATTGGATACCTATTTTTTTTTTCCTTTCTTACTTCTATTACCTGGTTCGTCTGGTTTTCTAATGACCACATTCAAAATAATAATACATGAAAATGTATGATATCAGTAGATAGATAAGAGGTACAAAATAAGAGAGAAATGTAATACCATTAAACTATCACCCATTCTTCTAACTCAGACTCACTTGCTCCATTCTCATACCAGCCCCTCGTAATCCACCTTTCCTATAGCCAACAAATCAACCTTTCTAATGTAACATCACATTATACCAGTTTTTTGCCTTCTCAAAAAGTTAAAATTCCTCAGTAAATCACTGAAGTTCCTTTTTCCTCTTCCTTTCTGTTTTAGAAACACGTTCTCCTGTCATCCTCCTATGCATAAACTACCCTACAACAAAATGAATGACTTCCATTGCTCTGGACATCTCTTGGGCCTTACCAACTCTAACTAATGCCATTGTCTCCACTTACAATATTCTCTGTGATCCTCAAAATCTCACTTATCTTTTGAAGTGAAATCCAGTTTGTATGCTACATAAAGATATGACCTCTCTTTTCCTGGAACCTCAGAGAACTTAGTGGTAATAGCGCTCCTATAAAATAACATGTGCTGCTTTGAATCATAGTAATTTCTGAACACATATTTTCCATTATTTTATTATAAGGTCCTTACAAAATGTTTAATACAATTTTATATCCTCCCCAGTGCCTAATAGAAAAAAACTGCAACAAGTAGGGAGAATAATATTTAATAAATGTACGGCTGAGGGCATATTATATATGATTATGAAGATTAAAACATGTAACTCGTTGTTGAGAAATGAACCTCAGTTCTGCATATGTTCACTGTTCAACATGAAATTATGTTAAGCAATGATTCCTGCAAAATTATCACTAATGAGGTTCAGCCAGCAGTAACGTTTGACATGCAAATTTTAATAACCTCATAGGCATATGCATAAAAAAGATGATTCCAGTAACTTCACAATTAAAACTTGTCATTCAGAGTGGGAGAGTAAGCCATGATGGTATAGTCTCTAAAAACAAATACACAATACAGAAAATATCATATCTTCGTAAAAGCAGGAAGTGGTGGACAAGAAGAAACACTACTTAGCAGTATCCTAAGCTGATAGGAACCTTGGTGCCAATCACCTAGTGCAATTAGAGGGAGACTAATTCTCCAAAGCCTTGGGTAAGAGCTGCTAACCCAAATTAGATGATGCATTAAAAAGGGAAAATACATTGTGTATCAGTAGATGGTACCAGTCCAATTCTGAAAACTAAATCTCTCTCCCTAATAAATCTGTGTGTCATAGATAATTGGAGATTTAAAAAATACATAATTTGTATTAATAAAACATCAGATAATTACTGAAATAGACAATGACATAAACACTAATGAGTGGATAATCAATAAACTAAGAACAGGAGGATGACCTACCGTTAATAAGCACGCATTCAATACTCAAAACTATAATGCAATATTTTAGTGCCAAACAGGAAATAAGTACCTGATAATATTTAATATAATTTTTCAGAAGTTGTGTTAATTTTGGTGGTTTGTTCCTCTTTTTTTTTTTTTTGGTTTGGCTTTTACTTTAAAATCATCGTATATTGTGACACAGCAAAATGTTTAGCAAGACATTTGCCTTGACAGGGAATGGTGGACATAATAAAAATAATTCTATAGTTTCAGGTAACGAGAGTATAACTAAGGACCTCCTCAGCCTGTCACCACTGATGCACAGGTACTATCAGAAAACCTGACAACAGGTTCAGCCAGTATGTCTCTGGTGCCTGAGCACACCATTCAGGGCCCTGGAGACTGACCTGCCCTGTTCACCACAATATGAATCCATGTGCATCATCAGTGAGTTTGAGTATAGGCCCATTCCACCTGGTGCTGCACCTGCTAGTGTCCATGTGTCAATGGGGGCCTGGGGATCACCATGCTCTACCCACATCACCAGTGCCTGTGCACACCTCCAGGGAGTCTGAAGAGGGGCCCATCCAGTCTGCCAGTGCTCCCACACATCATCTGGGTGTGTGGGGGCTAATTCATCCTGCCCGACACTGCCAACATCAATGCAGAGCCAGAGGACAGATCTCCTGAGCATGCTGCCACCATCACTGCTGGCACTCACCTGTACACATCACTTGGGGTCCTGGAGACTGGCCCACTCAGTTTGCCATTGCTATGATTGGCACTACTGCATACCACAGGAGGATCAAGCTTTGGCTTATTGACACAATTATCATTGACAATGCCATGCATATCACCCAAGGTCTTATAGAACTGCCCATCTACCAGCCCCATTGCTACTACTGCCATTACCTGAGCAAGCTACATAAAAGCCCAATGATCCTCCTGCCCTGACTTGCTACCACTGGTGCCTACATACACCATCTGGTGGCCCAAGGAGCAGCAAAGTTAGTCCACTGCTGCAACTACTGAAGCACGAGCACCAACCCGCACGGTGACGCCACTTCTAGCAAACTTCACCATAGACTTTACTAACAACAGCAGTCTAAGCAACTTAGGAACTTGAAGGCACCACTGACACTGATTACAGCTGAAGAAATCACACATGACTACACTACTGCACTCATCCAGAATCAAAACCAAAGTGCCCTACTCAACCAATAATATGGATATATCTATAGGAAAAAGTATTTCCTTATGAAAACCAAGGAATAAAATTGGAAGAAATTATCAGATGCACAGATATCAATATAAGGACACAATAAATATAAAAAAGCGAGGAAATGTGACATTTCCAAAGCAACACAATAATTTTCTAGCAACAGATTTCAGTGGAAGAAAAACAAGTAAAATGCCTGAAAAAACTAAAATAATAATATTAAAGAAGCTCAGTAAGATAACACAGATTGGCAATACAAACAAATCATAAATTTAGTTCATGATCTCAATGGTATGTTCAACAAAGTGATAGTTATAAAAAAGAACCACAAATCCTGAGACTAAAGAATTTGATAAATGAAATAAAAAAGATAATCAAGAATTTCATAAATATACTAGAACAACTTTATTGTTAATGTGGAAAAGCTAAAAGCCTTTCCTTTAACAACTGGAAAAATACAAAGAAGCCTACTATCACCATTCTTTTTCTACATAGTTGTAGAATTCTTAACCTGAACAATCAGGCAAGAGAAAATAATGAAAGCCTTTCAATTTGGAAAAAAGTAAGTCATAATGTCTCCCTTTGCAGACAACATGATCTTATATCTAGAAAAATGTGAAGACTACACCAAGAAACTCAGAACTGTTACACAAATTAAGTAATTTTGCAAAATAAAAAAAAAAAATTCAACATACAAAATTGGTAGTTTTTTGTTGTTGTTGTTGTTGTTGTTGTTTTTTTTTGTTTTTTTGAGACAAGGTCTTTCTCTGTCACCCAGGCTGGAAGGCAGTGGCTCAATCTCAACTCACTGCAGCCTCCACCTCCCGGGTGCAAGCGATTCTCCTGCCTCAGCCTCCTGAGTAGCTGGGATTACAGGTGCGTGCCACCACACCTGGCTAATTTTTGTATTTTTAGTAGAGACGGGGTTTCACCATGTTGGCCTGGATGCTCTCGATCTCCTGACCTCGTGATCCTCCCGCCTCGGCCTCCCAAAGTGCTGGGATTACAGGCATGAGCCACTGCAAGTGGCCCCAAATTGGTAGTTTTTATACACATCAGGAACAAAGTAGCTGAAAAAGAAATAAAGGAAGCAATCGCTTTTAAAATAGGTACAAAAAATGAAATAGCTAGGAATAAATTTAACCAAGGAGGTGAAAGACCTCTACAAGGAAAACTAGAAAAAACTTATAAAATAAATTGAAATGGACACTAACAAATAGAAAGATATTCCATGCTTATAGATCAGAAGTATTAATATTCTTAAAATGACCATACTAAACAAAGCAATCTACAGATTCAATGCAATCCTCATTAAAATAGCAATGACATCCTTTATAAACATAGAAAAACAATCCTGTAATTTACATGGAACCACTAATGACCCCAAACAACCAAAGCACTACTGAACAAAAGGAGCAAATCTACAGGCATATTACCTGATTTTTAAATATACTGTAAAGCTATTATAATCAAACTGCATGGTATTGGTATAAAAACAAACACATCGGCCAATAGAACTGATTAGGGAACTCAGAAATCATGCCATATTTTACAGTCAACTAGTTTTTGACAAAAATGTTAAAAACATACATGGGGGAAGGCAGGCACAGTGGCTCACATCGGTAATCCCAGCACTTTGAGAGGCCGAGGCAGGTGGATCACCTGAGGTCGGGAGTTTGAGACCAGCCTGACCAACATGGTGAAACCCCGTCTCTACTAAAAAATACAAAAATCAGCTGGGCATGGTGGCGACTGCCTGTAATCTAGCTACTTAGGAGGCTGAGGCAGGAGAATTTCTTGAACACAGGAGGTGGAGGTTGCAATGAGCCGAGATTACACCATTGCACTCCAGCCTGGGCAAAAGAGCAAGGCTCTGTATCAAAAAAGAAAGAAAGAAAAAAAGAACATACACTGGGGAATGGACACCCTCTTCAATAAATGGTGCTTGGAAAACTGGACATCTGCATGCAAAAAAATGAAACCAGACTCCAGTCTCTCACCATGGATGAAAGTCAACACAATAGATTAAATACTTAAATGTGAGACCCAAAACTATAAAACTAATAGAAGGAAATAAAGGTGAAATGATTCAGAACATTGGTCTAGATTAAGATTTTATGACTAAGACTTCAAAGGTATAGACAGCACAAGTAAAAATAAACAAATATGACCATAATAAACTAAAAGCTTCTGCTTGTCTAAGGAAACAGTCAACAGAGTGAAGAGATAAGCTGTAAAATGTAAGAAAATATTTTCAAACTATTCATCTGACAAGGAACAATATTCAGAATATACATAGAACTCAAACAGCTCAACAGCAGAAAACAAATAATCCAATTAGGGCAAAGGATCTAAACAGACTTTTATCAAAAGAAGACATACAGGTGGTCAACAGGTATATGAAAAAGTGCCCAACATCACTAATTATCAGGAAAATACAAAACAAAGCTACAATGAAATATCATCTTACTCTAGTTGGAATGGTTATTATCAAAAAGACAAAAAATAATAAATGATGGCCAGGATGCAAGGAAAAGGAAACTGTTGGTGGGAATATAGAGTAGTAAAGCCATTAGGGAAAACAGCATCAAGATTTTTCAGAAAACTTTTTTTTTTTTTTTTTTTTTCCAGACAGAGTCTCACTCTGTTGCCCAGGCTGGAGTGCAGTGGTGCCATCTCAGCTCACGGCAACTTCTGTCTCCCGGGTTCAAGCGTTTCTCCTGCCTCAGCCTCCTGAGCAGCTGGGATTACAGGTGCCCACCACTACACCCAGCTAATTTTTGTATTTTTAGTAGAGACAAAGTTTCACGACCTTAGGTGATCCACCTGCCTCGCCCTCCCAAAGTACTTCGATTACAGGCGTGAGCCACTGCACCTGGCAGATTTTTCAAAAAACTTAAAATATAATTATCATACGATCCAGCAGTACCACTACTAGATATTTGTCCAAAGGAAAGGCAGCCACTATATCAAAGAAACACACGCACTCCCATATTTTTGCACTGCTATGAATAGCCAAGATATGGAATCTACTAGAGTATCCACCAGCAGATTAACAGATAAAGAAAATTTGGTGTATATATACCCAATGGAATACTATTCAGCCACAGAAAATAATGAAATCCTGCCATTTCTAGTAACATGGATGACAGTGGAGGTCATTATGTTAAGTGAAATAAGCCAGGTACAAAAACACAAATATAACATGTTCTCATTCATATGTGGGACTAAAAACGTTGATTTCATGAGGTAGAGAGTAGATAGTTACCATAGGTTGGAAAGTGTGGAGTGGGGGAATGAAGAGAGTTTGGTTAATGGGCACAAACAAACAGCTAGAGGACAGAGTAAGTTCTAGTGTTTGATAGCACAGTGTGACTACTACAGTTAGCAAAAATATATTGTAAACTTCCAAATAGCTAGAAGATTTTAAATATTCCCAACACACAGAAATGGTACATGTTTGAGATGATGGATATTCTAAATTTCCTGATTTAATTATTACACATGGATCATGTATCAAAATATTACATGTACTCCATAAATATGTACAATATGTACAATTATTATGTATCAACAAAAACATTTTTTTAAAAAAGTATAACTTAGAGCTCTTTGACATAGAGTAGAGTAGTGCGTTGAAGTGCATCAGAAGACTATTTGCATTAACCCTCTGTGTCTGTTTTATCTTCTGTAAAAAATGAAATTAGTAAAATCTGGCTTGCCTCATAAAAATATTTGAAGGGTTTCAATTTGGTCTGAATAAGCAAGGTTGTTGATAGTAATATGGAACACACAGAGAAGGGGGAAAAGATGTTTTTGTGTCTTCTGTGTATGCAGGTAGCTTTAGAGCTTGAGGTCTGGAAGAAATAAATGTTAAGGAGTCACAAGTTTAATTCATTGGTTGTTGAAAAGGATCCATTACTGATTCCTGTCCCATGGCTAGTTTTTTCTTCTCAAAACTAAAAAGTATATCTAAATGGTACTTAGGACCAGTTTGTGCTACCACACAAACTATGGCTTCATTTGGTAGAAACTTAAAAGCAAGGAGGGGTTTCAGGAAACTTTGCAATGAGAAAGAAAAGACTTCCAGTAAGTGCACATGGAGGCTTTGGCAAAAAAAAAAAAAAGTGGAAATGAGCTAACCTAGACTGGGTTATATTTTGTAATTAGTTTGGGGAACTTAATTGACTTTTTCGAGTTGGTCCTGAGTTGAAAGCAGTGGCAGCAATTAAGAAAGCTGGCAGTCATTGACTGAGTCCTGACTGTCCTGAAGGCGTATTGGTCTGGCTCCCTGTGCTGGTTGCTATAGAGTTTATATGTGACAGTTCTGTTATCATATGTGATCTGGCCATTGTATATTCATCCACTCAATACCCGCTTTTTGGTAACTCTCTAACTTGAGAGAGGTTGACGAATTCAGGGAAGGCTGCATCCCTAGATTTTTCACCATATATGGATTGTTCAATCATCTCCATAGTCAACTGTATTGCAAGACTTTCTTGACCTTTTGTTGTTATATCATCCTTATGATCATCTAATGAGAGTAGTTGCGCAGAAGCATTTAAAACTGAATAGTAGTCTCTAGTAATTCTAAGCAAAGTAGAGAAATTTTCCTGTTAAGCTATCACAATCGCGAAGCTCTCCTTATTCTGGTATAAGCAAGAAAGTAGCAAGATTCAGGATTCTCCGGTGATTAATAGTAATGGGAGAGAGAATTAACATTATCTCAAGGGATTAATAAACTGACTGAAACAGTTGGTGTTTCAGTCAGTAGTACTGTCAATACTGCATGTGGGGCCATAAGGTCAAACAGAGAACTTAGACATAGTTTAGCAGAAACATTGCTATTCAGTGCCAGCTCTTACCCAAGACAAAAGGTATAAGCCTTTCCCACAGGTCAAGGGTGAGGATATAATAAGTAATAGGTTTTTGATGGTCCCCATAAAGTTTAGTTAATATTCCACGGTTTGTCCAGGTCGCTCATGCGTAGTTAGTGATACCAAGGAAGGAGGTTGTTGAAGAGTCTTTTTCAGGTTTCAGAAGACTTGTTCACTCTTGGGCCCCCGCAGGACTTGGTTTCTTATTGAGGACTTTGTCAACTCATAAATAGTTATTATAATCTCAGAATAATTTGCTCCTATTGTCTTCTATATTCAGTTAAACCTAGAAATACTCCAAATTTTCGTTTTGTAATGAATCTAGGATAAGCCTACATAGTCTTTAGCTCGTCATAAGAGACTGGCTTTCCCTCCTTTCGTAGGTTATTTCGTAATACACAGTATTTCAGCAAAATTGTAATGTATATTTTAAAACTTTATGTCACTTTCTGCCATTGCTAAGAGCAAGCATAGATGTTTTTGAAGGTTTTCTTATTCTCTAAATAAAGTAGGAAATCTTCTACATATTGTATCAAAACTGAATTACAGCAGAAATCTATCTTTTACATCTTGAATGAGGGTGTGAGAAAAATAGGAGGGAACTTCAGTGACCCCCTGGGGAATAACTGTTCACGTATACTGTTGTCTTCCCCAGGTATATGCATAAAGGTATTAACTTCTGATCTAGAGGCACACAGAAAGAGGCAGGGTAAAGAAACATTATAATGAAACAAGTAGCTTTATGTGAAATTGATGACAGGGTGGTAGTTGGATTAGGTCCTGCTTAGAAGAATAACAATTTTGCGGATGGACCTAAAAATTTGAATAAATAAATGTCTTCATCTATTAGGTTTCTTTATTAGAAGAATTAATTCTGCAGCTTTTTGGTGTGCAGGGCCACCTGTCTACCTTGGGTCATGTCTTCCTTTTGTTTTAAAGTCGTTTCAAAATGTTCTGCCATGTGTTGCAGTTCAGGTAAATGGACCATTTTCCACTCTACTTAGTGTTTTAGAATTAGATCATCAATTTCCCATTGAACTTCAAGGACAAAATTTTATGAAAAGGCTGCTGTTATATCAGTATCTTCTTTAATTGTTGAATGTTGTTGGAAGGTATTTTCTAGTCTATCCTAAAAAAGAAATAGTTTCATATTTTTTCCTATTTTCATGATTCATTTATGGTCCAATGAATTAGTAATGGAGGGTTTCAAGTATGGCTTTTGAAAGACTGACCGGGTGTGGTGGCAGGCGCCTATAATCCCAGCTACTCAGGAGGCTGAGGCAAGAGAATCACAAGCCCTTGAACCCAGGGAGCACAGGTTGCAGTGAACTGAGATTGTGCCACTGCACTCCAGCCTGGGCGATAGAGTGAAACTCCATCTCAAAATAAATCAACAAATACAAAGAAAGACTTTGACCAATTTGGGGGCCTTTTTTTTTCCAAGGAGAAAAAAGTTCCTATAGGTCCCTTCAGGGACCTCGGTCAGTTCAACTGGCTTTTGTTATCCAGAATCTCTCATCTGAGGTTCTGATCAACATGTGCACAAGTGAGGTAGGTTGTATAACCCAGATTATATGCATCAAATAATTCTAGGTTCTTCTATAAATAACTGTTGGTCTTATCTCGGTTTATGGACATTCTTATTGCCTTTAATACACCTTGGGTCTAAGGTTTAAATTCTACAGTTGGCCGCATAACTGGCTCATGGAATTAAAAATAGTTTTTCAGAGCCACTGGCATTTTGGGTCAGAAAAGAGTCATTGGCAAAAAAAAAATAATAGACAGAAAGAGAGATGTAGAGAAGACAAAGAAGAGGGCAGAGGTAATGAAAGGAGAGAGATTGAAAAGATAAGGGGGTGGCAGGATAATTGGATGTAGGGAAGGAAACTTGAAGAAAATGAGAGAAGGATTCAGTAAAAAAAAAAAAAAAAAAAGTCTATTGTTTAAGTTTATGAAATGTTCATTATCTCCAAGCAAAGAATCATTTAGTGAAGCAATTTTTGATTTAGAATTTTGTTTGACAGCTGGAATGTGTTTCCCAGAAGCTTGTGGGTTAGAAGTTTAATCCCCAATGCAACAGTGTTGGGATGTGGGACCTAATAGGAGGTTATTGGCTCATGAGGGTACAGTAGTTCTGTATGAATGATTAAGGTTGTTATCATAGGAATAGGTTCATTATTACAAGAGTGAGTTCTTACACATTGAGCTTAGCCCCTGGTGCCTCCCTGTGTTTCACATGCTCACTTCTGCTTTTTCCACTTCAGCCATGGGATGACATTCATCAGATGCTGACAACATGTTCTTGGACTTCCAGCCTCATGAAATATAAAAATTTCTGTCCTTTATAAATGACCCTGTCTGTGGTACTTTGTTATGCAGCAGAACTAAGGCAGGGGCTTATGCCTGTCAGTCAGAAAAAGTGCTGCCCATTGGGGCTGATCTAATTCCCTTTCTTTGCTAAGGTAAGACTCAAATGAATAATTGTTTTTATGCCAATGTTCCCCAGAGTGATCACTGAGGATCAAAACCATCTTTGGTGGACTTTTGCCATATAAAGAAATATATATAAGGACTAGGTTTATAGGCATATATATTTAAAAATCAGAGTATCTTTTTTCCTGGAGGAAGAGAGAACTTAGACTTCGTGTCCTGAGGAGACCTGGAAACAGTCAATAGGAATGTGACATTTTGGTTTTTTTGTTTTGTTCACTCAATCTGATGATCAGCTGCCTCCAAAAGTACAGCCTACAATCTATACATCTTTCCTCTCCTGGCAGACAGACAACCAGAGATCGCTCTGGATCAAAGCCAACTTTTTCCAACAACAACAAAAAAAGCAAGATTATAGGAAAATTTCATCTTGTTTCACTAATGATCCACAGCAAAATCTGTCCAAATGAAAATCCCAAACTCACCAGTCTGTGAAGCCAGCCTAAGCAATAGGTTATAGTCTCTATGCTTGTTATCTACTCTGGAATTTTCCTTCTTATGTCAAACAATGCTTTTAGATGATACAACACAAAAGGAAGCATGATAATAAAACTGGATGACAAAGAATGATCTGATTCCAGCAAGGATGTCAAAACAAAAATGAAAACTGATGACAAAACCGAGGTACTGAAACTGAGAGTAAGAAGTAAGGAACTCAATGCAAAGAAAGAGGAGTTTAGACCCAATGCAGACTTATTAAATTGACATGAGCTTAACAAGCCATGAGTAGGAAGACACAAGAGGATTGTGTGGGTACCAAACGTGGTCAAAGGCTGGGTTCTATAGTAACAGCAGTGCGATTATATGTTAGTGGAATTTCCAAGAAAACTTTGGAAATGAACAAAGGCACAAAGGCACAAAGGAACAAATTAGAACAGAAACTATTCAGAGCTTGTTATAGCAGAGTCAGACACCATTACTTGCTTTTGGAAGAGACTTAAATGCAAGCAGGGGAGTTGGGAAGACTCAGGTATTCTCTGATTGGAGGGTGAAGTGTAGGCCTAGGGAAGATGAAACCTGGCTACCAAGAAGTAGGAATAAATTTTCGATTGGTTCGGAAAGTATCTTAGTCTGTTCAGACTGCTGTAAAAAATACTGCAGACTATTTTATAAATAATAGAGACGTATTGCTCACAATTCTGGAGGCTGAAAAATCCAAGACCAAGGCACTAGCAGACCTTATATATGGTGAGGGCTCCCTATTTCAAAAATGGCTACTTCTGTGTTCTCACTTGGTGGAGGGGTGGATGGGACTAGGACCCTCCCTTTAACCACTTTTATAAGGGCACTAATTCCATTCATGAAGTAGGAGTTTTCATGATTTAATCACTTTTCAAGAGGCTCCATGCCTTACTACTATTATATTGGATACTAGGTTCAACATATGGATTTTGAGGGACACACACATTCTCGCCATAGCAGGGAGCATATTTGACTTTATCCAGTTGACCTTGAATTAAAAGCAAGGGTTGAAATTAGGGCAGATGCCAGTAATTGATCAAGCCTTGAACCCTTTCGGGCTGATCTCTATAGAGATTGCAGTTTAAATTCCTGGACTGGTTGCTGCAGAAGTTGTGAATCAGAGTACCATTGTCATATATGATCTGGCCATTGTCCATCTGTATATTCTGTCTCTCATTCAGTTATAACATCTGCAAAACATCCCTTATGACTTAAAATCTTTAACATGTGTTTTATTTTTTAAATACATACATATTTCTGTGGGAGTCATGCTTTTGCCTTTTTTGGTAATTCCCTTATAGAAGATCACTTTCCTAAAGGTGTCTTCCATGACTCCCCAGCATAAATCATACTCTTCCTATTTACCCTGTGTTTCTGCTCCACGGCTTAAAAATCTGTCATAGTTCCTTTTGCCTAGAGTGTAAAGCTGAAATACATTTTCATGTTATACAAAATCTTCTGTGATTAAACAATGTTTTCTCTCTCTCTGTAATGTCTCTCTATATATAATTTTATATATATATATAATTTCCCCCTGTTTGCACACCCCAGGCTTAAGCCAAAGTAAATTATTTGCCAACAATCTTGGAGTGTTTGCTATCTCCAAAATTGGGTTCAGATATTCCTTTTATCTAGAAAGTACTCCTTCCTCTACAAAGGCAACAAATTCCTCTTTACAGTTTTAAGAATCAAATGTCCTGACCTCTACTCCCAGTTAGAATTAACTACAGTCCAATTTGTGTATTTGCTTAACATGTGAATACATCTAACAAAACAACCAATTGTTCAGAGCAGGTTTTCTTTTCCATACTTGCTATTGGGATCTACACAAAGAGCCAGACTCTGAATGTCAGTAACTCCCAGTGTCAGTCATATGGTAGAAATTTAGTAATTGATTGCTAAAGGAATAAATGCAGGGAGAAATGCTTAGCAGTATTTTGTGTCGTGGTGTAAATTGAATTAATTAACTGGACAGCAAACACTGCCTAAAAATAGCTGCACTTTGAAAATTTTTTAAAAAATTATTAGAAGAAAGAAGTTGGAGAACCAGAAGAAATGAATAATAAAGATGAGAAGGTAGGAGAGAAGTTTTAGAAAGGAAGTGAAATATTAAGAAAGCAAAAAATGAAAGTAAAAAAGAAAACAAACAAACAAAAAAACAAAATAAACAAAAAACCTAGTTATGTTATACCACATTCCTAATATTCTAATCTTCTTATAGACTGAAAAAGGCAGCTGGCTGTCTTCCCATAATGCCGACGTGGGGACATTTCCTCTTCTGTAATTGTATATCCAGCACAATTATCTTTCACCTGTGAGCCAAAAGGAATTTCAGCAGCCGTCTTTTTGTATTCTGTCTGTGAGAATACTATCATCACTCAGTTCCATTGTGCTTCTGAAGTACCCTGCCAAATGCTTCATCTCAAATATTACATTCATTACACCTAAATTTCACCTTTTTCTATAATTGGATGAGCTATTTATTTGCTTCTAATTTGCTGAAGAGCACTTCTCCATTATGCTAGTTGCTGTTTTCTACTAGCAAGACAGTTCAGCAGTAAACAAAGTAGCCATTTTATTATGCCTTTGCATATAGCCGTTAATTCTGTGAATGGGTTTCAATCTTATTAAATAAAAGTGCTGTGCAAATCAATATATATCATTGATAATAGGATTGAGTAGACAGGCTAGGCAAGGTGTGGAGCTAAAGTAAACATCTAATGTTTAGCATTTAACCAAATACTAATGTTTAAACTGAAACTGACCAAGAAGAAAAACTGTGGTCATAAGTTCTTTTACAAAATGAGCAAAGTATTCCATGAATTAATACATATGATTCTAGTTCTCTTTGTTTGTCTGTCAGTCCTCCTTAAAAATTTTTATCTGTGAAATAAGAAAAATATTATTCTCCATTTAATTTTGCCAACTATTATTTTCTGCTTCATGTAATCAACCTGAATTATTGACATTAAGAAAACGAATATGGCCGGGCATGGTGGCTCATGCCTGTAATCATCCCAGCACTTTGAGAGTCTGAGGCAAGCAGATCGCTTTGAGCTCAGGAGTTCATGACCAGCCTAGATAACAGGGTGAAACACTGTCTCTACAAAAAAATCACAACTGTAGTCTTAGCTACTCA
>NW_012104054.1:834387-836908 GCF_000951045.1 Mandrillus leucophaeus
GGAAAAGGTACATTTCAACTTGGAGGACTAAAGATGTCTTTCAATTTTCACCATTCTTTACACCTGAACCACATTTTTGTGCTCCTTACTGTTTTTCTCTTTTTAAATCTTCCTCTTCTTCAAATTATACATTTGTGTATAGAATAATGGAATTATTTCTCGGGGTGAAAGGTAAAATTTTCACATTTATTTATGTTTATTATTCTGCAGATCATTACCCTGGATGGTTTATCCATCACAGATGCCTCTCTGAGGAATTCTCTTGTACATCTAATCTGGGCATTAACATCTTGGAGGACCCAAAATGCCACATCTGTTAACTCAAAGAGTCTTCCGGAGTTGCCATAAGATTCGCTTATTTTGAGTTTTTTTAAATAGCAGACAAAGACTACAGTTTTGGAAAATGAGCACAGAGTGGGAACAAGAACTAAATCTGGATCTCACCTGGCTCTCCTTGGGCTCAGAAAAGAAGGGAGAACAGACAAAAACTATTTGGACATTGAAATGTTCTGCTTACTGACAACATTTTTCCAGTGGGTACCTGAATAACCTGAGAGTCTATTTAATTCGAATGAAATTTAATTTAGATATGCATTTCTGTTTGATGTGTACATGAAAAGGGAACATTTAATGAATAGCCTCTGGATGTTGGGCCACTGATGCGCAACTATGCCTACCCAGATATTCTCCTCTTCCTTTTCACTTAATGCATATCCGATGGATCCATTCCTGTTTAATGATAGGACTTGACTGGGTGACAAGCAAAACAATAATTTTTTTAAAGCGCTCATGAGAGCAATGGTCATGAAGATGTGATAACAATGCACTGAGCCCTCCAAATGCATTATTTCACATGGAAATATCTCTGCAGCAACATTTAGTATAGATTGGGTTGGTTATTCTTCTGTCACTTCCAAATGTACACGTGTACCTACCTTTTCTCGTTTATTTTTCCATACCTCTGGGTGACCATTGCCTCCTAAAAATCCTCATCCAATATTAAATACCCTACTCTACAATTAAGAAGGATAAAAATAAGATCAAAACATGATTTCTTTATCAATCTAAAGGCTTAATGGAAGAGACACAAACATATTTAATGAAATGTAATCAGAGGTAGACAGGGACACTGGAATTTATAGGATCTTCAGAAGTGAATCAAAGTAGGACACACATATTGGTGTGTGTCCAATATGCAGAAACTTTGCAGACCATAGACACTATCAGCTGTATTGAGCTTCACAAGAGAAACGGGGCCGAAGCAAGATTTTAGTAAATACGACATACAGAATTGGTGTAGGACTTCTTATAAAATCAATATTCTTATCTTAGAAGATAGAAGAGTACTGCCTAAAAGCTTAATGGATATGGAAATCAACAGAGATTTGTTTTGTTTTAAGATAGGAGTGATTTACTTGTTTATATATGCTGGAAAGAATTGTTAGCGGAGAGGGGAATTTAAAGAAATAGGAGAGGGAGAGGGTCATTTAGGAGAATAGCATCTCCTTAGAGATAGTTTAAGATAAAATCATTGCTCATCTAGAGATTTGCTTTGAGGCATATTTTCCTTTGAATGGAAGAGTGTGAAGATTAAAAAGTATAATATTGGGAAGGAGAAACTACAAAAATCTCACTCTGGTATTTTGTGGAAAAGGGAGAAAGTGAAAGAGGGAGGTAGGATATTGAGGACAGTATGATTGTCATGCAAAACAGTCCTATAGTAGATTATGTAGAAATAAAAATTTAAATAATAATTGGGATGGATATCAAATGAGAAAAAGGAAAAATGGCATTACAAGGAGAAAGAAAAGTTAGATTATAAAGGCATGAACAATTATGATGTGTGCAAGGGACTTCAACAACCCCATGTATGTGTTAGTAGAGAGGAGGAAAGTAGGACATGAGTGTACAGCAAGAAAAAGACATTTTGGGGTTAATAGTCCTTTAAAAACCCTCTAATTCACACTCTGAAGAAACTACCTACTTCACCTATAGATAAGCCTCACTCTAATGGTATGTTCTCTGCTCAAAGTCTTTTGTTAGCCCCATTTAACAGCTACATCCAAATTGAGACTCAGCTGTACAGTTTCTGGGGATGAAAGGCTCCTATGAGAAATTGATGCTTCTTTTAAGCCCAACTGGGCCCTCTCAGTCTTAAAGCTTCCAGATGGCGGTAGAGCACTCTACCGTCTGAGTTTGTGAACTTTCGCTCTTCCCATATGGGCGTTGTGTAGATCTGACATGAGCACAAGTAGAAAGGGCTTTATGAAAGCATCGGCACTCTCTTTTACCTCCCACTTCTGCTGTTTCTGAGGCTTTATTTAAACATTTGCTTTCAAAAGATTGTACAATAAGAAATGCAAGTCCCAGGCACTGATTCAGTCAAAGTGCCAGTGTGAGGCCGGTGTGTTAAAGGACCCACCTCCCTTTCTTAACTGCATTTTCTCATGGCTCTTTACTTTAATACGATAGAAAAAGCATATACGAGCCCTCCATGCTCCAGGTTTACCATGACGCATTT
>NW_012104054.1:838653-842759 GCF_000951045.1 Mandrillus leucophaeus
GCTCATGAGAGCAATGGTCATGAAGATGTGATAACAATGCACTGAGCCCTCCAAATGCATTATTTCACATGGAAATATCTCTGCAGCAACATTTAGTATAGATTGGGTTGGTTATTCTTCTGTCACTTCCAAATGTACACGTGTACCTACCTTTTCTCGTTTATTTTTCCATACCTCTGGGTGACCATTGCCTCCTAAAAATCCTCATCCAATATTAAATACCCTACTCTACAATTAAGAAGGATAAAAATAAGATCAAAACATGATTTCTTTATCAATCTAAAGGCTTAATGGAAGAGACACAAACATATTTAATGAAATGTAATCAGAGGTAGACAGGGACACTGGAATTTATAGGATCTTCAGAAGTGAATCAAAGTAGGACACACATATTGGTGTGTGTCCAATATGCAGAAACTTTGCAGACCATAGACACTATCAGCTGTATTGAGCTTCACAAGAGAAACGGGGCCGAAGCAAGATTTTAGTAAATACGACATACAGAATTGGTGTAGGACTTCTTATAAAATCAATATTCTTATCTTAGAAGATAGAAGAGTACTGCCTAAAAGCTTAATGGATATGGAAATCAACAGAGATTTGTTTTGTTTTAAGATAGGAGTGATTTACTTGTTTATATATGCTGGAAAGAATTGTTAGCGGAGAGGGGAATTTAAAGAAATAGGAGAGGGAGAGGGTCATTTAGGAGAATAGCATCTCCTTAGAGATAGTTTAAGATAAAATCATTGCTCATCTAGAGATTTGCTTTGAGGCATATTTTCCTTTGAATGGAAGAGTGTGAAGATTAAAAAGTATAATATTGGGAAGGAGAAACTACAAAAATCTCACTCTGGTATTTTGTGGAAAAGGGAGAAAGTGAAAGAGGGAGGTAGGATATTGAGGACAGTATGATTGTCATGCAAAACAGTCCTATAGTAGATTATGTAGAAATAAAAATTTAAATAATAATTGGGATGGATATCAAATGAGAAAAAGGAAAAATGGCATTACAAGGAGAAAGAAAAGTTAGATTATAAAGGCATGAACAATTATGATGTGTGCAAGGGACTTCAACAACCCCATGTATGTGTTAGTAGAGAGGAGGAAAGTAGGACATGAGTGTACAGCAAGAAAAAGACATTTTGGGGTTAATAGTCCTTTAAAAACCCTCTAATTCACACTCTGAAGAAACTACCTACTTCACCTATAGATAAGCCTCACTCTAATGGTATGTTCTCTGCTCAAAGTCTTTTGTTAGCCCCATTTAACAGCTACATCCAAATTGAGACTCAGCTGTACAGTTTCTGGGGATGAAAGGCTCCTATGAGAAATTGATGCTTCTTTTAAGCCCAACTGGGCCCTCTCAGTCTTAAAGCTTCCAGATGGCGGTAGAGCACTCTACCGTCTGAGTTTGTGAACTTTCGCTCTTCCCATATGGGCGTTGTGTAGATCTGACATGAGCACAAGTAGAAAGGGCTTTATGAAAGCATCGGCACTCTCTTTTACCTCCCACTTCTGCTGTTTCTGAGGCTTTATTTAAACATTTGCTTTCAAAAGATTGTACAATAAGAAATGCAAGTCCCAGGCACTGATTCAGTCAAAGTGCCAGTGTGAGGCCGGTGTGTTAAAGGACCCACCTCCCTTTCTTAACTGCATTTTCTCATGGCTCTTTACTTTAATACGATAGAAAAAGCATATACGAGCCCTCCATGCTCCAGGTTTACCATGACGCATTTCTTAAGTAGCAAATCCTTTCAAAAGTGTTACAATAAAAAACATTTTCAACGTGAAATAATGGCACACACATCTTTTACTGAATTTTTCTCTTTCATACTACCAAAATGACTTCATGTAGAGGCAGCTGTGCCCTATTCAAGTGAAAGATTTCTGGTAAAATCTGTATGTTATAACTGCAATTACAAATCCATTCCACTCTCAATATTTTGGTCTTAGAATTTGGTTGCTTAACACATAAATTTACTTGCATTTGCTGTCCATGAAATGGCATTTCATTGCAACACAGCTTAGAACCTATATCTGTAACTAGCACTGTGTCTTGCCATCTGCTAGCCAATCAGGTAGTTACTTACCATTTCATGTATGACACCTACTCAGAAAGAGATGTTTAAGGGAAAGCTCTTGAAAGTATATAGTATTTTCTCATCTAATTTGTCCAAATGTATAATATATTCAGAGATATCTTTTCTTCTATTGGTAAAAGGGAGATCTTACAAATAAATTGAAAACCCATAACCCCAATATCCACTTGAAAGTGATGAGTATGATTTGTATTTTGCACTTTAGGAATCAGGGAATTTGCAATGTTACGTTCAAGTGTATACAGAGAACCTAAAAAGGATTTATTAAATGCCAGCATTCAGGTGCAAAGAGATAAGGGAACACTCAGTAGAGGAGATCTGTGCTGAGAATGAGGACAGATAAAGAGTTCTATCTTAGATCCCAGGAGCGAAACTCTGGATGTTGAATCAATCACTTATCAATATGTAAGTAAATAGGCTGGGCGCGGTGGCTCATGCCTGTAATCCCAGCACTTTGGGAGGCTAAGACAGGCAGATCACCTGATGTCAGGAGTTCAAGACCAACCTGGTCAATATGGCAAAACTCTATCTCTACTAAAAAATTA
This sequence comes from Mandrillus leucophaeus, assembly GCF_000951045.1. Classification (NCBI taxonomy): domain Eukaryota; kingdom Metazoa; phylum Chordata; class Mammalia; order Primates; family Cercopithecidae; genus Mandrillus; species Mandrillus leucophaeus. The sequence continues at coordinate 841,298 of NW_012104054.1, forward strand.
CAAAAGTTAGCCGGGCGTGGTGGTAGGCACCTGTAGTCCCAGCTACTCGGGAGGCTGAGGCAGGGAGAATTGTTTGAACCTGGGAGGCAGAAGTTGCAGTGGGCCGAGATTGCACCAGATCCAGCCTGGGCAACAGAGCAAGACACCATCTCAAAAAATAAATAAATAAAGTAAGCAAATAAATAAATACACAACCATAGCATTTTTGCCACCATATTAACTAGTTTTTATGGTCTAGTATTTGAATGGCTCATAGATACCAGAAGCAAATTCAAAATCAGATTCTGTACTGCTTGATAGGTTTGTTGGTCTATTTAGACCAAATTATTCAAAATTCTTTGGGTACTCTAAACAAATTATGCAGATTCAACAATTCTTTGGATTTTGCTTCATCTAACCTTGTTTATTCCCTATTTGGAAGTACTATAAAACAAATCCCAGAAATCATGTCATTTTATTCTTCCTCAGTGTGCCTTTCTAAATAATATACATTTTTCCATTATAACCGTCATCACACCTGACCAAATTAATGATAAATCTGTGGCCAGTTCATATTCAAATTTTCTCTTTCTCTTAGGAACAACTTTTTAAAGTTATTTATTCAAGACAAGACACACCTGAAGGCCACATATCCCACTTTGTTATTACATAGCTTACATTTTTTAAAACTACAGATGTTTCCCCTTCCTTTTCATTTTGTGTGGTATTAATTCTTTACAGAAGCAGAATGAGTTACTCTCTGGAATGGTGTACGTTCTGTGTTTGTCCATTTGTTTCTTTGAAATGTTATTAACTTGATTTTTTACCCCCTACATTTCCCATAAATTTAACCAAGCTATAATAAGGTAAAAGTATTTTGACAAAAATGTCTATAAGGGCATACCAGTGGTATGCCCTTTACATTGCATACTATTAAGAGAAAGACAATGAGTGATTGTACAAGTTTTAGGTATACAAAGATTTCAGTGGGTGTAGGCGATGACAGCCAGTCCCTTCCACTGTAAAGTCTCTTATGATTCTTTACACTTATAATGTCATCTATTGATGATTATAATATGAAAAAGTTAGAGGCTATCCAATAATGGTTTATACAATTCCATCCATATTCGTTAGCTAGAATCCTGCTGTAAAGAAGCAGCTTCCTTTAACATTTATGGCTGAGTAAACCTAAAATATAATTTGTATAAGATATTCAGGATGAATAATTAATAATTTCCTCTAAATATCCAAATACCAGAATAGTCTTCAAAAATCCAAATACCAGAATAAGCTATTATCACACCAGTTAATTCCAACAGAATTAAAAGAGTTTATTTTGAGACTTTGTTGTTGTTGTTGCTGGCTTTCTCTTGATTTGGATAGTATTTTGAACAATTAATTTTTTTCAGTATTCTGAAATATATTCTCCATTATTTTTGAAATTCTCATTTTTGGCCATTGAAAGCTACTTCTTTTTGACATG
>NW_012104054.1:843383-844580 GCF_000951045.1 Mandrillus leucophaeus
ATATCATTTCCTTAAAATTTTCCATCTCTCCGCAGATCTTGAAAAAAGTTGAGTCTCCCACAGAAGTATGAAAAGTCCAGGTTTAATACTGTTGGTCAGAGTCATAAACATAGGGATAGAATAATAATTAGCGGCCATAAAAAGTGAGAGATTTGTAAGGTAACATTGTTAGTTGTGGATAAGAAAATGTATTATGAATGACAATATTCTCTATTTCATTTCCTTTTTTTTTTTTTTTTTGAGATGGAGTCTTGCTCTATTGCCAGGCTAGAGTGCAGTGGCATCATCTTGACTCACTGCAACTTCCACCTTCTGGATTCAAGCGATTCTCCTGCCTCAATCTCCTAAGTAGCTGAGACTACAGACACTCACCACCATGTCTGACTAATTTTCGTGTTTTAGTAGAGACAGGGTTTCACCATGGTGGCCAAGATGGTCACGATCTCTTGACCTCGTGATCCTCCCACCTCAGCCTCCCAAAGTGCTGGGATTACAGGCATGAGCCACCTCACCCGGCCACTCTTTATTTCATTTTTAGACTTAATCTTGATATTCATCTTTTCACAGATGTCCATTAATGCTCTGTTTCTCTCCATTTGTCACATATTTAAAAGATAGGGATCCTGTAACATAGAGAAGTATAAAGGAGTATCTACATTTTTAAATACTTCCCTTATTTCTTTTTTTAAGAAAGAATTAGGGAAGAAGTGAAGGGAGAGCTGTCATTTAGGGTTGCAGAGAGGATGCAAAAACATATTTGTTCTTTACTTTTAGATTATGTGTTTGGATGAATGTTGGTTCATTTAGTGACTATTGAATATCTGAGCTAAACTGGTTTTATTTCCATAATTCCTTAGTGATCCACAAACACACTGAAGCATTAGTCTTAATTTATCCGGGACAAAGTCAGTATAAGATTTTTGATGAAGCAGCCTAAAATAAATGGCATTGATTATTTCTCCTTTCTTCGCTACTTCTCTCTCTCTGTCTCTCTCTTCCAGAGCTTATTCTTTTGAAAAGATCATTCTCCATTGATCTCATTTAACAAAGTCTGGCATTCTAATAAGTGATCTCATTGTTCAATTCCCACCACCTATGAGTGACACAGGAAGGGGAACATCACATACTGGGTCCTATTGTAGGGGGGCGGGGCAGGGAGGGATAGCGTTAGGAAATATACTTAATGTAAATGACAAG
>NW_012104054.1:855405-856658 GCF_000951045.1 Mandrillus leucophaeus
TATCACACCAGTTAATTCCAACAGAATTAAAAGAGTTTATTTTGAGACTTTGTTGTTGTTGTTGCTGGCTTTCTCTTGATTTGGATAGTATTTTGAACAATTAATTTTTTTCAGTATTCTGAAATATATTCTCCATTATTTTTGAAATTCTCATTTTTGGCCATTGAAAGCTACTTCTTTTTGACATGGTGCATTGGGTTTCTTTTGTTTGCTTTTGTATTTTTAATAGCTTGCTTGCTTTCTGTCACATGTAGAAAGCTGCTCTTGTATTATTATACATATTTTCTGTCTCAGACCTGAAGGCAGCCATTCATTCAAGGAATTCTACTTCTTTTTAGTGGGGAATTGTAGTTAGAGGACATAATCTGAATGTTAGGTGTGCATTACTGTTAAATACATCCAATAGAAAATGGACCATAAATATTATCACGGTTTAATACTTATAATCATCTATTCAACAACGAATATGAGCAAGTTCTTCCCTAACAGCCTCAAATTTTAAGTCCTCTATGATCTTAAGTTAAAACAGAAAATTTTATCCTAACAAAATATTTGTTCGCTCTAAAGAGTTTTTATTCATCACTATAACATATCTCATAAAATAAAAATCCAAATGTCTTTATCATGTTGTATTTGCTTTATCTTAAGTTAGTGTTACAGTGATTGCCAGTGTAAAATTATAACTAATATACAACTGTTCAAAACAACAGAATGATAAACTTTGACAAATAATTATGCAAAAAAGTTATTGTAAATGCACATCTTTGAGATGTAGATGATAGCATAGCAGTTTTGGTGACCTGATTAAAAACACTATGACACTATTTTATTCAGTGGACTGTCAGGAGGCAATGCACTGTAATAAGTTTCAAGATGGTTTAGATTAATGATTCTTTTGTAAAGTGGGAGAAGAGAGCTTGGTAAAGGACAGAAAGGGAAAGTATTAAACCTTCCCTCAAAGACTCCTGGCTTCTCAGACAGATAGATCAATATTGAAGTTGGGCAAAAATGATAATATCATTTCCTTAAAATTTTCCATCTCTCCGCAGATCTTGAAAAAAGTTGAGTCTCCCACAGAAGTATGAAAAGTCCAGGTTTAATACTGTTGGTCAGAGTCATAAACATAGGGATAGAATAATAATTAGCGGCCATAAAAAGTGAGAGATTTGTAAGGTAACATTGTTAGTTGTGGATAAGAAAATGTATTATGAATGACAATATTCTCTATTTCATTTCCTTTTTTTTTTTTTTTT
>NW_012104054.1:857563-860432 GCF_000951045.1 Mandrillus leucophaeus
AAAAAAAAAAAAAAAGGAAGAAAGAAAAAACACACTACACCTTTGGAGGGAAACACTCCTAAGCAAAATGCAATCATAACAAAAGTTGGGATTTCCCTTAAATGAACTACTGCTTTGATACTTACAGTAGCAAACTGGCTGACAATACATTGTAAAACATCAGGTTTGAACTGATTATAAATCCAACAGGACTCCTAAGATAGGAGAGAGTCGCTTGAGTTGGGCATTGCAAGAGGGTTTCAGGGGGGAAAAGGCCTGAGCAATCCTTGAAAAACAAATGAGTTTTGGATCAACAGAGAAATGTGCAAATCTTGCCTTACCATTGCATTGTCAGGATCAGATCACAGGTTAACAAATGGCCTATAAAGATTCTTCAGCACACTATACAATGTGCCAGTGAATATTTTATATTTCTTGTTCTTAGATACAGTCTCTGAGAGAAAATTAGTTTATATATTGTGTCATATCTTTTTCATCACTTGCCTTGAGCTCCTTCAAAGAGATGTACTATGGAAATAGAAATTATTCCTGCTCTGCTTCCCTCATAAATTTATCTATTTCTTTTTCTGCTCAACTTGTCATTGAATATATCAAACTAAAGTTTAGCTACTTCATGGTCTGTGGCTAGATTTTTAAGAATAATACATTATGTGAGGCTGTTGAAATAAATAATGGCATTATTTCTTCTTCCCTTTCCTTGAGTTCTGATGAATTCATATATAACCATAAAAATAAATTTCAGTAAAAAATGGACCTTCTGAGAACACAGAATGTGGCTGACTGTTTGATACACCCTTGAGTGGTCTATTTTAATATATTGAAAAGGTCATTATCTGAAAAGTTCTTATCTTGGCTTTTCAAGGTCAAAGGGGAATTCATGACTTTTTTAGAGTAAACATATGTCAAGCATCTGAAAACTCATAAATGTAAATCATGTACATGGGTCACAAATGTAAGTCTCTGTATTTTCTATGTTCTATTACATAAAACTAGTTAATAAAAATCAATGGACTTTCATATCATTTCTATAATTTAATACATATAACAATTTTGCCAATTTTAAAGAACACAGAATAACCAAAGATGACCCATATATTAATTAGAAACTAGTAATCATTTTTCATTATTTTTTATCTTCAGTTTTATGGAATCTTAAACTCATAGAAAGAAAAGATAAGCTGAATGCATCAGAGTAACCAAACAGAATACACAGAGTGATTTCTCTAATCAAGTTTGAGTCTATTTCTTGAGAGTTTAGTTACTCTTTTTATTATTTTTGTTTTTGAACAAGTGATGGCATTTCCACTGATGTGTATTAAGTATAAAAAATTATTGAGCACATGTAAGCCAATTAAATAATGCAGGAGGAATTTAACTGAATGATCCTAGGCAAGATACATAAATAATATTAGCTTCGATATATATGACCAAGACAACCTTAAAGGCTAGCGATAAAAGGGGATAAAGTAATATGGATACTGAGACCTAAAGTTGAATTCTTTATTACTTCGGCAGTCAGAATGCTGAGTAAGTAAAGGAATTGAAAGACAGAATTTCAGGAGCTCACCATCCTAACTTTTGATAGAAACAAATCTAAACCATTGTAGCCACCAGATAAACACACTATCTTAAAAAGACTAACTCATAAGGTGAATCTACAAACTCTGAGAGTTACCCTTGCCAGTGTTGCAGTCTCACAAAAGATAACCTGAAATAAAATTCACAGTTTTTGAGTTTATCCTGCCATCTCCCATATCCTTCATGAACATTGAGAATAGTTAATAAGCAGCTAGAAATAACTAAAAAGTACTATACTAATCAACACTCTATATGCCTTCCTTTCCTCAGTGGTCCAACAGTCTCCAACTAGATAGATAAATCAATGTGGATGTGTCTTTAGGTAGTTTGTGGAGTTGACATTCTTTAGTCATTGTTGTCATCTTTCTGGTTTAGTGTATCTGTGAATTGTAGTGCAGAGAGTACAGATTTGAAGGAAACACAGACTACATTTAAATATCCAAGTGATCAATTTTTTAATTGTCTTATCTGGGGAAAAGTAATAACTTTTATTCACCTCAGTTAATTCACACGCAAAACTAGAATAATGCAAAGGTCTGAGAATGTTGTTCAAAATTTAATGTTACTGCTGTGCCCCTTTAGCAGTGCTTCTTTCACGCTCACTTATACCATAGTTCATTTAGGAAGTCATTTTATACTCTTAGGTTTTTTCTTAAAATACTTTATCTTCATGCAACCATTTTGGCTGCCTCAGGCATTTTATATTTTTTCAATTATTCTCAAAACACTTTTTGGTCTCCTATGATGTGCCAAACAGTCTGAAATTCTGAAAATATAATACAAACAGAATTAGATACCATCCCTGCTGTCATGCAGTTTACAGTATATTAAGGGAAAGTTCAAGAAAAGAAGGAGTATAAGTGCTATAATAGATATATAATTAGAGTTCTTAAGAAAGACCAAAGAAAGAGGCTAATTATACTAGAGGTGTCTGTTTACATTTTAAAAAATAATATTCAAACCAGGCCTTAGCGAATGAGTAGCGTTCCTCAAAGAGGAAAACAGAAAACAGAAGAGAAGGAAATTACTTGCACAACAGAAAGCCTATGCAAAGGCACAGAAATGCGAATTATCAAGCATATGAATCTTAGCAACCATACTCTTTAGTCAATTGTAAATCTACTGCTACCTACCAGTATCCTTGTTTCCTCAATACACTTTCTATGTATAATTTATAAAGTAATCATTTTACACAGGTATCAATGTTCATTTTACATCTACAGAGGATAATTATTTGGAAAGAAGAATACCTCAGCTAATTTAATTGCATCTCTATGCTGTTTCTTTCTTT
>NW_012104054.1:860622-879760 GCF_000951045.1 Mandrillus leucophaeus
CAGGATGGTCTTGATCTCCTGACCTCGTGATCCGCCCATCTCGGCCTCCCAAAGTGCTGGGATTACAGGCTTGAGCCACCGTGCCCGGCCTATGCTGTTTTTAAATTTTAATGTCATAACACATTTTTGCATAGATAATGTATTAGTCTGTTCTCATGCTGCTAATAAAGACACACCTGAGCCTGGGTTATTTATAAAGGAAAGTGGTTTAATGGGCTCACAGTTCAGCATGGCTGGGAGGCCTCACAATCATGGTGGAAGGCAAAGGAGAAGCAAAAGCACATCTTACATGGTGGCAGGCAAGAGAGCTTGTGCAGGGTAACTCCCATTTATAAAACCATCAGATCTGGTAAGGCTTACTTACTACCATGGAAGATTATGGGGGAAATCGGCCCCATAATTCAATTATATCCACCTGGTCCTGCCCTTGACATGGGGGCATTATTACAATTAAAGGTGAGATTAGGGTGGGGACGCAGCCAAACCAAATCAGATAGTACAGTCACATGATTCCAAAATTGAAAGGTAAACAAAACTGTACATTGGAAACTTTTTGGTTGCAATCACCCATTTGTCCACCAACACAGGTAACCATTGTTATTAATTTGTCTTATGCATCCATAGTTATTTTATAGACGTACTAGTAAGCACTATTATATGTTCTTTTACACTCTACAATAAATTTTGAGATATTTCTATGACAGCACAAAAGTTTCTTTTTCTTATTACTGTACTATATTTAAGTAGTCTAATGACAGATATGTAGGTTGTTATCAATCTGTAGTATTTAAACAATGCTAAAATGAATATGTATATTTACATATTTTTTTCACTTGTGTGAAATGTATCTGTAGACTACATCTAAAGAAATAAAGTTATGGAATCAAAGAACCAACTTTGTTTATAGTTGTGTTCAATATAGCCACACTTTGTGTGTGTGTGTGTGTGTGTGTGTGTGTGTATATACTCAAACACCATATATGTGTGTATAGAAATATATATACTTAAACACCATAAACTGTACATACATATAGTTTTGCTTTGCATTTTTGGGGCTATCATATGTAAGAATTAGCCTAGTTCTGTTACTTTAAGGGTTATTTTTTTTTCCTGTTTTATATGAGATGCTTATTCCCAAATATTCTCTTTTCATTTTAGGTGTTGGTCTTTTACTAATGTAATTGTAGGGTTTTGTTTTGTTTTGTTTTGTTTTGTTTTGTTTTGTTTTTGAGATGGAGTTTCTCTATTGTTGCCCAGGCTGGAGTGCAACAACACAATCTTGGCTCACCACAACCTCCACCTCCTGGGTTCAAACAATTCTTCTGCTTCAGTTTCTCGAGTAGCTGGGATTACAGGCATGCACCACCATGCCTGGCTAATTTTATATTTTTAGTAGAGATGGGGTTTCTCCATGTTGGTCAGGCTGCTCTTCTTCATATGTTAAAGTTAACCACATAGTTTTGCAAAATCCACATAGCAAAATCTACTGTAAGTTGTCAAAATATAAATTTAAAATATGGAAAATATTGTGTTAATATTCCAAAAGTCAATTTTCCTTCTATCTCTAATTTTTGGACTACTCTGCAGTGAAGAAAGATTTTCCTTAACACCAATACCCATGCTCATAATTTCCGTATGTGAAATTCTAACAGTAAATACATGGAAATAGCAAGAAAAGATGGTACAAATCCTTAAATGCAAACTTGAAATTAGTGTTATTAATTTTTACTACCTAAAATAAAAAGAAATTAATGAGTGCCAGCTTTCATGTAATTGATGCTATATTTATATAGATTTCAGTTTTAAGAAATGACATTTTAATAAGAAGTATGTGTGAGTCAGAAAAAGTATACATTTATCATGAGTACATGAAATGACAACTCTTTTGCAGAGCCTTTTTGGAGGTGGGTGCCAGGGCAATAAACATTTTAGTATGCCGATCGTTATCTGTGTAGTATTTTGTGAAAGCATCCTCTTCGTCTTCAGATGATATGCAAGGAAAACATGTCAATTTAGGCAAACAAATTTTTGATATTTTTCAGACTACTTCCCTCTACCGGACACTTTGGTCATAATGGGCAAAATAGGTGATAGCAGCATGAATAACAGAATGAAAGATGACTCACAAAATTAATATAGTTACTTTAGATTCTACTGTGAAATATTAAGCAGTACAATGGTGTAGCATTCTTTCCACATCAAGTCTCATTGAACTCAATGGTGCAGCCATTTTGTTCATTTCCTTAAGACATCTTTACTTATTTAATTTTAAATGTAAATATTCCACATAACCAATTTTACTGCACAATAAAAATGTTTTAATATAGCACTGAAAACTGAAATATGCTTTAACAATTTATTTTTAAAGTATCCTAAATTGATAACACGAAGAAACCAAAAAGTTTTAAGAGGACATGATTTGAAACAGACATGGCGTGACGCCATTTGAAAATAATAAAATATGGGGCATAGAAATGCCATTCAGTAAATCGTAAGGTTTTTACATAGTACTAATGATATACCCTGAGCATGCTGTTCAGTCATTCTTTACTAGATACCAAGAGCAAGTGGACGCCACCCTGCCGGATATCAAATCCTTGGCCAAAGCAGCTTCCAAACACAGCGAGAAATTAAAAGCTTTACTGATTGGATTACTAAAATACATAATGGTCAAAATGAACTACAAAATGGAACTATTTCAGAAATCCACAGTTTTTCTGAACACAAAAAGAAGAAAAGTAAAATACATTAGACTATCAGACCATTGAAAACAGTCAATTCTTTTAAATGCACATACATAACACAGCAATTATTTCTATGTCTGTCTTGAGTCTTTTCTATAAAGAAAAGTAATAGCAATAATAATATTTCCATTATTTTCTTGCTTTATTCAAAGGTGTCAAGAGTTTTTACCTACATGCTTTCATACACAGCACAAAAACGAGAGGTAAAACGGAATAACAACAAAAAAGACAACGTCATTGTCCAGTATTAATAAAGAGGCGAGACAAATCCAGTAACTTGTTCACTTACCACTCGCTCAGTCATTATCCTTGTGAATCTTACATGAACATATATTTTATCATGTTTCAAAAGTAAATAACTTTTGAAAATATAATTATAGTTATTCTTATAGTAATTCTGTGAGGGAAAGACTATTTTTCACCCTCTTTTACGGATAAAGAAATTGAGCCATGGAGAAAATAAATTGCCCTGCTCAGACTGGCCAAATATTAAGAGGCAGTTCAAAAAGTAAAATCCAAAGCATGCATGATCCCAGAGTTCTGACTTTAAACTTGTTTTTCTCCTTATCTGGTAGATTCTAAACATCTATATTAGTGATTAAGCATCCCTTCAAAGGTAAAATAACTATATTTCTATATTTTGTTCCCTGTACTCTACAATTAATGTGGGGGTTTAAAAAATGTAAATTAGTAGACTGGGTAAATTAAAGTCTACTGATATACCAATGATAACTCCATGTGAAACCTTTCAAACATATAATTATAAACTTTGGAAGGCTTCCTAAAATGTAATGTAGGTTGAAAACAAAATAAAACTTCTGGAGGTTATTTGAATATCAAACTTTTTCAAATTCATCATATGAACAGGTGTTTTGTACAAAAATGACATTCACTCCCAGAAGTAAAAGTACTATATAAATAAAAATATATTTAAACTCCAGTTTCTTTTTTTTCTTTTTGCTTCTAAGTTTGTACAAGACTATATTTACTGCCAAAAATTAAACCTGAGATATTACAATAGTAATAAAAATGTCATGTAGGATTTGCTTACGTACTTTTAAATGATATTAAAAGTGAGTTGTAAACTGGACTGCATAAAAGAAAAAATGTGTACAGCTATTGATCTTCCTTAAATGAGAACGTTTTGCTGTTGCTGTGGTAGGAAGGCTTGCCACAGGAATGTAGACAGCTCATTAATGTCCAAACTTAAACATGAAATGGCCTATTTTTAGACAATTAGAGAGTTGAAATACTACTTGTTTTCTCATTTTATAATTTTATAGAATAATATTACAAAGGGCCATTACAAAGATTATGTAAATCTTTGCCCTTAAAATTTTGGCCAAATTTATACAAAGAAAACAAAGAATAGGGCTGGGTATACATCTAAGAAATTTACCTCATAAGGTGAAATATGTAGAGATCACAATGCCCAAATCTATGCTTTACTCAAGTGTCATAATACTATTTAAAACAAACAAACAAAAAAACTTCAAATTATCTCAACTTTCCATTTTCATTGACCTGTGTAGACATAACCAAAGAACTATTGGTCAATTTTATGTAGTTTACAAAAGCATGACAGTGAATATACTTTCAAAAGTTAATTTTGCCATGAGGTAGGTGAAGAAAATGGTTTTTATGTGATAAATTACTCCTACATTTGTTTTATCATTTTGTTGTATATAAGTAATCATGATCTTTCTTTATATAAAATTATCATTCCCAGAATACGTAGAGAAAATATTTTATAAAACAATTTGTTTAGTTAATTAATTAATTCACTTTTTGAGACAGGCTCTCACTCTGTCACTCAGGCTGGAGTGCAATGGCAGAATCACAGCTCACTCAGCCTCGACCTGCTGGGCTCAAGCTATCCTCCTGCCTCAGCCTCCCAAGCTGGGACTATAGGCACCTGTCACTACACCCAGATAATTTTTTAAACTTTTTAGTAGAGACAAGGTCTCACTAGGTTTCCCAGGCTGGTCTTGAACTCCTGAGCTCCAGTGAACCTCCAACTTCAGCCTCCCAAAGTGCTATGATTACAAGAATGAGCCACTGTGCCCAGGCTTGTGTCTAATCTTAAATAAGAGGTAAAATGTGTGTTCCAAGCAAATAATGAAACTCCCCCAAAATTCTCAGAAGAATAATACCACAAGTGTCTGATTTTATTGCTGAAGCTTAGAACAAATTCCGCCATTACATATGCCAATTCTGAAGTTGCTTCATTGTGTTGTTTCTTTGTGAAATATGACCTCATGGTGATTCTTAATATTTTATACTTCTGTTTGAATTATAGTTCTGATTTTAATCATATGAATTTTATTATAAACATAATAAGTTTAGTAATATTTATATTTATGAGATTACTATACAGGCATACGTCAGAGATAATGCATGTTCGATTTTAGGCTACCAAAATCAAGCAAATATCGACACAAACTAAGTCACATGAACTTTTTAGTTTCCCAGTGCATTTAAAAGTTATGTTTACACTATATTGTAATCTATTAAGTGTGCAATAGCAATAGAACAATGTCTAAAATATAATGCACATGCCTTAAAAAATAATTTATTGTTAAATGCTAACAATCATCTGAGCCTTCAGCGAGTTGCAGTCTTTTTGCTGATGAAAGATTCAATGTTGATGGCTCCTGACTGATAAGAATGGTGGTTGCTGAAGGTGGAGGAGACTGTGGCAATTTCTTGCAATAAGACAACAGTAAAATTAACTGCAACGATTGACTCTTCCTTTATAGCAATGATGCTGTTTGATCAAATTTTACAATGTAACTTCTTTCAAAATTGTGATTAATTATCTCAAACCCTTCTGCTGCCTTATCAATTAAGTTTATGCAATTAATCTAAATATTTTGTTATCATTTCAACAATTTCCACAGCATCTTTACCAGGAGCAGATTCCATCTCAGGAAACCACTTTATTTGCTCATCCTTAAGAAGCAACTCCTCACCTGCTCAAGTTTTATCATGAGATTGCAGCAATTCAGTCACATCTTCAGCCTCCACTTCTAATTCTAGTTCTCTTGCAATTTCCGCCATATCTGCAGTTACTTCCTCTACTGAACCCTTGAACCCCTTAAAGTCATCCATGAGGGTTGGAATCAACTTCTTCCAAACTCCTATTAATGTAGGTATTTTTTACCACTCCCCACCAACCCATGAGTCACAAATATTCTTAATGGCATCTAGAATGGTAAATCTTTTCCAGAAGGTTGTCAATTTACTTTGCCAAGATCAATCACAAGAATAATGATCTATGGAAGTTGTAACCTGACAAAATGTAGTTAGGAAATAATAAAATTTGAAATTTGAAATTACTCTTTGATTCATGAGCTACCAAGCGGATGTTGTGCTAGCAAGCATTAAAATAACTTAAATTATCTTGTATGTGTCTATGAGAGCTCTTAGGTAACAAGATGCATTGTCAATGAGGAGCAATATATGAAAGGAATCTTTTTTGTTGAGCAGTGGGACTCGACAGTGGGCTTCAAATTTTCAGTAAACCATGGAGCAAGCAGATATACTGTCATCTAGGCTTTATTGTTTCATTTCTAGAGCACAGGCAGTGTATATTTAGCCCATTTTAAGAGCTCTATGATTTTGAATATGGAAAATTAGAATTGGATTTAACTTAAAGTCACCAGTTCTATTAGACCATAACAAGAGAGTCAGCCCGTCCTTTGAAACCAGACATTAACTTCTCTGCTGTAGCTATGAAAGTCTTAGGTGGCATCTTCTTCTAGTACAAGGCTGTTTTGTCTACATTGAAAATCTGCTGTTAATGTAGCCACCTTCATCAATGATCTTAGCTACGTCTTCTGGATAACTTCCTGAGGCTTCTACATCAGCACTTGCTACTTCACATTGCAATTTTAAGATTTGGAGACAGTTTCTTTCCTTAAACCTCATAAACTAACTTCTGCTAGCTTTAAACTTTTCTTCTGCAGCTTTCTCACTTCTCTCCACCTTCACAGAATTGAAAACAGTTAGAACCTTGCTCAGGATTAAGCTTTCGCTTAAGATAATGTTGTGACTGGTTTGATCTTCTATGCAGACCATTAAAACTTTCACTATATCAACAATAAGGCTTCTTTGGCTTTCTTATTATTTGTGTGCTCACTGGTGTAGCACTTTCAATTTCGAAGAACTTTCCTTTTGCATTCACAATTTGACTAACTGTTGCAAAAGGTCTAGCTTTTAGCCTATTCTGATTTTCGATATGTCTTCCTCCCTAAGCTTAATCATTTCTAGCTTTCAGTTTAAAGTGAGTGACATGTGACTATTCCTTTTACTTGAACACTTAGAGGCCATTGTGTGGTGACTGGCAAAATTTCAATATTGTTCTGTTTCAAAATACAGAGATCAAGAAGAGGGAGAGAGACAGGGGATCAGCTGATCAGCGCAGCATTCAGACGTAGACAACATTTATCAATTAAGTTTGCTGTCCTATAAGTATAGTTCATGACATATCAAAACATTTAAATAGTAACATCAAAGACCGCTGATCTACAGATCGCCATAAAAGATATAATAATAAAGAAAAAGTCTGAAAATACCAAAATGTGACACAGCATCACAAAGTGAGCAGATGCTGTTGCAAAAATTGTGCCAACAGCCTCGCTTGATGCAGAGTTGCCACAAACTTTCAATTTGTAAAATATTCAACAAAGTGAAGCACAATAAAATGAGCTGTCTGTACATTCTCTCCAGTATTTATAAATGATGAAACTCACAGCTTCTCTTCTCAGAGTCCTCTGAATCATGCTACAGTTCGGGAAATTCTTCCTCTGGTCCCACATTTGGGATAAAGATAGGATCTTATTCTCTCACTCTTCGAACCTCATTAGTCTCTACCTTCCATTCTTTCTGGTTCCAGAAAAGATTCTCCTCTCATCCTTTTCATCTTCAGTGGGTGCTGCTCTTCATGCGAAATGGGGCTGTTTTTCAGTGGGTGCTGTTCTTTAATTTAGCCACTTCAGTATGACTCACAAAGACCTTAAAGTATTACTGAGAAAAGACCCCATCCTTTCTTGCATTCATGCCTCCAGGACTCATGCACTAACATGACCGATATAACATATATTTTCATCACTTTCTGCTTCTCAGAGTTAGTCTTCTTTCTGAATTCCATGCCAGACAAATCCAATCTGGAAATGCCCACCATCTAGACCTTACTCTGCTTATATCCACATGCATGACACAGGGGAAGTCCCCTCCTCTCTTTAGACTACATTTTCCATCTATAAGACAATGAGATTATTATGGGACAAATTATGTAGCTCACAGGCCTTAAGTGTTCATCTGACCACAGATTACTTACCATCTCTCTCTCTATTTGATATCATTGCTTAACTCAGCCTATTGGATTTATTTGTGGAACAGTTACTATATTTTAAACAGATATTTAAAAAATAGCAATTGGCATAAAAATAGCACATCCAGTTACTTAAATATGAAAGTAAATATTAGTTCTTTGTTAAACAGGTAAACCAGGGAATGCTTTGATCAGTGAAAGTAAAATGAAACTCGACCAAGCATTTGCCAATAATAAATATTGGCTCAATTATTGGAAAGAAGGCTTTTCTATCATTGTGTTATAAGTTCTCTTGCTAGAACTTCTGAAAAATCTCTCTAATTGATAGCCTTACTTGGTAGCTGACTTATCAAATCAGAGAAATTCAAGTCACATGCTAGAGGTGTAGCTCCCAAATCCTATATACAGATTTGCTATAACAAAAACACCTAAAATGTTAACTTATACAAGATATTTCTGATTACTTTTTATGGCTTGTGGAAATAGTATGAGCAAATATAAAAAACAACCATCTATAATTTAACAACTACCTCCAGAATGTAAGAATTGCTATCTCAAAGGATATTATACAAAAATTGTTACTTCCCTTATCTTTAAAGAGAGTCATATATTCCATGGCCCATAAATTGTCAGATATCAGATATTTCAATAATTTCCATGAATTTAAATCCAGTAGACCAATAATCTGAAAGAGCATCTCTTGCCAAATAGTCTTTATGCATACTTGACAGATTAATTAAAGAAATGCAATTCTCCTGTATTCTGTTTTATGAAATGAAGATAATATATTTTCAAACTAATATTATTTATAAAAACTTACCATGGAATATATTTACAAATCTAAATAAACTATGCTTATTTTAAACACTAAAATATTTAAGAAATTCTAAGACTCTTATTTGGATTCTACAGAAGTCAGATTTTTAAATATTCCTGGATAAGCAGTTGTTGCACCTGGCTTTCTTATTATACATAGCACATGCCACAATGTCAAAAATCACATAAGTAAGAATTACGGATGCAAACTCAGTGATATAAATGTCACTAATGATGTACACTCTAAAAATCTTAGATTGAGTTGAACTACTCATCTTTGATTGAAAAGTGAAAAATATCAATCCATGGACTGTCTTATCTACAAAGAACAACATTAAAAAATTGGTTTTCACCTGTTTTATTATAAACTTGATCTGTTGTTTCAAAGTCATAACAGCTCATTTAACTATGTTATTGTATACATTTAATCTAAGAATTATATCTCAAAATAGAAATATGCTAAATTCAAAGGTCTTCCTAAACAATTATTCCCACAATATTTAATTGATATTAAAAGAAACTGTAAAGTAGATATTAAAACTCTCTCTCACAAGAAAGTTAGACCCAGAATTGGTAAACAATTCATCCTAAACTGCATTGCAAACTAAATAAATTGAGAAAATAAGATTCACATCTGACCCAATTTGTTCCACAGTCAATGCTATTTGGACTGCTATACGCTCTTATGATATAAAGACAAATCCAACAGGAATCTGTTTTCAAATGCATATTGTTACCTTGTATAGGAAAGATTCCTCCTCAGGCTGTGTCATCTACTGCTGTGGTTCAGATTTATCTGGGCATGTGTTTCAAATTGATGGCAGAGGACCTATTAGAAACCTGTCTATACGTGTGTCTCTGCTAGATCATCTACCTTGTCCATGAGAAGAAATCTCAGTTCCCAGGATTGAACTGAAGCTACAAAAAGTCTTAGTTATTTATAGCAGAGTGATTCTGAGTTCAAGGATTTGTCTGTTTTTCAAATCCATTTTTATCCCTAATTCCTAGTCCCATATTCAAGTCCAAGAGAGAAAGGATGTAATAACTAAAAATAAAAATAAAGCAGTTATTTCTTGTCAGGTACAGACAATGCTACCATATGATCCTTATCTTGGGATGTATACAAATAGGCAGGAGCTGTTTTTTGTCACATTGATACAGACCAGAATTCAACTTGGCCTTTCTGAGACACAGAGACAGTCAAGAGAGTCTGGCTCTGACCAGGACAAGAATTCTGCTAAATCATCTGGGGAAAATAGCACCGATTAGCAGCAGCTGTCACCATATTTAAAAGACCAGTGGTGACCACACACCAGACAATAGCCACCTACAGAAAGAGGTACTCCTCAGAGGAGCATGAGTCCTGTGGCAAACTAGTTGTAATAAGGAAATACATGCCAGTCTCCTCTGAGAACTTTCAGAAATATTCATTGTGGGTGACAAGCAGAGGAATTCAGTTATTATTGAAGTATATTAACTTTTCCTCTTTTGTGTCTATAGTTCAGTAAGATCTGGTGACATTGGGTCTAACTGGTCTTGTAGCTATTTATCTACATAAACCTTTCCCATATTAACCTACTCTCTGATTGACTCTTCCCTTCAACTTTAAGAGACATGTAGTAGGCCCATTTTAAATTCTATGAGAAAATCCCAAAGTTAGTATCCAATGAGTGGTAGAACTAACATTGGAACCAAGAATTGTGTCACCTCAAAACAGTATTGTTTCTTCTATACTGGTGTGTACAGGAAAGCTAAATTGGTAGCAACAATTGTTGTTTCTGAAACATCCTTGGGAATTACATTAGGATGCTCTCTGATCACATTTAATATTGTATACAAATCATTTAAAATAATATAAAGAATACAATTCTCACCTTGTCTGTTCACTATTGTATTGCCAGTGTGATAAAATAAGAAAAATAAATTAAATACAAAATGATTGGAAAGGAGGAAATCAATTGGTTATCATTTTCAAATGACAGAAATATCTACATAGAGAAGAAAAATATTTTAGAAATTATTATAAATAATAATAGTATGTGCAAAATACTAAGTAAAAATCAATGTACAAAATTCAATTGAATTTCCATGTACCAGCAAAGATTTAAAAAGAAAAGATTCTAAAAAACATTTAAAATATTTTCATTTTTTTTGATCCATAAAAAATACAGAAAAAAAATGCTAGATCTACATTCAGAATATTATGAAACATCAGTGAACATCAGTATAATAGGGATAAAATAATGGAGTTATTACATGGGCATGGGTAGGCAGACTTTATAATGTTAAGATGGCAATTCTACCCAAATAGATGCAAGGATTTACTGAAATGTCAGTCAGAACCATTTAGCAGGGTTTTAATTATATACAATTTGTTCTGAAGTTTATATGGAAGAGTAAATAACCCATGTATGAAGATGATTATAAAACTATATTAAATACAATGCATGGCAGAGCATAGATAAATTAATAAATGGAACAGAATAGGCTAATTACTTAAAACATATGCATACAGATTTGTAGTATCTGACCAAGATAGAATGGCAGATCAGAGAGAAAATGTGCCAGAAAAAAATGGTCTTTCACATGAAAAATTAAAATTGAATATGTAGGTCCTTTGTATAATAAAAAAGAATGAATGAATGAAAGATAAGAAAAAGAAAGAAAATCAATTATAGATAAATTCAGAATTTAAATGTGAAAGCTAACTTTTGAAACTTTAAAAAATATAAGTGAATTTTTTTCTAATCCCAGGGTAAGAAAGGATTTCCTAAGCAAGACAATAAAATCTCTAAGATAAAAGTTAATAATTGATATATTGCTTTGCATAAAGATTAAGAATGTCTCTTTATCAGTTCCAATCTTAAAAGTCAAAAACTATGCTACATGCTTGAAGTAAATATTTGCAACACAAATTATTGACAAAATATTTTATAAAATATAAAATGACTAAAAATTAGTAAGGGAAAAAAAGGCAAATAACCCAATAATTCAGAAAGTTATTTCATAAAAGAAAAAAAAATACATGGACAGCAAATATATGAAATGAGCTCAAAATGAATAATTTGAAAATATAAATCAATACTAAAATGAGACATAACATTAATGATCAGACAATTTCAAATAGCAGATAGTATAGATCAATGCAGTAATATAGAAACTTATATATTGTGAAGGCAACTTCTAGTTAGTTAAAATATACTTAGGAAAACTATTTGATGTTATCTTGTAAAGTTTAACATTCATACACTGTGATATATTATTTAGTGGCCTCTTATTCCCTCCCTTCCCTCTGTATGCTCTGCTTTCTCCTATCATGCACTGGAATTAATTTTGCTAGTCTTGCAGCTATGTTTGTTCATGCAACTATGTGATTTGTTTTGACCACTGGGACGCTGACAACCATGGGGCAAGCAAGAAACGGGAAAAGCAGATATGCACTAAGGTTTGACATCACTTGTTATTCCAATACCACTATTTAAAGTACCATGTCTGTTCTTCTTGGGGATGAAAGATCACATAGAGAGATCATAACTAGAAAGATCACATAGAAAGATCACAACTAGAGCCCTTAACACCAGGTCGAGGGATCTTCCGAATACATCCAGCCTAAGTTGCAACACTAGGTGTCAGAAGAGCAAAAGAGCTGAACAGCTGAGTTCAAGTCAATTGCAGACCCATAAAACCAGAAGCAAATAAAATAGCTGCTATTTTTAACTATCATATTTTGATTAGAACTGATACACTTAAATAGGTAAATGAAGAAAAAATGTCTTACAACTGGAATGACCACATAGTCAAGTTAGTGTGGGACAGTGTAGGTACATGCCTATACTAATAATATTTTTACCTCTCAAAAATGTTGTGGTATAGAATAAAATTATGTCATACCTGTAACCCCACAATATCCATCTTAAACTATCTGAGATATATATTCAAGAGAAATGCTTGAACACGTGTAACAAGATATATATACAAAATGTTAATGGCAGGCCTGTTCATAATAGCAAATAACAGGAAATATGCTCAATGTTTATATAGAAGTGAATAGATTTTTCATATGTGATATCTGTACACAATGAATATTACACATCAGTGAAAACAACAGCATAGTTTGATTTCATTAACATAATATTCAGTGAAGAATGCAAACTCCAAAATATTATATATGGGTTTTGAAAATATTTTACTGAAGTCTAGATTCTGAGACAGACATTAATGGACAAGATGTTTAATAAGAAAATAGCCTTGGGAACATATGTTTTAGAAGGAAGAGGAAGAAAACAATTGTGCAGAGGGGTAAGTTAATATGTGATGAAGGTAAGTCAAACTTTCAATAGTGAATCTAAAATGCTTCTCGGGGAAGTTCTAAGGGACCAAGAGAGATTTTCATCCTACAGAATTAAATAGCTATTGGATGACACTGGATATTGAATGTCACTAGTCATCTTCCATGCTGCTGAGGCAATCCTTGAAGCTTGTACAGGTTATGATTATCTATTGACAACACTCTAGCAGCTTCGACAACTTAATTCTTCAATGGATAAGGGGTTTGCCTTGTACAATACAGTGTCCACCAATTGGAGATTAAGCTTAATCTTTTTCTGTACTTCCTTTCACCATCAAAGTGGATGCTGATCTCCAGAACTCAAAGGAAATCCTCCAAACGAAGGTGTAAGACACAATGAATTTCTCTAAATTTCTCTTCAAAGGTTCAGCCTGTTAACTTCATTGTTCTTTGTTCTCAAACTCAACTTTCTTGTTCTCCATGCCTCCTTGCCTCTAGTTACTGTTAACAACCTTCCTGTCAGCTCTAATCAATAACTCACATCTGTTCCCTTGGTTACCCACTCTGCACCTATACCACCCTTCAAAACCACACGTCCCACCATTGTGACTCACACATCCCCCTTTCCTTACTTATTTGCGAACATATTCACCAATAACCAATCGGGTCAGTTTATGTTGTGTGGTTTGACCCCTGCCCATGGGGGAGTGACACAGAGGTAGGGACCCTGCGTTAGAAATAAAAACCCTTTCCCTCCTTTATTCAATGTGCTCTTGCAATTGTGATTGATGCAAACAGCACCCTTCTGCAGAAGTAAATTGCCTTGCTGAGAAGATGTTTGCCTGAGTACTGGTTTCACTTTGCAGCACTGAGCATTTACTTCGAATAAAAGCTAGCCTGGTCACCCAAGTTCCAATTTTTTTTTTTTTAATTTCATGTTGGCAGATTATTTCCTGTTATACCAGGTCAGTAATTCACTTATAATAACATTTTGCAGATAATTTACAATCATTTCAATTCTTCAATTTTAGAAAGACATTAAGATACATGGTATTTCTAAAACCAAAAGGTCAGAATGCTGTTGCCCTTTCTATAGTCAATGAGAAAAGGTGATGTTATGAATAAATTATTGCTCATTTTTTAAGAGTACTTGCTTTGGATGATTTATCTTTTGCTTATAATAATATATGAGAAATATGTTAAAAAATCATTCTAACACTACTATTTAGGATGGGAATGACAATCAAGCACATAATTGTGCTGTATTGAGGTCCTGATGATTGATGGCGTATCTCACAATTTTATTTATTATCTAATTGTGACTTCACAGTGTCTAAATGGAAAAAACAAAAACCAAAATCAAATACTTCTGGTTTCAGCTCCAACATGTAAAGAGCTTAGAAGTCATCACTCCCATCTTAAAGTATGTAAAAGCTAAAGACAATACAAATCGACAACTTTTCTTTGATGCATCAGAGAACCAAGGTGACAGAGTAAACTATTACTCTGAAATCTAGAGATGTATGTATCTAGAGAAATAAAGCTGCTAATATTTTCTTACCTAGAGCAGAAACCATTGGAATCCATTAGCTGGTAGGAATATTCAGATGGTTGTTTTATCAATTGCTGCAGACTGAGTGTAGAATTGCTTGAGAGTGAGCAATTCATGGGAGCTGCATTCAAAAGGGCCCTCGTACATTTACAAAGGCATTCACTCTAGGAATCCCACTGTGATCTTACAGTGCAAATCTGTTAAATGTTCATAACACTAACTTGGAGAAAGGAAGACCATCTATTATGAATCTCACCCAGACTAATTTTCCTAGCAAACACCTGAACTTTAGGGGAAAGAGCAATTCTAAAACTTTATCTCAGGTAGGAGAAGGAAATTCTACTCCGACTCCAGCCTTTTTGTCTAAGGTATTGTTAAGGTAAATATTTATAATATTAATAACAAAGTGAACAAGGGCAGGGGGTCAAGTGAATAGATACAAAAAGCTGCACACAGTGAATGAAATAAGGGACAGAAGAAGGAAAGCTATAACCATGGAGTAGAGACAGAAACATTTATAAATGCCCTTCCAATAAGATGTAGACTTACTAAAAGACTGAAACATATCAGAAGATTGCACAGCAGTACCTCCCAAATACCCAATAGCACCACACCAATAAGTCCCCAATGTAATGCTAAAGCAAACTAAATATGACCTGAGAAGGACTCTGTACTTCTATATTTGAGTCCTTGTAGATGAACTGCAACCTAATTTAATAGGTAGTCAAGATTGAAAACCTAAATTAGGAGTATGTGCTTGTAACAATCGCTGAGTCTTATCCAACTCCAGCAGCCTTACTTCAACCAGTCACACACTGCTGAGTGTTCACAGTGTTCAAATAAGGCAAACGTGGAGCTGTAAAAAATCCATCTGTTTCTTTACCTCACTTCCAACTTCTGTACATCAATTTACTTTTTTTTTTTTTTTTTTTTGTCCATAAATGTGTTCTGATCATGAGGCAACCCTGGAGTCTCTCTGAATCTGCTGTGATTCTGGGGGCCGCCCAATTCACAAATTATTCATTGCTCAATACAACTCTTTTAAATTTAATTTGGCTGTTTTTCTTTTAACAATAATAACAGTGGATTAAAGCTGGAAAGCTGCAAGACACAGACTCTAAGGAGCACTACAAACAGAAGTCCCAAAGCCTAGATAGGAGACAAAAATGAAGACACTGGAGGAATTTCTTCTGGTTCCTAGAGCTATAACAATTCATAAAAACAGCCAAAATCCTAGCCAGATTGATTTAAATCTTCACAATGAAGGCCTATTTACCTGAAATAACATTACTGGCTTTGAACAAAAATTACAAGTCATTCTAAAACCAACAAAAAGCAGAGTCTGAAGAGACAATAGAAACATCAAATCTAGACCAAGATATGACACGGCTGTTGAAATTATCATATAAGAACAATAGGCAACATGTAAGACCAGATGTATAATGTTATTAGAGAGATGGAAATTCTATGACAGACTCAAAAAAAAACTGCTAAAACTAAACACACAGTTAAATAAATGAAGAACAGATTGATGGGCTCATCACTAAACTCTGCATAACTGAGGAAAGAATAAAATCAATAACTTGAAGACAGATAAATGGAAACTCCAAACTAAAACATAAAGAGAGAAAAGAAAAATAATTGAAAAAACAGAATATTTAAGACCCTGGGACAATATTAAATAGTGTAATGTATGTGTAACTGGAATATAAAAAGGCAAAAAACCACATGATTAATATTTGAAGCAAAAATGGCCAAAATTAATGATACACAACAAACCACACACTCAGGAAATTGAGAAAACACCAAACAAGATAACTTTTTAAAGACATATTATATTCAAACTACAGAAAAACTTAAAAAAGAATATCCTTATAAATACCAGAACAGGGGGAAAACTTATGTACAGAAAATCGAGGGTAAGAATTGAAATAAACTTCTCATCAGAAACCATGCAAACAAAAAGAAAGTAGAATGAAATATTTTTTAAAAGCATATATTATAGATAAAGAAAAGAGATAAGATGGACCACTTATGATGCCAAATTCATTACAAAAAGGCAAAAAATGATGGAAAAATATTACAAAGTATTAATGAAATGAATACTGTTTAAAAAAAATAAAAAATTAAAAACAAAAAGAAGTCTCACTCTTTTGCCCAGGCTGGAGTGCAGTGGCGTGATCTCAGCTCACCACAACCTCTGCTCCCGGGTTCAAGTGATTCTCCTGCCTCAGCCTCCCGAGTAGCTGGAACTACAGGCATGCATCACCATGCCTGGCTAATTTTTGTATTTTTAGTAGAGACGGTGTTTCACTATGTTGGCCAGGCTAGTTTCGAACTCCTAACCTCTTGATCCGCCCTCCTTGGCCTCCCAAAGTTCTGGGATTATAGGCATTAGCAACCGGCCCGGCCTGAAATGAATACTTTTATTAAAAGTGTAGATACTAATTTATTGTGTCAGTAATCACTCTTAATCCACATGGTCTAAGTACATTAGCTAAGAGACAGATTATCAAATTAAATGAAAACTTAACATAACTATATGCTGCCCAAAAGAAACAAAATACACCTTAAATACAAAGTTTCACATAGGTTAAAATAAAGGGATGGAGAAACATATACGATATTAATAATAATCAAAAGAAACCTATAGTAGCTATTTTAATATAAGGAAAAGCAAACTTCAGTACAACAAATATTTTCCCAGATAAAGATAAGATAAATAATAAAGGGGTCCATTTTATAAAATGTCATAACAATTCTAAACTTTTATGCACCTATAAACAAGGCATCAAAACACCTGAAACATAAAAAAAAAAATAGAAATAACTATATTCACTACCATAGTTGGAGACATAAACATTCCTATGTAAGTAATTGGTAGACAAAGCAGGCAGAAAATTAATGAGAATTATATGACATAGCTCCGTGAAGCATATACAAGTTTCAATACCCGAATTGATCAAGTGGAAGAAGGGATATCAGAGATTGAAGAACAACTTAATGAAATAAGTGGAAATAAATAAGTTCTTCGAAATCAATGACAACAAAGACACAATGTACCAGAATCTCTGGGACACAACAAAGCAGTGTTTAGAGGGAAATTTATAGCACTACATGCCCACAAGAGAAAGAGGGAAAGATCTAAAATCAACACCCCAACATGACAATTAAAAGAACTAGAGAAACCAGAACAAACAAATTCAAAAGCTAGCAGAAGACAAGAAATAACGAAGATTAGGGCAGAACTGAAAGAGACAGAGACACAAAAAGCCCTTCAAAAAAAAAATCAATGAAATCAGGATCTGGGTTTTGAAAATATTAACAAAATACACCACGAGCTAGACTAATAAAGAAGAAAAGAGAGAAGGATCAAACAGACACAATAAAAAATGATAAAAGGGGTACCACCACTGATCCCACAGCAATACAAACTACCATCAGAGAATACTCTAAACACCTCTGTGCAAATAAACTAGAAAATCTAGAAGAAATGGATAAATTCCTGGACCCATAACCCTCCCAAGACCAAACCAGGAAGAAGTTGAATCCCTGAATAGACCAATAACAGCTTCTGAAATTGAGGCAGTAATTAATAGCCTACCAACCAAAAAAGGTCCAGGACCAGATGGATTCACAGCCGAATTCTACCAGAGGTACAAAGAGGAGCTCATACCATTCCTTCTGAAACTATTCCAAACAAGAGAAAAAGAGGGAATCCTCCCCAACTCATTTTATGAGGCCAGCATCATCCTCATACCAAAACCTGGCAGAGACACAACAAAAGAAAAGGAAATTTCAGGCCAATATCCCTGATGAACATTGATACGAAAATTCTCAATAAAATACTGCAAACCAAATCAAGCGGCACGCTAAAAATCTTATCTACCAAGATCAAATCGGCTTCATCCCTGGAATGCAAATCTGGTTCAACATACACAAATCAATAGTAATCCATCACATAAACAGAACCAATAGGAAAAAGCCCATTTCTAACTCAATAGACGCAGAAAAGACCTTCAATAAAATTCAAGACCCCTTCAGGCTAAAAATTCTCAATAAACTACGTATTGATGGAATATATCTCAAAATAATAAGAGCTATTCATGACAAACCCACAACCAATATCATACTGAATGGGCAAAAGTTGGAAGCACTCCCTTTGAAAAGTGGCATAAGACAAGGATGCCCTCTCTCACCACTCTTATTCAACAAAGTATTGGAAGTTCTGCCCAGGGCAATCAGGCAAGAGAAAGAAATCAAGGGTATTCAGTTAGGAAAATAGGAAGTCAAATTGCCCCTTTTTGCAGATGACATGATTGTATATTTAGAAAACCCCATTGTCTCAGCCCAAAATCTCCTTAAGCTGATAAGCAACTTCAGCCAAATCTCAGGATACAAAA
>NW_012104054.1:879810-897341 GCF_000951045.1 Mandrillus leucophaeus
GATGACATGATTGTATATTTAGAAAACCCCATTGTCTCAGCCCAAAATCTCCTTAAGCTGATAAGCAACTTCAGCCAAATCTCAGGATACAAAATCAATGTGCGAAAATCAAAAGCATTCCTATACACCAATAATAGATAAACAGAAAGCCAAATCATGAATGAACTCTCATTCACAATTGCTACAAAGATAATAAAATACCTAGGAATCCGACTTACAAGGGATGTGAAGGACCTCTTCAAGAACTACAAACCACTGTTCAAAGAAATAAGAGAGGGCACAAACAAATGGGAAAACATTCAATGTTCATGGATAGGAAGAATCAATATCGTGAAAATGGCCATACTGCCCAAAGTAATTTATAGATTCAATGCTATCCCCATCATGCTACCATTGGCTTTCTTCACAGAATTGGAAAAAACTACTTTCAATTTCATATGGATCCAAAAAAGAGGCTACATAGCCAAGACAGTTCTAAGCAAAAAGAACAAAGCTGGAGGCATCACGCTGTCTGACTTCAAACTATACTACACAGCTACAGTAATCAAAACAGCATGGCACTGGTATCAAAACAGCATGGCACTGGTACCAAAACAGATATGTAGACCAATGGGACAGTACAGAGACCTCAGAAATAACAAAACACATCTACAACCATCTGATCTTTGACAAACCTTACAAAAACAAGAAATGGGGAAAGTATTTTCTATTTAATAAATAGGAAAACTGGCTAGCCATATGTAGAAAACTGAAACTGGATCCCTTCCTTACACCTTATACAAAAAGTAATTCAAGATATATTAAAGACTTAAACGTAAGACCTAAACCCACAAAAACCCTAGAAGAAAACCTAGGCAATACCATTCATGACATAGGCATGGGCAAAGACTTCATGACTGAAACACCAAAAGCAATGGCAACAAAAGCCAAAATTGACAATGGGATCTAATTAAACTAAAGAGCTTCTGCATAGCAAAAGAAAATACCATCAGAGGGAACAGGCAACCTACAGAATGGGAGAACAATTTTGCAAACTATCCATCTGACAAAGGGCTAATATCCAGAATCTATAAAGAACTTAAACAAATTTACAAGAAAAAAAAAATCAAAAAGTGGGCAAAGGATATGAACAGACACTTCTCAAAAGAAGACATTTATGTGACCAACAAACATATGAGAAAAAGTTCATCATCACTGGTCATTACAGAAATGCAAATCAAAACCACAATGAGATACTATCTCATGCCAGTTGGAATGGTGATTATTAAAAAGTCTGGAAACAACAGATGCTGGACAGGATGGGGAGAAAGAGGAATGCTTTTACATTGTTGGTAGTAGTATAAATTAGTTCAACCATCGTGGAAGACAGTGTGGTGATACCTCAAGGATCTAGAACTAGAAATACCACTTAACCCAGCAATCCCATTATTGGGTATATACCCAAATGAGTATAAATAATTCCACTATAAAGACACATGTGCATGTATGTTTATTGCAGCACTATTCACAATAACAAAGGTTTGGAACCAACTCAAATGCTCATCAATGATAGACTGGGTAAAGAAAATGTGGCACATATATACTATGGAATATGATGCAGTCATAAAAAAGAATGAGTTTATGTCCTTTGCAGGGACATGGTTGAAACTGGAAACCATCATACTCAGCAAACACAGGAACAGAAAACCAAAGACTGCATGTTCTCACTCATAAGTGGGAGTTGAACAATTAGAACATATGGGCACACGGAGGAAAACATCACACAGCAAGGCCTCTTGGGGGGGTGGGGGGCAAGGGGAGGGATAGCTTTAGCAGAAATACCTAATGTAGATGATGGGTTGATGGATGCAGCAAACCACCATGGTACATGTATACCTATGTAAGAAACATGCATGTTCTGCACATGTATCCCAGAACTTAAAGTATAACAAAAAATGTATTTGAAGATTTTACTGGTCAAAAAATATTAACTAATTATGTTTCAATTGGTTATACTACTTGAATCTGACATATGTATATGTCAAACCAGATTCAAGTAGCATATATATATGCTACATATATGCTATATATATGTATGTATATATGTGTATATATTTTTTTTCAGTTGTTTACAGTGTTGAGGATTGTAGCAGATATTATGAGAAATTTACAATTAAAATGAATAAAAGATTTCCTCTAACTCTTTTCGGGGCTTCTGATTAAACTAAAATGCCTTCAACTAGTTGAATTAAGGTGCTGTCTCTTGTCATCATAGGAACTGAATCAATGCCTTACAGATAGTAAGATAATAAATGCTCAACAGAGATTGCATTGACTTGATACACGCCTCTAGTATGCATGAATAAAGAATACAGCTCATCACAAGATGTTCAGTTTATTGAGTAAATATTAATCCATTTTAGAAAGTTTACTTAGCACCATGTAAGTGCATAACATTAAGCAATATATCCTCTAGACATATAAAACTGTAATAATTTTCGCACCTTAAGGAAGTTTATAACTTCCCTGTGGGAAAAAAAAATAACTAAGTTAAGAAAGACCAAACAAGAGAAGCCACTCCTGGGACAGTACACAAAATCCTGCAATATTTAATGTATGTATGTCAAATCATGCCTGCACTAGCAGTATAGTAAGGAAAATGAAAGCCAGAAAGAGAAGAAAGCATAATTAAACAAGAATAATGCAGCAATAATGTCAGAATTTGTCTGGAAGTTGTCTATCTTCAAAGTCCACACACCAGGGGTTAAAAGGGTCACATACCAGAAAAATGGACAAAAATTAAGCAGAGTATCATCTCAGAATTCTCCACATAAGACCAGTATTCCTAAAGGATAACATACTCAGTAGGTGAATTAGGAAAACAAACAAACAATCACCAAATACATACTACAGTAGTATAGGTGACTGATTTAGCCTTGAATTGGGACTGAATAGAATGAAAGAGTTAAAAAGAAAAAAATATTTTTAAAGCATAAACTTGTAATCACATAACTTTGTGTCCTGAAATCATATAAGTTGTTGTCTTAAAAGCCTAAAAAAAATTAGTCTAATGCAGCCCCATGTCAGTTTATCCATAGGGATTCGGAGAAAAAAATATATAAATGCTCTTTGGAGGAAAATATTTTAAACAAAGTCCTCAAATTCTTTCTATTAATAAAATTCTAAATAGCAACCTGCATTCAAAATCAAACCCTCAAGAATCACAAAACAATGAATAAGCACAAGCAAGAGTCAAACTAAAGCATCAGATTCCCAAACTGTAGATAATGGAATCATCACATAAAAATATAAAATAAACACATTTACATGTAAATACATAAAGAAGGTTATTGAAGTTATGTTAAACAATAAAACATCAAATTTTTTTCTGAATTTTGAAATTAGCACAAATTAAACTTCTAAAAATGAAAAATATACTGTATATATTAAAATTCTAATACAAATAATATTGACATAAAAATAAAAATATACTACTGATATTAACATTTTTAATTTTAGTAATTGAAACTGAGTTAAAAGCAACTAAACACTGCCTCAGAAAGCATTAGTGAAGTAGAACGTAGTTCTATAGATAATTATTCAGGAAGACAGAGATAAAAAATATAATCAGGAAGGACAGAGTGAATATACCCAAACTCTCTCTAATCATATTTTCAAACGTGGAGAATCAGAAGAATAATGAAAGGCCATAGTCAGTGATGTAACAGTAAAAAATATACCATATTTTATAGAATATAAGATTCTTCAGATTCAGAAAACTTAAAGAATCTCAAACAGAATAAATAAAAAGAAAATACACAGCCATGCAGGGCAAAATAGCAGAGCAGGCGAATAAACAAAACACAAAGAAAAGACCTTCAAAGCAATCCAAGAACAAGATCAGTTGACCTACAAAAAAATGACAGTCTTATTTCTCAACAGGAAAAAGGAAAGCCCAAAAGAATGCAATACCTCCACAGTGATAAGAAAAAATATCTACCGAAGTACAACTATTTTTGATGAGACTTTGTTTTCTTCATTCTTTTTATTTTTTAATTAAAATAAATTACCAGTTTTAGTGGAGGTAAAATGCTTTATATTTTTCTTTATGGTATGTGCTTTTATGTCTTGTTTAAAAACAAACCTTTTTCTATCTAGAGGATGTGAAGATAGCTTCATATATTTTCTTCTAAAGAGGTTTTTTTTAATTTAAGTTACATACAGAAGATTTTGCAACACACTTCTGAGGAAGGGTTATATATAACCTCATAAAATTAACTCCTACAAATAAATAAAAATAAGACAATATAACAGAAATTGAGGAAAAGCCATAAGGAGATATTTCACACAAGGGCTTTAAAATTAATGGTGATGATTACATTTAAACTATAATGGATATTAATTTTTCCCACTTTTTATTGGCACATACAAATATTGTTCTGCCGTTGATAAACTTCATAAAGAAAATATTTATGGTAATTAACATGCAATCAGTATAAGGTGAAGTATAATTAAACATCTTTATAATTATCATGGGAATTTCAAGGAAAGAGAAAGCACAGTGAACTTAGAAGAGTTGTCACATGCTTTTAGGAGCAATGGGTTGTATTGGTAAATTTCCTTGAGGAAATAAAATGAAACAAACAAAGGGAGGGAGGAAGAGAAGACAGGGCCAACACAATGCATAGAAAAAGCTAGTATTCGAGGGTTGGTCAACCAATCTAAGTAAACCAATGCATAGCTGTGGAAACTGTTTTGTGTTACTAAATAGGACTTTTTTAAGCTGTTCAGTTTGCCCTTGAAATATGTCAAATGACTCATTTCAGGTTTACCTAGAGAGTATTGTCTTTGTGTAACTCCATCATCTTATCCCAGAAACAATCATTCTTGCACGTCATGGTTACCTCATTTAGTGCCTTTTGAGAGCTTTTGCAGGTGGGCAATATTTCACATGCAGTTTGGTTTGTATGCTGTAAACATCACTGAACAAAAACAAAACCATTCAGAAAAATAGCACTGAAAAGATTGGAAGCTGCTAAGGATAGAATCATTCTCAGTTATGGGGTGGTCTAAAGGTTTGCTTTCTTGGAATCCCAAAGGGAAGCTGTTTTATGAATGACCTAAGGAGAGCACACAGAGGAATGAGCTGAGGCAGAGGTAAGTTTGTATTTGTGCACATTTAATAATTGTGACTAAACTTTGATTATATTGTGTTTTACTGTAATTTTATAGAAAACAAGTGGTTTTGTTGTGTGTACCTGTATACTGTAAACCATGCATATCAAATCAACCGTATACAGGCTAATTTCACTTTTTAAAATATAAGTTAATTCTCAACAGGTTGCCACAAAATCAACAAAATTAGATTATTGCGATATCAAAATAACCAATAGTTATTTCAGTAGTGCATTATTCACCTGGCCTGACAAATAGCCACACAATTGACTTGGAGGGTAATACTGTGGAACACCAGTTTGCAATGAGAACGGTAAATGTATCTAATAAAGCTTCCTCCTAGCTAGATGGGCAATTAAGGAATACTGCTCTGCCACAAAACTGTCACAGATGCAACACCTGAGCCATGTCTCTGGCTTCCTCAAGCCTCTATCTGGAGAGGAAAAGAGCTGTGTTTTCCAAATGAAGCCTTGTCTTAGTAATCTTCTTTTCTAATGAGATCTGATAACTGTCATTGAGTCGAACTTTTTGGCCATATTGAAGCAGTTAAATTGGCTGTCTACTTAGGCTTGAAAAATCACGTAAATCAAGTCAACCCAAAAGATGTATTATATATTCTTGCACTTTGCAATGAACACTAAAGCCAAGGAAAGACAATGGATAATCCAGAAAAGTCCCAATCAGCTCTGACAAAAATGCTGCACCAAAAAAGCATTGTTTGTAGGACTAGCATTTATTAAGATAGTTAACACTAGTTATTAGGAGAGCAATCCCATAAGAATTCATAACTCTTTTAGTTTACCTGATATGGCTTTCTCATTAGTCAATAAATTTTATAGATTTTTTAAATTTTATAGATCTTTTTTGTTTCAAATTCCATCTAGACTAATGAAAAATTATGGCCTATATTTTCTAGTAACAGAAAAAAAAATGTTAATTTAAAACTTTATCCTATGTAATAGATATTTTATTCCTAAACAGCAATACTTCAGTATACACAAATAAATGTAGATTTTAACTATGTGCAAATTGCATCAGATGTATTTTTTAGTGTGTCATGATTAAGAGTACCTTCTCTTCTCTCTCCCTTTCTTCTGACTATCTCTTTCCTCTCTGCAAAATCACTCTTATTATCACACATACAGACTGTAACATGGGTAGGTGTTAGGATTGTGAGGATGGAGGTGCTTTATAACAATACATAATAAAACACACTGTTGAGTTTTACTAACGACATTGGAACAGACATCCACTGTCTTCAGTATCCATTGGCCCACAACACTCACCTTCATTCATTTGATTCAAAACTTTTTGTTTTCTGAGCTGGAGGTTATAGAGAAAAGAATATGAAAGAAAGTGGTGCCACATACATTTTAAGTTTTATGATGTCATCAGTAAGTTCTTGTTATGTTAATGGAAAATTCTACCATCATAGTATTTAGAACTTGAAGCTAAAATTTAAAAGTTAATATGTGAAATTTCTGAAAATAATATGTGATGAAGACTAACCTAATAATCCTAAGAGAATATACTAATTCTGGTTTGTTTGTTTGTTTTTTCCATTACTCAGGTATAGTGAAATTGGTACATGAAATAATGAAGAAAAGATGCACTCATTGGTGGGAATTGAATGTAGTTGACCTCTGTAGCCCAATTTCTCTGCTGCAAAGAAGGCTCCTGGTATTCACAGTCATTTAAAAGAAAGGAAAAGAAATGTCTATAAAGGATTTTAATGGATTCCTAATAACATTAACTTAGCTCGATACTCTCTGCTCCTCTTAAACTGATGTTTAAAACTTTTCCTAGAATGTGAGCAGTTCCTTCGTGTAAGTGATGATAATAATAATACAAATCAAAATTCTCTTCCAGGAAGAAATCGAATATGGCAGTTTTTAGCCAACAGTGACTTACCTGACATATAATATCTAGTTTGTAGTGTGTACAATGAAAAACTCTAAGAATACAAGAAAGAATATTTTTCATATTAAAAAATCAATTTTACTCAAAGATTATAATAAAGCTTTGGAATTTTGATAGTAAAATTTATTTTGAGACTGTTGTATAAGCTTCCTGACCTGCATAGTTATAGGTTTAGTAAGGTATGGTTGTCAGAGTTACCGTTCCTTGTCCATTTGTACTTATTTTTCTGGAGTAAGTCTCTCTCTCTCACTCCTTCCCTCCCTCCTTTTATGTATTCACATGTATTTCTTATTAGTCAATAAACTGCATGCACACACACACAAATCCATTATGAAAATACATAATTTCATGGGTTTATAAAAATAAATTATCAAAAGGAGGAAAGGTAAGTCAAATTGTGGTCTTATGAGCTTGTCCAGGTCCTCCAGGTACTATTATTATGTGGTGCCTGAAGATACATTTGTTACACTCTTTGCAATGTCTAAAATTTTAATTTTCCGCTATGAAGTATCTAAAGTCTGTCTGGGATAGTCGGAAATGTGTTTCTAATTGCTTTTTCCATGCAAAAAAGATACAATAGATTACCAACAACAGGACTATTAATCATCCATCTAAGTGCAGCTTCTCTTCTACATGCAATATTTATAAGTGTTTATATACTCGTGGCTAACGCTAACAATCAATGCCTACTTGATGAGCCAACCTATATAATTGTCAAACGCCTGAAACTCACCAGAAGATTAAGTTGATTCTTGGCTTCTGTTCCAGATTGGATTTGTGATTAAAAGAAAGAGAGAGAAAGAAAAGACATCTTTTCGAAGTTTCTATTAGGAATGGAAAAGTAATCTAGCTGCATTTTTCTTGTAGATAGTAGAATCATTTTTACTGTGTATTTTCATATGTCAATTATAATAACAAAATAAGTAGAGATAATTTTTCCTGCCTCTGTATTTGTGAAAGACATCTCAATGTACAGTTTCTGTGATGCTGAGATTAAAAACAAAACCCAATTACTTTAATAGTTAATTGAGAACTTTTAGACCTTACAAAAGTTAAGCTTAGCTTTCATCAATGTGCAAATATGGTTGTGTTGCATGTCTTTTGTTATTTTTGCAATTTTGTTATTTTTGTGAGGAATATAAATCACATTCTCATAGTGATGTTCATTAACTGCTAGTCAACTTGTTTTTTCTTTTACTATTTTTGTTTTACTAGTAAAACTTATACAGAGTGATGCAATTCAACCCAGGGCATTAAAAATTTTTCTTTTGTGTATTTAAATATCAAACAAGATACACAATTACAAATTTGTATTTTACATTTGAGATATTTTATCAATGATTTTATTTTATTTTATTTTATGTGTTTATTTTTCTGAGAAGGAGTCTCGCACTGTTGCCGGGGCTGGAGTGCAATTGCGCCATCTCAGTTCGCTGCAACCTCAGCCTCACAGGTTCATGCAATTCTCCTGCGTCAGCCTCCCAAATATCTGGGATTACAGGCACACACCACTACAACTGGTTAATTTTTTGTATTTTTAGTAGAGATGGGGTTCACTATGTTGGCCAGATTGGTCTCGAACTCCTGACCTCGTGATCCGCCAACTTCGGCCTCCCAAAGTGCTGGGATTACAGGCATGAGCCACTGCTCCCTGTCATCAATTATTTTACCTTATTTTGTAGAGCAACTCATAAATATGTTTATAAACTAGCATAGTTTTAGTACTTATTAAACTCTCAATATGCAATTACTTGGTTATTAAACTTGATTTTTACCCTAAATATTTATCTTCAAGATTCAAACCAAAAGAGTTTTGAAGTCTGTACTCATTCAATAATTTACATTCTATGTATATCATGCCATGCCAGATTCTACAAATAATAAAAAGAAGACTTTAAGATCATTTATCTCAAAATTTATGTTTCTTTAGGGAACCAAAGACACCTATGGCAGATTCAATACTAATATGCAAACACTACGTAAGTGGTCATTGAGGAAGGGCAATGGAAACTTACAAAATTATTACTGAACAATATATTCAGAAGATAGGATCTCAGACAAGGTGGAATACACATTGTATTCAAAAGAGTTGATGGGATTTGAATGGGCCAAGAGAAGAAGAGGGCTCAGATGAGAGGGATACTCTAAAGAAAGGCTCATAAGTGGAAATGATTAGCATGGCTCAGTAGGCAGATCAAAGAATGGAGGAGGCATTTCTTTTGGAATTGCTGAAATAGCTGGAGATACATTTGCAAAGGCAGTCAGTAAGTACATTGTATTGAGAGGATATGGAATTTCAGACTGCAGAGTTTGTGTTTTACCTTGCAATTGAAATCCATTTTAAAGTAACCCACCAAGGTGACAGGTCAGAATTAGAATTTTACAAATATTTTTCTAAACACAGTTACAGGTTAAATGAAAGAGTTGCCCTCCCAGAGACAAGTTAGACTATCCTCTAAAGAGTGCTGTTGAACCAATTCTGTGCCAGGCCACAGGAGAGATATCCTGGTGAATGCTGGAACTTGGTGAGGATTGGAGAATTTTGTTTTCCTTTTCTACTTCATCATTGTTGAAATTTAAAAATGAGGGAACACTGCAAGGAGAAAAATTAGACTAACTAGAGCTTGGGAAAGTTACTTATTACTTGAGTAGCCTCTCATAGGAGTCTGGGCTCTCAAATCCCCAGAGCCTATTGTCAACACAGATTTGTATCATTTTTCAGGACTAACATATGTGTGTTTGTACAGACACACACATATGTATGCTTATATATATGACACATAGATCACACACTGGTGATGTATGGTGTTCTTAGAGTGGAGGCAAGGAAAACAGGATAAGATCACACATGTGGCCATTTCTTTCGTATCCCTTAGTAATTCCACATTGTTCTCTTTCCTTCTGCTTATTGTCTACCCTCATCTCTGCTCCCAAACTCTTCTTTGCTTCTCTATTTCTCATTTCATCATCAATTTTTATCTTTTGCCTATCTTCTCCATTTTGCTTTTGGTAAAAAGTTCAACAGAGATTAACAAGAACAGAAGCAGCAAGGCAATAGTGAGTCACTTACTTCTAGAAACCTTGGAGCACTTGTGGAATATATGGATGTCTGAGAATTTACAGACTTAACTAGAACAATTAGTGAGGAAAAGTGGTAATTACAAAAACCCAAGAATGGCATTTCCTGAATAAAAAGTTTCCTCTTTCTTTATGCTGTCTCTCCATCTGCAGGCTATTGCTATCATGGTTTATAAGCATGACAGATAGCCTAGACACTACGGATGGAAGCTTGGAATATCATCGGATAGAGTGGCGCCGTCAGAGGAGTTCCTGGTATTACCAAATGGAGTAGGCATGGGAACAGTTTTTGTGACAAATATTTTGGATGCCTTCACTCCGCCCCTCACCCACTGTAGGGATAAGGGCAACAGAAGGCATGAGAATTTGAACAGAAGAGACACCCTATTTCCTGTACTTCCTACACAAGACCCAGTGACCACAGGCTCCCAGGTACGATATAATCTGTTACCATTTCTTCTTATACCCAAATTGTATGTACTCTGTAACTCTTCCGTAAATCTTTCTGGAATAGACAGATTTAAACACTACTAATAAAATACACACCGCTACATGCTATACATTCTTAATAGGCACGAATGTTTATACAGAAATTTTGATTTTTCTCAGACGCCTATTTATTTTGGGTGTATTTCTAAGATATTTTGTTTCCTAAATTCATCTGATATCACTGCAGCATAGAACATTGTTTATATATACTACAAAAAAAAAAAGACTCAATTTAAATTTTAAGGAGAGAAAATATGATCCCATGAAGAAAGGCTCCAAGATTTATCTTTCCATGAAAAACTTAGAATGTTTGTCACAATTTTTAAAAGTAGTACATCCTCTAGCAGGAGGTTTTACATGCTGACTGAGCAAAATCTTCACAGATTTTCAGCAAAAGAGTCTCCTACAGTATTTATACATCTGTTCACTATTGTTGCCAGGTATAAGCCTCACTGATGGATAATAGAATTTAATTAAACCTAGCACATGTTATATTTACAATATTTTAAGAGTAGTGTTTAGCACTATTCTGCTGGTATTTTGTCTTCAAAAATATTTACAATTTCTATTTTGGTGGGCTGTTTAAGTATTAAAATCAGAGTTCTACTCTCTAATTAAAGTGTAAAAGCATTACCCCAGAAAGTTCTCATTGCTTAAATGACACATAAAACATCTTGGGTGGAAATAAACTTGTCCCAAGCTCTCAAAGGCAATTATGCTTGTTAGTTGCAATGCTCCTTTAAGAGAGAAAGAATAATCTAATTGAATGGCCATATGCACTATTTTATTAGGTTGATGCTTTGCATTTTAGCATAGTTGGCATTTGTGAAAGGAATTCTTTTGCATGGAGAAACTTTAAAATGCCCAAAACAGATAATATATCATCTTGATATGCCCTTACTGACTTTTTATATTATGAAAAGATTTAAAGCAAGATGACTGCTATTTAAGTAGTGGGCAATTTTTTAAACTATAGATTTCCATCACATAGTCTCACGTGCTGTAACCGAGTTGTGTTAGTAGGAGATTATCAACAGTACTGAAAAAATCATTCAACGTAAACAAAGCTTCGGTTAGGATATGACAAAACTAAGTTAAATACCACCTAATGTCAGATCAAGAGGCTGATTTTAATAGAGATTATCTATAAATTTTATAACTATGAAAGTGAGAATATCAAAAGGGAAAGGAGGCACAGCTATTTTAATTTAGTTTATGTACTATAAGTCAGTTGTGGTCCTCTGATAAAATGATTTCACAGTTAAATTTCAGGACATTACTAGGGAGTTTAGCATAATAATATAATATCATAATCTAATTTGTACAATAGATCCCTGAATAAATCAGTGAGCTTACACTTATTGTCTGATATTTAACCAATACAGTTTCACCAGCAAAGGTCCATGATATTGGGAAGGAAAAAGTAGTTATGAGCTATGTTTGTATACATTTTTGAAAATTAGCCATGATTATAGGAAAAGTATTAAGTTTCTGGTTAGGATTTCTATTCGCTATGAAAAATTCATAGAACTATACTTTTTTGAAACACTTCATAATAATCTTTTTCCACAACTTAAAATGTGATGTTAAGAGCCTTGAGAGAGAAATGTAGTAAATGATTTTTCTAGGGAGTAAAGGACTCCAGTTCAGAGTTTTCTTAAATAAATTTCTAGAGAGTTTTAAAATATTTTTTATTTTGTGAGCTGAATTGTGTCTTCCCAAAATGTAGACATTGAAGCCCTAATTCTTAATGTCTCAGTATGTGACTTGGTTTGAAAATAAGGACTTTAAATAGGGAACTAAGGTAAAATGGGTAACTAGGATAGGCCTTAATATAATATGATTGGGTTCCTTGTAAAAAGAGTTTGGAACATAGACACACAAAGAAAAGACCACGTGAAGACACAAAAGAAGATTACATGTGCAAGCCAAAGTGGTAAGGCCTCAGAGAAAATCAGTCTCAGCATTACCTTGATCTTGGACTTCTAGCTTCCAGACTGTGAGAAAATGAATTTCTATTGTTTAAGCCACCCAGTCTGTGGTACTTCATTATGGCAGCTACAGCAGACTCACGTAATCATCAATACCGCACATTCAGTTTTCCTTAGCAAGATTCTATACTTGACTAGACACTAGACTAAAAGAAGAGGATCATCTTCATAAAAACTCTTTAAGAAGAATACAATTAAATTTCTCTAGAATGCAGATCCTGAAAAAAATTAGTAAGGAAGATAAAATAAAACTATTGTACTCTGATGAGATAATACCCATTCACTTTATCCTCTATATGTTCACTTGCTCATTTTGTAATGTATTTGAGCATTCCATCCACCACTGTGTGTGCTCACCAAATTTTTGTTTATTGATTGATGGAAACCAATGGAAATATTACCTTCAGGAAAATAAAAAAGCTTCGTTGGCATCTTTTAGATAGATAACACTTTTCTGAGTACATTAAGGAAAGTGAAACAATTATTTTGATTAATAATTCTTCTTTCTGCCTGAAAAAATGTAGAATACACTTGATAGAAGTCAGTCAACCTTTCTATAATAATAAAAATAATAATATATTACTGTTTTAATGATAAATTATATAATAATTATTAAATAATAATATATTTATAGTAGCAATCACATATTAATAATTGATTATGTCAGGCACTGTGTATTCTAATATATTGTAGCTAATTTTGTATAACTGTTTGAGGAAGGTAAAATTTTTTCCATTGAAAAATAATAAATCTGAGGATCAGAGAAGAGAGTAAGATGTCCCAGATCACAAAACATTCAAGAGAGAGAGCCAGGATTCAAACTATGGTCAGAATGATGGGGTTGGGAGGTTCTTTATCAATATCCAATCTGTATTTCCCAATTCCCAACACACTTACTTTCTGTTTTGCTGTTGTTGTAATTTGCTTTTTTCCTAGTGAGGGCAGTCATTTTTCAAAAATCTGCATTAGTAGCTGATTCAAAGCCACTTATCTTCAGCTTATAAAGGCAGAATTATATGTTTGGAAGACTTTCGTAGAATTTTGTTTGTTTACAGTCCTCAATATCTGCTCATCATCCTAATTGCATTTGGTTTCCTTTTGAAAACAGTAGCTCCATCTTTCCTGCTGCCATTTCTGGTGACTGGTGCTTTCACTTCAGATCTTTCTCTCTCTCTGTACTTTGGAAGAAGTGAAGTGACCTTAACATGGTTAACTGGATTTTCTTTCTGTGACTTTGTATCTTAGACTGAAAGAAGTACAGAGTAAATAACAAGAATTCACATATTTTCCATCAGAAAACTTGGGCATGACTCTCAAACTGTTCCTACTACCAAGAGTATCAGGAATAGACTGGATTCCATTGTTTCCACATTTGTTTTTTAAGCTTTGCTTTGTGTGTGCCGTTTGTACTGTTTGATGTGTGTGTCACAAAGTTCCTGTTATGATGGATTTTTTTCTGTTTCTCATAATGGCATAAGTCAGTGAAAACAGAAAAAGACAAGCAATAATAGGAAGTGTGTGTGTGTGTGTGTGTGTGTTGTGTGTACATGTGTGAGAGAGAGAAAAGGAATGAAAAAGTGGAAGCAAGAGAAATAGCTTCCAACTCTTGACTGCTTAAGTCATCTGACCATCTGTATGAGCCACATATCTTCTCTATTCCAAGTCAGGTATTTATAAAGGACTTTATTCCTCAAATTTCTTATGCATTTTTAAAGTTTCTCTAAAATTAGTTTAATATAGGATATTACTTTTTGTCTGGCAAGGTATTATCTCTTCCACTTATCGACATGAATTATTATGATAGGTGACTGGGATACAACTTTTATTCCCTTGTAAGTAAGCCCAGATCACACTTTAATATCATTCTCATTGCCAGAGACACCACAAGAGCCAAAGTAAATAGGGCCCAGGAAATCTGTGAGAATGTGTTCTAATGCTGTCAAGGCATGGCAAATGTATTCCTGGAAATCTAAATTACAGCTTGAAATTATTTTCACTATAGTCCCAATATTAGACACAGTATTACAGGGTGACTCTTTTCCAACACGGACATATTATGATTTTATTATGCATTAATGTGTGATGTTACACAGATCCAGGGTTTGGCCTAACAAGCACATGCGTTGTTAGGTGTGTGTTAAACATATTCAAATAACCAACATCCACATAAACTTTTTGGGGAAAAAATGTGTATTAATATAATGCCATACACTTTTTATGTTTGTCTTAGAAATGAGTAATCACTGAAGTAGTCCTTTTACAATAACAATAATGTACTTATTCTGTAAAAATTATCTTTCTGCAAAAATACTGTATAGTAACCTTTTCTAGATTAATTATTGGAAATTTCAAGAAACAAATATATGTAATAAAGACAAAAGAATTGTTTGCTTACATGTTTATTTTTGTTTATCTATGCTATTAAGTTAACCAAAGAGCATCACAAAGCATTTTTTTTCAAGCTACTAGAAAAACTTAGCTGCCCCGCTTGTCAACTGCAATAATAATCCTGACATTCATCCCCACCCCCAGCACCAGACACTGTAACTTCTTAAAAACTAGTTGTAAAGAAAAGTAGTAAGGAAGTAAGCTTTGGATTTTATGAGAGAGGGTCATTTTACTTTCTGTAGTTGTGTATACGTGTGGGCCATATGCAAAATGCTTGTGTTTATCTATCTTTATCAGGCAGCATTAAAATCCAATCAGATATTAATATTTTCCTTTAATGCTGTGGCAGGGATTCATAATGATATTTTGCTGGCTCAGCCTTTATCTGTAGACTTTTTTTTTTTTTTTTTTTTAAATTCAAAGGACTTTAATTGAGCAATGAAGCATTCAAAAATCAGTCAGCCCCGAGAATCACAGCAGATTCAGAGAGACTCCAAGAGTGCCTCATGGTCAGAGCAAATTTATAGACAAAGAAAGTAAAGTGAGGTACAGAAATCGGAAGTGAGGTACAGAAACAGCTGGATTGGTTATAGCTCGGGTTTGCCTTATTTGAACACAGTTTGAACACTCAGCAGTGTATGACTGGTTGAAATACGGCTGCTGGGATTGACCAAGACTCCAAGATTAAAGTAATGTTACAGGCATATACTCCTAAGTTAGGTTTTCAGTCTTGTTTACCTATTAAGTTAGGTTGCAGTTCATCCACAAGGATTCAAATGTAGAAGTACAGGTTCTTCTCAGTCCATACTTAGTTTGCTGTAACAGTATGACTAGTATTATGTACAGAGGGCAATACAGCTCTAAGAGAAACAGTTATAATCGAGCTTCGTTCTGTTGCAGACAATAGAAGTTTCCTCTGACACATACTTGGTAACGCTGTTGCCCTTCACTTGCTTTTGTGCATACCTAAGACATCTTCCAGGACTTTTGATTCTCTTGATAATGAGTCAGCATGATGATAGGCCACGGTCTTGTAAGGAGAGCTCACTTTTTGGAATGGATCTTCCTCTAACTTTGTTATTCTCAGCTCCGATTTCATCCTGCCTGAGCCCTTATGGTAGGAACAGTAGGCGGCTACCCAACAATGTCTGAGACCCTGAACATTCTGCCTTTCTCCTCAACACACAGTTCTTCAATGTTACCCTAATAGCTGTTTTCTTTAAGGACTTAGGTGAAGCTGCAGGCTGTCTCATCAAATGAATGTGTCATCAGCTCTGACAGCATATTGTAGAGTACTTCTCAAATGGTAATGATCATTATTGGGGTAGATAAAATACATTATTTAAAAATTACAATACAAAAAATGTATGTTACAAGTGCCTTGAATTGTCAGAGAAAGGAAAAATAATTTATACTTGGAGTGATTAAACAAAAACTCCAAGGGGATTAAATGAAAATTATTTTGTTTCTGTCCAAGAAGCTACCCCTTGAGCAATCTAACATTTATCATAAATTCTGTTGGTGAATCTGCTATCTCAGTGACTAGCTCTATTTGAAAGAAAAAGATAGTTTCTATTTTTAAGCAGAAAAATAGGAATTACTCATCTAAATATTAATAGAAAGATGTTTAATCAGTTCATAGTCTCTTTCTACTGTGCAATACGGATTAGAAATAATTTCAAAAATGATATGGAAGGATGTAGTGTGCCATGCTAAGGTGAAATGGTTGCCCAGAAGACATCTCTTATTTGGGTTTCCTTCTCTGTATCGAGGCTTATGTGAGCTTAAATTTTTTCATGTATATTTCTTTAAAGCCCATCAGAGTATAAGAAAAAGTGAATGTCTATTAGCCATAATAATGAGTGAATGAATGGTTTCCTGTATGTGTTCTGTTGTAGGTCCATTAAACGAAAGCACTGTAATAAATTAGGGCTTTACTTAATGTGTATATTAATTGGCTCAAGCCTATTAACATACAAAAAGTTAATTAGCAAGTCAGGACTTGTAGTAATGTCTTAAAGGTGGTTGTAAAACTTTTGTAAAAGACTTTTTCCCCAAACCATTCTACTCCTCTAACTTGGAAAGTTTATGTAATTATGAAATCTGATCCTAAAGGATTTAGCAAAACCAGTGGTCTTTCTTCCTCAATTTGTTGGCCCTGCACCTAGCCTCCAACATTTTTATAATGGTGTTTCTCCTTCATGGAGCTTTAAAAGTCATTATAAGAAATTCTACTCCTTTGTTCTTCCCTTTTTAATAATTAAAAAAATCATCTGGCTGGGTTTGGTGGCTCAAGCCTGTAATCCCAGCATTTTGGGAGGCTGTGGAGGGCGGATCACAAGGTCAGGAGATCGAAACCATTCTGGTTAACACCATGACACCCCGTCTCTACTAAAAACACAAAAAATTAGCCAGGTGTGGTGGCGGGTGCCTGTAGTCCCAGCTACTTGGGAGGCTGAAGCAGAAGAATCACTTGAACCTGGGAGGCAGAGCTTGCAGTGAGCCGAGATT
>NW_012104054.1:898126-920347 GCF_000951045.1 Mandrillus leucophaeus
CCAAAACAGCATGGTACTGGTACCAAAACAGAGATATAGACCAATGGAACAGAACAGAGTCCTCAGAAATAATACCACACATCTACAGCTATCTGTAGACTTTCTAAAACTCTGTGCTCAATCCCCACTAGTCAAAGACATCTTTAAGGCTGTCTCACATGTGCATTCAAATAGTCATTACTGTCACACTCTTCCACTTTGGACAATCTATCCCTTCATGCATGTCTATACCTGACATTATGAGTTAGTTTATTTATGAAGAATGTTTTGGTAGTAACTTCAGCCATTGTTAAGAACCATTTCACAATATGATCTAATAGGAAATGCTATA
Source organism: Mandrillus leucophaeus (assembly GCF_000951045.1). Taxonomy (NCBI): domain Eukaryota; kingdom Metazoa; phylum Chordata; class Mammalia; order Primates; family Cercopithecidae; genus Mandrillus; species Mandrillus leucophaeus. The sequence continues at coordinate 898,458 of NW_012104054.1, forward strand.
GAAAGGAAGTTTGACTTTACTCTCGATTTCAATTGCATTACACTCTTGTATAAGTCAGAGTGAAATGCTGTTTGTGTTCTTATTGCTTATTCAAAAAGCTCTGCACAGTTTCTGAGAGAAAGAGGAAAATATGAGTGACATACACAGGTTGGAACTCTTACACATTGCTGATGAGACTGTAGAGTGGCACAACTCTGGAAAACTCATTGGCAGTTTCTTACCTTGTATCCCAGCAATTCCATTCCTAGGTGTTTACCTGAGAAAATTCGGAGTGAGGAGAATGTGTCCTCAAAAACACCTGTGAAAGAATCATCACAGCAGCATTACGTATAATAGCCAAAACCTGGAACCAACCCAAATGCCCACAAAAGGAGATGAGATAAACAAATTGTGGTATATTCATGGAATAGATACTACCCAGAAATAAAAAAGTATGAACTGCAGCTATAAAAAACAACATGAATGAATTTCTAAAACACTATGTTGAGAAAAATAAGTCAGACACAAAGAGTAACCTCTTAATGAAGCAATCGCATATCTTCAATATAGCAAGAAAGATACCTCAATCAAAGAAAGGCTTTGAAGTTATTTTTACCTTATTCTCCAGGACAAATAAAAATATATAACTTCAGAAAAAAAATAGAATGAGGTTTTTTTGAGAAGTAATAGGAGTATCATATAGAGGCTAAAAACATAGGTCTTGGACATAGATCAGAAAGTTTGACTTAACATTTAGTAGCTGTGTGTTATTTAGAAAGTAACAACTCTAAACATCTCAGTTTCTCAGGATAGGGTTGTGATGATAATCAAGATATTTATTCCCTATTGAGGTAGGAGTTATTAAGAAATTATTTTAGACAGAGCGAGGAAAAAAGGGGTCCTTGGAAGATTTTTCCTATAGGGCTGTGATGACAATCAACATATTTATTCCATATTGAGGTAGGAATTATTAAGAAATTCTTTTAGGCAGAGAGAGGGAAAAAGGGGTCCTCGGAAGATTTTTCGCAGCTCCTGTCTAGTGTGAAAGCCCTGGGTCTTAGACCCGGGCAGGGCAGGCAACCTTTGATATGCAAATGCCAGGCATTGGAAACTGAGCCCACCCAGCATGGCGATTCCCACCGTTGTCCTTTTGCCCTTGTTCCCATATGTGCCTGGCGACATGCCCGCCCCCACACATCCCCACGTGTGTGGAACATCACAGTGCTCTACATTTGCATATTAAAAGGCTAGGGTGGAAGGCTAGTTTTTTCACAGGCTACATGAGTGACCTGCCTAGTCAGACCAACCCCCGAACCCTAAGCAAATCAGACACCCTCTCCTCCAGCCATCAAATATAGCAGGCTAGTATTACCTGAAGGCGGAGTTCCTTCTGTTAGATATGAGTTCAAAATTTCTTTTCAAAGAATTAATATGTCAGTATGTTCAATTCTTTGCCTTCTACTTTTAAACTTAACTTCCTTGTAAAGCAACCTTTTTCAATTACCTACTCCACCCTGACTCATTTTGATCACCTGCTCCACCCTACATTGCAATCACCTGCTCCACCCTAACTCCTTCCAATTACCTGCTACCTGCTTTGCTCTGACTCCCGCCAAAGCACTCACTTCCTCATTCTCTTTAATTAGCCAATCGGAATCAGTTTAGCCTGTGCCGGTCTAACCTTAGCCAATAGGGGAGTGACACAGCAGCAGGGGCCATGTGCATTGGGGATAAGAACCCCTTCCCCCGCCTTGTCCAAGTATGCGCTCACCATTGCTCCATCTGTAAGGGTGCACCCTTCTGTAGAAGTAACTTGCCTTGCTGAGAATTAAGAAGAACATTTTATATTTGAGCACTATTTCTTTTGCGGCACTGAAACTTCATATATAACACCTCTCTCGGCTTTGGAGCCACCCTCCCTCTGTCTCTGTATAGGGGAGCTTCTTTCTTTCTTTCCCCTTCTTTCTTGCCTGTTAAACTTTCTGCTCCTTAAAGCTACTCCACGTGTGTCCCTGGCGTTTTTTCTACTTAGAATCGAGATGAAGAACCCTGGTGTTTCTCCACTCATCCGAGCCCTATCACTATGAGGAGGAAGGCATTTTCTTTTTTTGTAATTTTCGTATTTACACATCTTCAAATATAACTTCATTGGTTTTTTCCTTAATTATATATGTGATTTTCATCATTCCAATGAAAACAATTTCAAGAAATATTAAATAAAATTTAAATATAAGTTTTCTATTTTTCAACTCCCTTCTCCTGAAATAACCAGAGTTAATGATACTGTATTTATTAATCCACAATCTTTTACACAGCACAGACATACATACATTCATCTATAATTGTTTTCACAAAAGACGAGTTCCAAAACTGCGTTTTTCTGTTCAATTCTGAGTATTCAAATAGACATGCTTCTAAGTCTATTGATAATTTCCAAATAAGGTCACAAAATATTTTGGGCAACTGCAGAAAAATTGAAATAAATGCACAACATCTTGGATAATAAAATTGAGTCAAACAGTGCTAATGTGATAGATAATATTCTGACATGTTTAGTTTAAATTCAATTATGTTAGTATTTGGCCAGGAACTGTTTTTAGTACTTATTTTAATAGAGGATTTGAGTATTTTGATAGGTAGAATGGAATATGTCAAAGAAATGCCTTTGACAGATAGAAATATTTAGATCCAATATATTTTTGTTCATTTATAACCAATGTTTCTGTGTTAAAAACATAGATAACTCACTGTCTGTATTAATACATAAAATTCAGTAGATAATGTTGGCCAATCAACAACCAAAGAGTGAAATATTTTCACATTCAATCTAATACAGTGATCTTACTCCTTGAAATAAATGAATAATCTAAATGCCTCCTTAACAATCTAGTTCTTATTACAGCTCTGAAAAAAATGGAATTAATTTTTCATTCTATAATCTGAAAATATACTGCTCAATATTGTGAAGTCACTCTGTCTAATGTCTCCATTATTTCAAAATTTAAAATGATGCTGGAATCAGGCCCTGAACAGCACAGAGATTAGAGCAGACAACTGCATTAATGTAGTGTTCATTGTCCCGTATGAGAAGGCTTATTTTAAGCTGTACAAAGTTTACTAATTTATCAGTTTTTAATTACATTTTATTACAATATGACTCTGGGGCTTCCCTTATAACCAAAGAAGAACATTTGATCTTCATTTAAAAATAAAATAAAACTCTCATTTCAAAATCCCAATGCTTATGGGAAACAGAATTAAATGCTCTTATTTTTTTCAAGTTTTTATTATAATCGGGATTAAATATCAATAAATTCATGTCTAAATTTTATAATCTCCTCCTGCAGTATAGAAAGTAAGCTGAACTCTTTGTGTCTACTATTAAAATTACACATTAGAGTTAATTCCATATCCATTATTCTTTTTCTTCTAATTGAGTTGCCTCAACTTCAGTAAATTGCCCTGGTGACCAGACTTCATTAGCATGTGCATAAATTCTCAGCTGCATGTCTTGGCAATTTATCTATATTAGTAATTTCTGATTTCTAATAGCCCAAGAGAATACAATATGGTTGTTGTCTTCGTTTTGTTCTAAGTGATCATAAAATAAGACTCATGGTTCAGCCAATGGATTTGAGGTTGGAACTAATAAGGATTGCTTCCAATTTTGAATTTCTTGAGATCAGAGACTCTTAGATAGATGCATATTTTTCCATAGTGCCTATATAGTGCATTATATTCAGACAACTAATACACTTCAAATACTTGAATTGAAACATAGTTAATGGAAAAATATAGAGTATTATTTAGTGTAATATGTATCCAAAACCTTATATTTCCAAATGGTAAGCAGTTATGTGGTTAAAGGAGCAAAGAAACACCCAGGGGTAACTAACATCTTTGAACTTTGATGTCTTGTTTTTCTCCCCTGTAAACAGGAATAATAGAAATCATAGAAACTACTTCTTAAAAGCATGGTGAGGATAAAAAGCAACACCATAAATGAAGCCATTCAATATTTTCTGATACATAATATGCACTCAGTAAGAGTAAAGCATTAATAAAGTATAGTGACTCTGGGACTTGGGAGGAAGAGTAACAGAATATTTTTTGAATCCCTATTATAAATGTAAAGGATGATGATAAGTGCTTTTCTTAGGTTACTTTTTTCCTCATTAAATAATCAAGGATTCTTATTATAAATACAAATTAGAATTCAATGGAGTTATTGTTGTTTGCTCAGATGTGGTTAATAGTATAAAGTAGATGAGGTTCCAGACATGCTACTCCAAAATATGGTATTTTTGCATGTGAGAAAATAACAAAGGCAGGAAAGCCACTTATCTTTTTCTGGTCCTTCTCTTCTGAAGCAGTTTACAAAATCTTCATTCCAGAGATGCCCACTCCATACCCAATGAAAAACAATACCCTAATCTCTGAAGATAACAGAGAAGAATCTGAACAAATAGACCCTTCTAAGTTCCCTCCAGTTTATTACCATTTGATTAGACCTCCTTTGTCTAATCACACTTCTCTACAACTATCCATTTCTTCATCAAACTAAACATTAAAAAAACACAGGTTTCCCTGTTTATTTGGGTCTTAATTTCTGAAGCCTCTCAAGTTACATAAAACTTATATTAGATAAATGTCTATGCTTGTTAACCTGTCTTTTGTTATAGGTGCCTCAGCTATGAACCTAGTAATGAGTAGGGAAAGAAATCTTTTCTTCTCTACATGGTTCAAACCTAGATCCTCTGAGACCAGGGAACTTGCTCTTTCCTTGATACCTTGAACTTGAATGCTGACATTTGAGGGCAAGAAGGCATAGAGTAAAAGGGGAACAGGTGATGCTGCATGAGTCACTAGCTTCTATTTTCAAATTCATGGTGGATTGTCTGAGACATTCATTATTAGACAAATTTCATTTGTAGGTGGTGGAAAGTTCAGATGCTGGTTTAAATATCAAACAGTATCTATTTATACACACCATGGTAAGCACTTCACATTAACTATGGCTACCACTTATAATGATGTGATTGAAACACAGTTATTTATTTTATAATTCTGAATACAATGGTGAAATGGTTACAGACTGGTGGGGTCAGACGTCTCACTATAGTGCCTTTGTACTTTCCTTCCCCTCACTGCTGCTCATGATAATGGCAAACCCAGCTGACTTAAGTCACAGATGAAAAAAGGCATTGACAATTAATAATAGTAAGAACTCTGACAATATTACATTTTATGAAAATTCTAAATTGAACAGTCAAACCTTTACGGTTGAGTACAATAGACGGGATGCTCTCACCACCTAATGCAGTCTCTAATCTAGTATAAACCAAAAATTTCAGCTATTTATAAAAATTACTTACAGCATTTTTAATTTTAAGGCTTTCAAAATGCAGAGACCCCCTAATGAGAATCATTTTTACTTTAGAGTGTTCAATGCTATTTCATTTAATGTGACTCCTAGGTTTTTATATTTCCTTTTTGAGTTCCTAAAATGTTGGAATCTTATAATGGATTAATAAAGAAAAACATGACAAAAGTATATCTTGATATCATTCTCACACTTCTAGTCAGCATGTTTCTTACATGAGTTTACAGTAACACAACAGCAACAGTTAAATTTCACATTAAACTTTCTTTGCTAGTAATTTTTTTAAGAACTTAATCTTATGTCTACTTAGAGGATTAAATTTCTTTATAGAGAAAGATAAAAACACAGAGACACAAAGTTTTAAGTGAATATTTAGAAAGTTTTAGATTAGGAAACTCTTTTTCCAGAGATACTCCTAATGTTTTCTGAGGATCCTCAGTAACCTAACACATTCAAGATTTTGATTCTTGTAATGTTGTCTTAATTCCCCAGACAAATGAGCCAGGCCTCTGCTTATTCTTCGACACGCATATCACATCACCCCAGCAAGAAATGGATTTCCTCAGTATTATTGCTTATCTGGAGAGAATAACAGTTCACAAAGTCCAATCAGATCAAAGCAACTTCATGATCTAATTAAGACTCACATGGATTCAAAAACACTTCTATTGAGCACCTGGGGCGTTGCATAAAATGACTACAGCTTCAAGCACAATGTCAATGAAATAAAAGTTATACTTTGTGAAATAGATTGTAATCTAAGTATAGATATTCATCTTTCTTTTATACTCAACGGCCTTTGTCCATCTGTGTATGTGTTCAGTTAATGCATATTTATAAGTGATGAAAAGGGAAACAAGTCATCATTATTTTTATCAACTTTGGTTAAAAATACATATCGGTTAATGTTGTCAGGTAACACACAAGATGCTCCATTGAATTTGAATTTCCAGTATACAATAAGTAAATTTTTTAGCACAAGTGTGTGCCAAATATGGCATAGAGCATACTTATACTAAATAGTCATTGTTTATCTAAAAATCTAATTTAACTGAGTGTCATATTTCCTTTCCCTTTTTCCAGCTTTATTGAACTATAATTGTCAGAAATTATATATACAGCCATGTGTTCTTTAATAACAGAGATGCCTTCGGAGAAACACATAATTACGTGATGTCATTGTGGGAACACTTTAGATTGTAAACCTAGATCATATAGCCAACTACACACCTAGGTTATATTGTGTAGCCTATTGCTCCTAGGCTAAAACCTGCACAGCATATTACTGTACTAAACACTATAAGCCATTGTAGCACAGTGATAAGTATTTGTATATCTAAATATCTAAACATATAAAAGGTACAGTAAAAATACAGTATTATAATATTATGGGACCACTATCGTATATGTGGTCCACTGTCAACCAAAATGTGTTAATGTGGCACATGACTGTATTTAAGGAGCACAATGTGACATTTTTATGCATGCACACATTGTGAAATGATTGCCAGCCCCAAGCTATTATAACTGGCATACCTATCACCTTATATCATTATCAGTTTTTTTTCTTTTTGTGATGAGAATACTTACGATCTACTCTCCTCACAAATTTCAAGTATACATTATTATTAAGTGTAGTCACAATGCTATACATTAGGTCTCCAAAACTTACACATCTTGTATCTGAATGTTCATACACTTTGACCAACATCTGCCTATCTGCCTCACTCTCTGACCTCTGGTAACCAGTCTTCTATTCTCTGTTTCTATGAGTTGTACATTTTTAAATTCCACATACAAGTGAGATGATGCAGCGTATTAGTCTGTTTTCAAACTGCTATAAAGATACTACCTGAGACTTGGTAATTTATAAAGGAAAGAGATTTAATTGACTCAGAGTTCCACATGGATGGGGAGACAGGAAATTTACAATCATGGTAGAAGGTGAAGGGAAAACAGGCATCGTCTTCACAAGGCAGCAAGAGAGAGCAAGAGTGAAGGGGGAACTGTCAAACACTTTTAAAACCATCAGTTCTTGTGATATCTCCCTCACTATCATGAGAACAGCATGGGGGAAACCACTCCTATGATCCAATCAGCTCTCATCACGTCTCTCCCTGGACACAGGGGGATTATAATTCAAGATGAGATTTGGGTGGGGACACAGAGCCAAACCATGTCATGTAGCATTTGTCTTTCCGTGCCTGGCTTATTCACTTAGCATAATGTACAGCAGCAGCATCGTGTTGTGGCAAATGACAAAATGTCCTTCTTTATAAAAGCCACCTAAGTTACTTCTCAAAAGAGAACACATAAATGGTCCATTAGGATATGAAAAAATGTTCAATATAACTTAGTCATCAGAGAAACGCAAGTCAAAACTACAATGAGACATCACCCTACATTTGTTAGGATGTCTATTGTCAAACAGGCCAAAGAGAAGTTTTGGCAAGGATGTGGAGAAAAGAGAACGCTTGTACACTCTTGGTGGGAATTAAAATTGGTAAAGCTGTTATGAAAAACTGAATGAAACCTCTTCAAAAAGGAGAATTACAACCACCATGATCCAGCAATCCAACTTCTGGGTATATCCAAAAGAAACGAGATCAGTATCTTGAAAAGATTTCTGCACTCTTATATTTATAGCAGCAGCATTCACAAAAGCCAAGATATGGAAGCAACCTAGGTGTCCACTGATAGACGAATGGATAAAAAAGTCTAATATTTCTTATTTGTTAAATCTGGACACCCTAATTTAGGTACAAGCTTCCTAGAAAACAAATGGCTTAGAACCCGATTATTTTATTTATAGAGATCTGTTATAAGAAATACCAAAAATGCATGCAAAGGTGTACAAAATGCACTTATGCACTGAATATTTATTTCACACATTTTCTAGGCCCTGGAGATAAATCAGAGAAGAATACAGTAAGGTGCTTGCTTCGTGGAGCTGACATTTTAAGAGAAGACAAAAAAATTAAAAGCATAATAAATAAAAGAATAAATAATAAAGTATCAGTGCCAGGATGAAAATAAAATCAGACAATGTGATGAAGAGACTGAGGAACTACTTTTTATTGGAGACTAAGAGAAAGCCTTAGTAGAAAAGTGATATTTAGTCTTAGAAATTATAAAATAATAGGAGCCAGCCACTATAAAGGGAGAGACATGTCAAATGTAAAAAACAGACATAGAGGTTATACAACTTGGCATATTAGGGCAACAGCAAGAAAAAGAAAAGTGACAGTGAGACTGGCATCAGCAATGCAACGATTGTTGTATGAGATGAAGTCACAGGGATATGCAGGGTCTAATTCAGGATCCAAAATGCCAGGGTGATGAATATAGATTTTGTAGTAAAAACAGCAGGAAACAAACAAAGTGGGTTAGTTAACCGGATAAGTGAAAAAATAATAATTTCTGATTTTAAAAATAGTTCTGGCAAGTGATTTGTAAGCAGTCAAGCATGCAAACTAGGCAATGAGAGAGAGTAGGAGAGATGAAGAGGATTACAGGGATTGGGAACATGATGAGTTTGAACTGATAGGATTTGGGGTACATTGGCTGCCTAGCTTAAGATAAGAGAGGAATCAATGCCACCTCATTTGTTTTTGGCTTAAGGAACTGGTAGATGGTGGTAACAGTACTACAGTTGCATAAGCAAAAGAGTTTGTGGACCAAGATTTTATTTAGTTTAGGTAGCTTTGAGATATTTATTAGACACTTAAGTGGAGATTTAAAGTAACAGCTGGTTGTGAGTCTGGAGTTCAGGGACAAGATCAGGACTAGGGATGTTATTATCACTTAGATATTTAAAGCCATCGCAATGGATAAGATTTTCTAGAAAAGGCAATAAATCCGGAAAGAAATGGAAACTAATTTAAGTCCTGAAATATCCAGAGATCTAAAGAAACAGCTCAGCAAAGAAAACTAAGGAGGAGCAGCCAGGGAATCAGAAGGAAATACAATACCATACAATATACAAGAAGCCTAGAATAATATTAGTTTTCAAAAATGCAATTGTCAACCTGGAAGAATAAGCCTAGAGATGAGGTAATTTGAAAGCTGAGAAAGGTTCACCGTATTTGAAAATATGAAGCCCATTGATGATTGGGTAAAAGCAGATTCAGTGGAGTGGTCAGGAGCAGAATTCTGGCTGAACTTGATAAACGAAAGTTGAGAAGTGGATATGAAGCTACTGACAGCTTCTATAAGAAACTGTGCTGTAAAACAAATAGGAAAATGTGGCTATATTTTTTAAAGCAGGATTTTTTAATAGATGGAAGACCCCAAAGAATGTTTTATATTGATCAAGATAATACAAGAGAGAGGGAGAAATTGTTGTTGCCAAAGAGAGAAATTTCAGAAACGATGACCTTGAAAGATGAAAAAGAACAGGATCTGGAGCACAAGTGGAAGACTGGCCTTTCATAAGGGTAGTAGGCACTTCCTTAATTGTAGCAGTGTTGAGATAACAGTAAGCAAAGAAGAAAATAGATAGAAAGCTTGAAATCACAAAAGGAAATACTTAACATTTTGAAATGTGAATTCAACTTTAAAAATCCAAGAGCTGAGAAATAAATTCATATCATATAATATAACACAGCTGTTAAATTTGAATATTTTCATGAGATACAGAAAAGTTTATTACGGTAATTTAAAAAGGATGATGAAAGCTATGTATATATAGTATGATATTAAGTACGTAAGAAATATACAAGAATAGAAATACCTCTGCCAAAATACTATATTTCACCACTAATAGTGATGAAATATAAATATGAGTTTTATTATTATGAATAAAGATTATTTCATACTTTACATGTTTACATAGTCAGGGAAATAATTTTAAAAGGTATTTCACAATAACTGATTAATATAATATTAAAATGGGTTTTCTATCCCACTTCACAAATCTTGCATTAGCAGACTAATTTTAACACTAATTAATAGTCTTTTTAGAAATTTCGGATGGAAGGCCAAGTATTAAATGATTTGTGCATAATCAAGGACTGCTTCTATTTGAGAGTTTTCTGAAGAAAAACCCCATAGAAGAAAAATAACTGGTATCTAGCATTTTAAAATGATACATTGATCTTGATGCATTTTTTTTTTACTTAAGAGGAAGAAGTGTAAGAGTTGATAATGTACAAACAAGGACCAGAAAAATACGATGTAAAACTAAATATATAACCAAGAAACCACTTTAATCCCCACAAGGGGGACTATAGAAGTGATGCTGTGGATAAAATTTGACTTGCTTAACAATCAGTATTCTGCTGTTGTATTTAAATTATTTTTATATTCTGCTACGTGGTCTCATTCTTATAACTTTTAATTCAGCAAATACAGATCTTCAGGTTGAGGATTTTTTTTAATTATAGGTCTTTTCACTGAACATGTCATTAATTATATATTAGTAAAATATATAGTTTTCAATTGTAGTTAGAAGTTTGCTTGCTTCAGTATTAAATGGTAAAAGTGACCACTTTCTTTTCAGTACATTCATCTAGTAGAAACTTCTACAAAATTGAACATATGGTACATATTTGGTAAAAACTTTCAAGTAAGTGTTTTGTTAAATTTTTTAAATAATAAGTAAGATCTGTCATAGAGCATGTGATACTCTCTGGTGCTTTCCTTCTTAGTTGTTCATTTCACTTAATAGATTATGAGACACTGGTGGATAAGAAACGATGTCTCATTCATGCTTGTATTCTCAGAATGCAGCATGGCACCTGGAATATGTGATGAATATAAGTGCCCAGTATGTTTGCTGAAAAAGAAAAAGAAGAAGGGAAGGAGAGAAGGGGAAAAGTGTACTCTCCAGAGATCTTGTAGTTCCAAAGGGTGCTAAGTATTAAAAGAAAACAAAACACTGTTTTTTCTTTTACATGCTTTTGAAGAAATCATTCGTCAAAAAAGAGATGGAATTTCATGGAGTGATCACACTCATTGGCCAGTTTTAGGGATTTGACAGGCCATCAATCTTTAAGGCTGTTTGTTGATCTGCAACATTTAATCAAAAACAAGTTGTTTTGAATATTAGAAATGAAAAAAAAATCCTCTGTGCTATCCTTAGGGGACTTATTTCTAATTTATTGAACATGCCTGAATGCATTCTTAAGTCTTTGTAGAAGTAGTAAAATAATATCTCATCTTGTAGTGTATAACAGCATGAGTTGTGAATATGGAACAGACAGCCACTTGTAACCATTATGAATATATCTAAAGCAGCAACTGGGCCATATTTTAAAGTGACTTATAGTAACAATGTTCATGTTGTAGAACTTCCCAGAACAAAACAGAGAAAAATGGTTTCTTCAGAATTTAAGCACTTACCTAATATTTTTTCTACCTCTCACACATGAAGTTGTGATAGGTAATAGTACAGAATGAAAAAAAAATAGGTGAATTAGACAATGCAAATTGAGAGAGGAGTGCAATTATCTGACCATTAAGACATATTTATCTTTTACATGAGGAATAAATTGCATGAATATTTTAACAGAGCTATTTTTAAAACCATGATTTTAGTATATTACCTTATTTAAGAAACCTGAGTAGCATTCTGAATCATTATTTTTGCTTTTGCTGTCTAAGATACTGAAAATATATAGTTATCTTTATCCTATTTCCATCTAGATATAGATCTTCAGTAAAGCTTGTTGTAAATAAGATAAAGCCTTACTAAATGATGTATTGACCATGTACAGCATGATGTTTTAAAGTATGCATACATTGTGGAATAGTTTAATTAACAAATGCATTACCTCACGTTATTTTTTGTGGTGAGAACACTTAATATTCACTATCTTGGCACTTAATAGTCACTGTTTTTTCAAGAATATAATATATTGTCATCAGTTATAGTCACCATACTATAAATCTCTTAAATGTATTCCTCCCGTCTAACTAAACACACATCCTTTAGTCAACATCTCCCCATTTTCCTCTCCCACCTAACCACCTCAGCCTCTGGTAACTACCATTCTACTCTACTTCTATGATATCAACTGTTTTTCAGATTTTACATATGAGAGATATCCTGCAGTATTTGTCTCTCTATGACTGGCTTATTTCTCTCAACATAGGTTCTCCAGGTTCATCCATGTTATCACAAATGACAGGATTTTACTCTTTTTATGGCTGAATAGTATTGCATTGTGTATATATGCCACATTTTCTTTATCTATTCATCCATGGATAGACACTTAGGTTTATTCTGTATCTTGGCTACTGTGAAGAGTGATACAATAAACATGGAAGTACAAATACATTTTTAACATGCTGATTTTATTTCCTTGAGATAAATACCCACTGGTAGGATTGCTGGATAATATGGTAATATGGTGGTTCTATTTTTAATATTTTTAGAAACCTGCATGGTGTTTTCCATAATGACTATATCAGTTTATATTTCCCCTAACAGTGTACAAGGGCTTCCTTTATTCTACATCCTCACTGTGCTTGTTATCTTTTGTCTTTTTGTAATAGTCATTCTAACAGAAGTGAGGTGATATCTCATTGTGGTTTTGATTTGCATTGCCCTGGTGATTAGTGATGCTGAACATATTTTCATATACCTTTGGGCCATCTGTATATCTTCTTTTGAAAAGTGTCTATTCAGATCTTTTGCCCATTGCTTAATTGGGTTATTTGCTATTGAGTTATTTGAGTTTTTATGTATTTTTGGATATCAACCTCTCATTAGAGGTATCCTTTGCAAATATTTCCTCCCATTCTGTAGGTTGTTTCTACACTCGGTGAGGAATCTTTTTAGTTTGCTATAATTCCATTTGTGTATCTTTTGCTTTTGTTACCTATGAATCTGAGGTCATATTCAAAAATTATTGCCCAAACCAACATCAGGGAGCTTTTCTCCTATGTATTCTTCCATATGTTTCACAGTTTCAGATCTTATATTTGGGTCCTCAATCCGTTTGAGTTGATTTTTATATATAGTGAGAGAGAAAGGTCTAATTTCATTCTTTTTGCGTGTGGATATTCAGTTTCTCTAATACCAGTTATTGACTAGACTGTCCTTTTCCCAAATGCATATCAAAACCACAATGAGATGCCATCTCTCACCAGTTAAAATGGCTATTATTAAAAAGTCAAAAAATAGCAGATGCTGACAAGGTTGTGGAGATAAGAGAATGCTTAAACACCACAGGTGGGAGTAGAAATTAGTTCAACTATTTTGAAAAGCAGTGTGGTGATTCCTCAAGGAGCTAAAAACAGAACAACTATTCAGCCCAGCAATCGCATTACTGGGTATATATCCAAAGCATTATAAATTGTTCTATCATAAAAACACATACACACATATGTTCCTTGCAGCACTACTGACAATAGCAAAGACATAGAATCAACCTCAATGACCATCGGTGGAAGACTGGATGAAGAAAATGTAGTACATATGCAGTTGTAAAAAAGAGTGAGATAAAGTTCATAGCAGAAATGTCAACGAAGCTAGACACCATTATCCTTAGCAAATTAATGCAGGAACAGAAAACCAAATACCACATGTTCTTACTAACAAGAAAGAGCTAAGTGATGAGAACACACAGACACAAAGAGGGGAACAAGAGACACAGAGGGGTTTACAAGAGGGTGGAGGGTAGGAGGAGGAAAAAGAGCAGAAAAAATAACTCTTGGGTTCTAGGCTTAATACCCAGGTGACAAAATAATCTGTACATCAAAGCCCCATGGCATGAGTTTACCTACAGAACAAGACGGGACATGAACCTGTACACCTAGAACAGAAGTTAACAAAATAAAGAAATAATTCTTAATGTATATTATTTACTTTTTTAAAAATGTCAAATACTTTAAAAAAGCAAAAGATTAGACTTCACCATTTTATCATTTGAGTAATCAAATAATTCAGAATGTACTCTTCTTGTAGATTCTGCATGTACTCTTCTTATAGATTCTGCAATCATAAAAGCATGCTTCAAAAAGAAACAATAGCAGGAACTAAAAACTGAACTAAAAAAATAACCCAGTGATTAAATGTACCGGTTTTTTATGTGATTGTATAACGTACGTCCTATATAGGAAAGTGTGAAAGTAATGATTACAAATTTTGCTTTTCAAGATAAGTATTACATTGGTCCTCGGTATTCAGTGAAGCTCGTTTCTTATTTGTTCATTCTCCCTGAACAATTTATGATTTCCTTCACACCTTCAGTCTCTTATTTGTGAAGAGTAAGTATTTTGGTTCTCATTGCAACAATGACACTTAATGTGTACTAGTTTTGCACTGACTTTTGTGTTTATTTCTTTAGAAATGGCATTATACAGTCTTCAGAGAAGCAAAATTATTTAGGTGAAGTATATTGATCTTTAGCATCCCCATTTTGGAGAAAATAAAATAAAAAGGGGAACTCATTTGTTACTGTCACTCAGAAAACTTGGAACTGACGGACAAGAGAATCAATATGGTTCATTCCTGTACTGAGTCTCTGAAAACTCATTTCCAAAATTCATCAACAACAATGGTAAAATAAATAATTACCTAAAATTAAAATTACTTTGCAAGTTCATAGTCTTAAAAATTAGTTTACGTCTTCATCAGTCATTATGATCCAATGACCCTTGGAGGAATCACACTTTGCAGTTAGAACAAACCCATGAATCCTTCATAACGTCTAAGATTTCCTCATCTTAATACTACGTATGGAGGAAATAACTGAAATAAAGAAGATGAAGAAGGGAAAGAAGATGATGATGGTGATGAAGAAGAAATATTTTTTCCTGTGTCCAAAATGGAGTAATAATGGTGTTAAATAAAAGACTGCACAACTGAAATAGTGAGTTTACAAAGTTAAAAATTTGGAAATACAAGTAGTGGTGTTTGGTACAGATAATGCTTCACAGCTCAGACACATAGCGAAGGTCGTATGGTATAAAACATTTTTGTAATAAGTACTTTTACAAAATTATGTAAGAGTGAAGTGTAAAAAAGAAAAGAGGATTGAAAGGATCAACTTTGGGGGGATTATGCCCTGACAGTTGAAAATATGTAAGATTTTTCCCACTGTTGCCACTTCTAGGAATAAATCACTTTCTTTTACCCATGCTCAAGTCGCCATCCTGGATTTCCTTTGAATAACTATTTATTCAGCAAATATTTACTGAAAACTTAATGCCTGTAGAGTATAGTCCTATGCTCTGGAAGGAAAGTGATAAATAAAATGACAGAAGTATTTGTCCTCATGGAATTTGTATCCTACGTTCAGCAAGTTGCCTACATGTTGCAGTGGTACTTACAGCTTGTTATTTGTATTCTTCATATATATAATATGCATTAAGTATTTGCATATTCACAAACTGAATCAAGTACTCATCAACACACCAATTCTTAAAAGCAGAGACTTGATTTGGAAAGTATAGTGGATCAACATATTTAGGCTCAAAGCTGTTAGGAGCACAGGACTTAGATTACCAACTTCCGGATTTAAAAAGTGTCTCTGGGAATTTCTGGTTTCAGCTTTGACATATAGTGACCTTAGAAGTCATCACTCCCATCCTCACAAGAAAACACTGAATAGACTAAAAATCAGTGATGAGGAAAACCACCACCCTGAACACTGAAGAGACAGGTGGGACATGAGAATCACAGTAGGCCGGGTGCGGTGGCTCAAGCCTGTAATCCCAGCACTTTGGGAGGCCGAGGTGGGTGGATCATGAGGTCAGGAGATCGAGACTATCCTGGCTAACACGGTGAAACCCCGTCTTTACTAAAAATACAAAAAACTAGCTGGGCGTGGTGGCGGGCGCCGTAGTCCCAGCTACTTGGGAGGCTGAGGTGGGAGAATGGCGTGAACCCGGGAGGCGGAGCTTGCACTGAGCCGAGATCACGCCACTGCACTCCAGCCTGGGAGACACAGCGAGACTCCATCTCAAAAAAAAAAAAAAGAGAATCACAGTAAGTCCTGCCTATCTGGAACAGAACGCATGGGAGCCATTAACTGGTAGGGACACTTCCTGGTGATGTTGACAAACGGTTGGAGGCTGACTATGAAAAGTATGGAAGTGAGAAATTCCTGGAAGCAGCAGTATTAAGGAAACCCTTGCACTTTCCTGAGTTTTCCCTCTAAGAATCCCACCAAGTTCACACTAAGATGGACCCTTTGATCCTCTGATAGAGAAAGGAGAATATTCACCATTGTGAAATACAACCAAAGCATTCTTGATAACAAAACACTGCTCCTCATTGTAAAACACTTTACCAGGGCCATATCTCACTTGGAGAAAGACATTGAACTCACTCGATCTTTATTTGCCTTCCATTTTCACCTAAAAAGTTAAAAAAAAAAAAAAAAAAAGCTAAAAGTATTTGTGAAGATGACAGTCCATAGAATCAGACGCACTAAAAGACAAGAATTTAATTGTAAGTTATTCAGTTGCTTCCTTTCTTCCATACTTACTATATTAGTTTGCCAATGCTGCCATAACAGAATACCACAGACTGGGTGGCTGAAACAGCAGGAATCTACTTTCTCACATTCCCGGAAACTGGAAGTCCAAGATGAAGGTGTTTGCAAGTTTTGTTTCACTGGAAGCCTTTCTCCTTGGCTAACAGATGGCCACCTTCTCACTGGGTTCTCACATGTGGCCTTTTCTCTATGCATGGGTGTCCTTGGCATTTCTCCTTCTTCTAATAAGGATAGCAGTCATATTGAATTAGGTCTCACTCATATAATTTCATTTTACCCTACTTACCTCTTGTAAGTTTGTATCTTTGTAGGTTCAAAGTTACAAATCTTTGAAGGTTGTATCTCTAAATGTGGACCCATTCTGGGATACATGGAGGATTAAGACTTCAATATATAGATTGTGGGAGACATTTTAATTGATATTGAAGGTATATAGAAATGTAAGATAATTAAAAGGTGCTCTTTTATAGAGTGACAGCGTCCAAATATATGATGAATTGTAATCATTTTTTGAAAATTATTTTCCATTTTCTGTAGAGTATCATTTTCTGTTAATATCAAAGGTTTCGTGTACTTTCTAATTCTTATAACTCTATGTAAGCTATAATTCATTTCTAATGTAAGCATCACATTTATCTTTCTCTTCGCTTTAAATAAAATGTTTCCAATATTTTATTAGGATATCAGATGCTTTCTTGTACATATTTGGTTATTTTTATCAGACTGAGGAAATTCCCTTTAATCTTGCCTTGCTGGATTTTTTTTTTTTCATGGATATGTGTTAAACTTTGAAAAAATATACTTCTGTGTCTAATGAGATAGGCATATGACTTTTCCTTTAATATGTTCACATATTCACTTACACAGATACACTTTCTCTGTTGATTTTTGATGCTTAGGATGACCCCCAGTCATGCAACAGTACTTTTGTTGTTCTTATGATTTTAATTTGTAATAAGTTTGAGGTATTTCTATCTATCTTTATGTGTTAGAATGGTTGGTAGTTTTTGTTTTTCCTGTATTGCCCTTACCACATTTGGATGAACTATTATAACAGTCTCATAAAACAAGTCCTGTAGTTTCTCTTCTTTTATTCTATTGTTTAAAATATTTGGTATAAGACAGAAATAGTCTGTGTTTTAAAGTTAAAAAACTTGCCGACAACTCATATTAGGCATGGCAAGTGTTTGTTTTCGGGTTTTACTATTCATTCATTACATAGTGTGATTGTAAAACTATGAGCTTTTTTTTTGAAGATTTCTGGTTTTAAAAAAACACCTTAAAGTCCTTGTTCTGGTGCCAAATAAAAGGGATGAGATATAAACTATAAACAAAAAAATTAGAAAGCCAAATCTGTGCTCAAATCATTAATCTTCTTCAGATATTATAAACAGAACAGAAACAGATTGATCAAGTTCTGAACTAAAGACCATTGCGTATACTCACAAGTGGGTCCTGGTAACTGTCTGTTCAGTTCTTATGTTTAATTTAATAATGAGGATATTAACTCAATTTTATTAACTTTTATCTGAGCCTTCAACCGACCATGAAAGATTGGGCTTTAATCATGTTTAATTTCATGTTAAACTTGATGGCAGGTAGACATTTTACTTGTTTTTTTGTGAGCAAAAACCAAGGATAAATAAGTTTCCAAGGTGAATTAATATTAGTGGTTAGAGTATTGCTAATGTTTTCTAGACAAAATAGCTAAATATTGGGAATGGACAAAAGATTTTTCTGTAATTCTGCTTGGAAATAAGATTTTCACATGGCATTTGAGATTGGGAAATCATGCATGTATGATGATCAAGGGGACACTAGCCATGATTTGGGAAGAGTCTACTGCTGCTATTGCTTGATTAAAAACATGGTTCAATGCCCAAACACTGCTCCATCATTTTCTCAGTGTTTCTTCCTGATGAAAGTTGCTCTCAGTGGATACATTGTTAGTCAGATCTGAGAATAGTTGCAGCTGTTGTGCATATTTAAATATTGCCAAGGAATGAGATTATCATATTGGACAGAAATCTGGGTTTCATACATCTCTGTGTACAGACAATATGCCATTTTTCAAGTTATTCTGTGTCTCAAATTGTCTACTTAACACCTGTGAAAAACAGAAAGAAAATAAATAGTAGACACTGGTATATTTACTGTCATAGTCGCAAGCAGAATTTTGTGATCTAATCACACTTTGGATAGCCTCTTTGGACTCCAGAAAACTATTTTTTTCTGTTATTAAACATGAAGATTATACATAATAGAGTCATTTTAGAGAAGAAACAAATGATTAAACATTTAAACTTTCATTGCCTCTCACTTCACCTTCTTATTATCATTGTTTTGTAATTTTTCTTTTTTAGCAAATTATATAGCTATTTATGTGGTGGACACTTCCTGTACTTGCATAATTTACTTTTAGCTTTCAACAGGTTTTGGAATCATAATTTTTACTGAAACAAAATCAATGTTTTTGGCAGTGAAGAGAATAAAATTATTCCTGTAAACATAACTTTTAACACTGTTATTTAAAACTCTGAAATGTAGAAGTGCATGCTCCAAGATGGCCAACTAGATGCACCCAAGAGGAACATCACCCATTGAGGGACCAGGACTTTGGGAAAACTGGTGCACAACTAGATCTTCGGAGGGAAGGAATTGAGAGCAGATGGAGGAAGACACAGAAGCTGGGCTGAAGCGGGAGGAAGCCGCAAGGTCTACTGCTCCTTGGGACTTGTTTCTGAACCCCAACAACTCTTGTGGACAGAATGAGTTGAATAGACAGGGAGGAACCAACTCCACCATGAGCCTCTGGAATCCCAGCAGGAGGAGACCCTCAACCATGATGGACACTTGAGTTGGTAAGGAAGACTTTAACAAGTGGTGGGGCAGCTTGGTAGCTGTTTCGGTTACTATTACTTTATAGCATTTTTGTAAAAGCTCACAACTAACATCTTATATAGAATATTTTGAAATTGGGTAGTGTTATGACTCTAGCTTTGTTTTTTTGTTTGTTTGTTTCTTTGTTTTGTTTTTTTTTTTTGCTCAAGACTGCTTTGGCAGTTCAGTATCTTTTGTGGTTCCACATACATTTTAGGATTGTTTTTTTTCTGTTTCTGTGAAGAATGTCCTTGGTATTTTGACAGGGATTGCACTGAATCTGTACATCACTTTTAAAGTAAAGTCATTTAAAAAAAGAGTCCAGTAATCACATATACTAAATAATTATAATTTTCAACTACTTGTAATAAAAATTCAAAATAATTATACTTGTTATCTAACTTTCCTAGAATAACAAATGTTTTTTCATAAGACCCAACTGCCAAGCTAAAAAGAATATATAATTATTTCACAATGTATATTTGATTAATTTACTTTACATACATTTATTGAGAGCTTAGGCTATAACAAAATCTATGCAAGGCACCAGGGATGCACAGGCCTTTGCTCACAGACATTCTAGTTTAGTGTGTTAGGAGGAATAGCTGCAGATCGTATTATTGGCCATAAATGTCAAGTAGCAGCCATGTCAAGTACAATCATAGATAAATGGTAGGGCTCAGTGCACCAGTATTAAGGAGTTTTATCTCTACATGTCTTTTCAAAAACGGATAAACAAAATCCAAAAAGGTTAACATTTTTGCATGAAAACTTACCTAACTGAAATCCACCTTCTCACAATAAAATGTTGCAACATTTTTTTTTTCCATTATTCTGAAATAAAACTGAAATCAGTTACTTCCAGGCCTAAAATGTTTGGTCAATTGAAAATAATAAAAGTGTGTATATGTATGTTTAATGTATGATTGATATAAGGGAAACAATAACTGTTGTATAGTGGGGGCTTCACTTCAGTTGGGACAAATTTACATTTAAAGAAGAAATGGACATATGACAGTATTGGTTTGACCACTTTTCCCAAGGTTATATCAATTGTATGAATCTCAAAATATGACTGGGTGTTTATTTCCCCTAACATTAGCCTTAAAAAGGTAACATGTGCCTGTCCTCACTTAATCAGATATTTACATAGCAAATACCTATATTATTGACTTAAAGCAGTCCTAAAGAAGTACAGTAAAAGAGAAGATAAGCAACAGAGCTGGTAAACATTGGTAGTTCTGAGCCTGCCCAGCTGCCTACAAATATAGAAAGAATGAGGGCTCTGGAATCAGATTGTTTGGGTTCAAATTTCACTTTTCCCAGTAACTGACAACTCCGTGAATTTGGTCAAGTCACTTTGCTGTGACCCTCTTTTTGTTTCCTCATCCAGAAAGAAAAATTTGTTCTGACAAGACATGCATGCAACAGTTTCACACAGTAGTTTACACACAGTTAACACTCAGTATATGTTATGTACATGTTATGTATGTTATTACAGGAGGTACACTTACAGAAATAGTCATAAGGCAATGACTTAAATCTTTGTTGTGGCTTCTTTTTAAACTACATTCACTTATTGTTGAGCCAATAAAATACAGATTTCTGTCATCTTTAGTTTTACAATGACAAAATATGTTTATCCCATATGAATATGATAAGTATTTGGGGATGATAAAATCTAACTTTTCTGTTGTAGGTGACCAATAAAATTATAGAACAAATCACAGCTTCCAAAAATGTGTCCATTCTGTGTCATTCACATTAATTCCTCAAAATTATATGAGTTGCACAGTCTTTTATTTAATGCCATTATTACTCCATTTTGGACACAGGAAAAAATATTTCTTCTTCATTACCATCATCTCCTTCTTTCTCTCCTTCGTCTTCTTCATTTCTGTTATTTCCTCCATACTTGGTATAAAGATGAGGAAATCTTAGAAATTATTAAGGATTCTTGGATTTGTTCTAATAGCAAAGTATGATTCCTTTAAAGGTCATTGGATCGTAATGACAAAGACATAAAATAATTTTTAAGACTATGGACTTGCAAAGTGATTTTAACTTTAGGTATTTATTTTACCATTTTTGCTGATGAAGTTTGGAAATGAGTTCTCTAAGACTCAGTATAGGAATGAACCATATTGATTCTCTTTTGTCAGTCACAAGTTTTCTGAGTGATAGTAACAAATGGGTTCTCC
>NW_012104054.1:921057-948044 GCF_000951045.1 Mandrillus leucophaeus
AGGAAGGAAGGAAGGAAGGAAGGAAGGAAGGAAGGAAGGAAGGAAGGAAGGAAGGAAGGAAGGAAAGAGTAGGAGGGAGGATGGGGCAGGCAGGTATTCCAACCAAAAAGAGCAGGATGAGCCAGAACACAAAGACAGAATGGTTCATGGAATGAAAGGTAAGAACAAGGAAGAAAATTTGTTCAGCAAGGAGGATTTCGGGTGAGGCACAACATTAAATTCGGTTGGAAAGGTAAGTAAGGGTCAAGTGATCATTTAAACCTTAGTCATAAAACTGAATGGTAACATTAAAATGTGTCTTCTGTAGAAATTCTGCACCTCTTCAGGAGCATTTTTTTTAGTGACAGTAAATCACAAGGACACTAGATCTCTTAGCATGAAAATGATCCACTAATTGTAGGCACAGTCCAACTAAATTGTAATCAATATCAGAGGATTTTGGTGTTCGCAGTACATGTTTATATAAAACTATGTCATTAAATTTGTACACAGTTGCAGTAAAAATCTCAGGTTCCCATTCCTACTGAAAAATTCTCTGGGCTGAAACACATCAATCTAAAGTATAAGAAAGCCAAAAGTAAATAAATAAATAAGCAAATGAGGAAGCACTGTAAAAACCCAGTCTGAAAAATCGATTCTTTTAAAATCTAGAGAAATAGCAACTAGAAAAATAATGAGAAATATATCCAAATGTCTAGAATTCCATCTTTACTTAGTCTTTAAATTTGAATAAAATTACCCTCAATATGCATCATTTAAAAGGTGTTAAATTTATAGTGGACAAAACCCACATGATTCATGACCTACACAGACTTAAATAATCAAAAACATGTTTAAAGTATTAGGCAGTCATTTCCCTCAAGAAAGAGTTCTTGCAGCTGCAGGTTTAATTTACCATTAAGTATGTTTATCTAAGTTTCTGTGTGCCAGAGCTTGAACAAAATCTCAGGAAGCTTACCACTATATAAGCTCTAAACATAAGTAAAGAAAGTTATCCTTTCAGTTGGACTATTATATGGCCAGCTATGCATTTTATAAATACCACTTATTCATTTCTCTTCCCAGTAGGTTCCATTTTCCAGGTTAACTTTTCACGTATTAACCTGGAACTCTATTAATCTTTGTACTATATTAGTATAAAGTCACATCTTTTCAATAGAAATGCAGGTTCATTTATATCTGTTAAACTTTGCTGTTATTTATGTTACAAAAAAAAAAAAATACTGACAGAACATCATGTTTCCAAAATTCTCAATCACTAGTGCTTTTCTGACAATTGAATATTATTTTCCCAATGATTTCTAATAGCAATGAAACATAAGTGACATATAATAAGATTTAAAAGCAAATAATGGACTATATTAGTCTGTTTCACGTTGCTGATAAAAACATACCTGAGACTGGGTAATTTACAAAAGAAAGAAATTTAATGGAGAACTCACAGTTCCATGTGGCTGAGAAGCCTCACAATCATGGCTGAAGGCAAGAAGGAGCAAGTCACATCTTAGGTGGATGGCAGCAGGCAAAAGAGGGCTTGTGCAGAGAAACTCCCATTTTTTAAAACCATCAGATCTCATGAGGCCCATTCACCATCATGAGAACAGCCTACGAAAGACCCTCCACCATGGTTCACTGATCTCCACCGGGTCCCTCCCACAACATGTGGGAATTGTGGGAGCCACAAGATGAGGTTTGAGTGGGGACACAGAGCCAAAGCATATCATGGACTATGCCTACATACATCAAATTCATGATAGCAGAACCTTTTATGCACTGCAGAAAACCTTTAGGTCTAGAAACAATTGATCCTTGAATTACACATTTCCAAACATTGGGATAAGAAAGTATTATCAAGAAAATACTCAAACCATCATCAAAATTGATGTATTGATAACTTTAGTCACATTTCTAGTTTTATATAGATGTAACTTTCACATGTTTTAACATTGTAAGGGTTTCGAGTCTATAAAAATAGATCATGCATGCAAAACTTTCAAACTTAAAACTCAGCAGACCAAGAAACCCAAACTTCAGTTACTGGAGATCTTAATACATCTCCATAACTCACTTTCCTGTCATTCCATACAATCTTGCCACAGATAAAGTTATAATGAGTGTCTATATGAGATCCAATATAATGTACTCACAAAATAAGTTTAAAGAAGGAAAGATACATACAAATTGTGTCTCCTCGCAAATTTTTTCACATCAGTTTCTAAGTGCAATTGACTTAACATGCATATTATCTACCACATTATGCAAAATTATTTCATATACTTGTGTCATCAAACAACTATTTTTACTATGAGTAAGCGTTATCAAATAACTATTTTTACTATGAGTAACTTAGTAAAATCACTGTTCAAAATTCTAGTTATATGACTATGAAAAAAAAATCCTAACATAAAATTCAAAATTCATTATTTGCCTTCTAAGCGAAAACAAAAGATTAAAACGATCTGCAGAGGTTGGCTAGAAAAAAAAGTTGTTAAATGTTCCTAATAATAGACAAATTAGACATTTCCACATACTTTAAAATAAAAGCTTGGTTAATATTTCATCTTGTTATTGACAATTATTTTTTTGCCAAGGATTATATATCACTTTAAGAAAAATTGATCTGAATAAGTTCCTCACTTTTTTCCTTTTATTTCCTAGAATATTAAGTTCAATTTCCAATAGAACTATAAATCATCTAGAATGCCTTCTCAGAAGGATTCATAATACTGTTTTTATCATTTAATATATATCATTTAGTTTAATTATTATATTTAAACATCACATTAATCTTACCACTTTTGAATCCTGAATATCTTTCAACCTTTAGTTCTTAATATAATCCAACATTCTTTACTTCATGCTTTCTCATATTACTACATTTTTATTTGATCTATATCCTCCGTTTTTTATATTATCTGCTATTTGGTACATGTTATAAATTATTTTAGAATATTGAACAGACTGGTCAATAATCTGTATAATAATTGAATGGCCACTAATTTCAATCAGCACTTAAGAGTCCCAGTGCCGTGACCTAAAATCTAGATGTGTATTCTTATGTATATTTGTGTATGTATATGTATTGTGTTATGTATTGTGTTATGTATATGTATGTTGTGCGTCTCTGTCCAACACTAGGCTATAACTATGTTCTTGCTTCTGTGACGCCCACAATCAGGCTGCAGCACCTTCTAATTAATCACTACTGTACTTCACTATGTTATTAACGATTGTGGATGATCTCCTTATGATCACTACACCAGCAAGGTATTTGGTCCACTATTCTCTTTCCAATGCTGTCCTGTGCAGTGTATTGGGTGTTGAGGCAGTTTGGTTGATAGTTCAGGCTCCAATTTTAACTCCATAGAAGAACTGAAAGAAAAGCTCTCAATTATGTGTTTTATTAAATCACTGGTTTGCAATCCTTGCTGCACATTAAAATTTCCTGGTAACTTACAAGTAATTTCTGATGTCCAGTTACCACCTCATCCCAACACCACTTCATGGTCTGGGGTTGTTCCTGGGCACCATGTTGAAAAACACTGGTCTAAACACATGGATAATATTTTTTCTGTTAGATGACTAAGAAAATCTTCACTACATTCTGAATTTTCAGAAAATGATGAGAAACAAGTAGGCTTACCATCCACTGTCTGAGATAATTATGTTGAAAAAAATATATAAGGATATACTACACGTCATAAATACTCATTAGGTGTGTTAATTAAATGATCTGAAAATACTTATGTTTAACTGACCACTGTAGACCATTCTTTCATTTATTACTAGAACGGCAACAATGAGAAAACCTTACATATTGTTAACTGTCAGAGAGGGCATAATCCCCACACAATTGATCCTTTTAAACCTCTTTTCTTTTCTACACTTCTCAATTATACAATTTTGTAAAAGTACTTATTATAATAATGTTTTATATTATACAGTCCTTCTTATGTGTCATGAGCTGTGAAACAAACAGCTCTGTACAACAAACAACTTCTTGTATTTCCAAATTTTTAAGTTTATAAATACACTAATTCAAGAAGCAGGAGTCAAAGTTCTACTAATGGTCACGAATTTGCACACTTCTGAGAATACTACAACAAACGTTAGATATGGTTTTTAATCTAAAGGAACACTAATTGGCGAAAGAGATAGATCTTCAGACAATTAACTATACTTCCTTTTAATA
The DNA here is from genome assembly GCF_000951045.1 of Mandrillus leucophaeus. NCBI lineage: Eukaryota > Metazoa > Chordata > Mammalia > Primates > Cercopithecidae > Mandrillus > Mandrillus leucophaeus. The sequence goes on from NW_012104054.1 coordinate 925,250, forward strand.
ATTAACATAAAACTGAAATAGTCAAAGGATATAAAAGTATGGGAAGGTGAGTCTTAGAGGTAATTCTTATGAATGTTCCATAATCAGACAGATAACACTTTTGTTGAAATCTGCGGATAACATATGATTATAGCACGTTGGAATTAAGATGTTAGGGGATTTCTGGACCAGGAATCAGAAAACTTCAGTCCACTGCCTGTTATTTTCTGATCTCAGAGTTAAGAATAGTTTTTATACTTTTAACAGTTGAGGAAAAGGTAATATCTCACAATATATAAAAATTCTATAAAATTCAAATTTCATTGTCTGTAAATAAAATGGCATTAGAACACAGTCATGCTCATGTTTTAAATGAATTGTCTATTGCTGCTTTTGTGTTGCAATGGCAGCGTTGAGTAGTTGCAAGAAACCAACGTGGCCTCCAAAGACTAAAGACTCTCTGGCTTTTTACAGAAAAAGGTTGTCAATGTCTGTTCTAGATTAACACTATTAAATAGAATTTTCTGTGATGACAGAAATGTTCCATATCTGCACTGTCAAATACAATACCCACTAGCTACCTGTGGCCATTAAAAGCTTGAAATGTAACTAATGGGAGAGGTAAACTGATTTTCTGCATTTCATTTTAGTTAGTTTAGATTTAACTTATTATTTCAAAATATAGCTTACCTTTAATTATTACAAGTTTAGTTTATTTTGAAAAACTTACTCTGGTATTAATATTTAAGAGTATTTTCTCATAAGTCAGCTTGCATGGATTTTAATTTCAGCTCTGGTAAAAACTAATTCTGAAACCTTGAAATTTACCTAATCTCTTGGTGAGTAGTAATACTCTATCTTAAGTTATTATAAGTACTATGTTAGAGAATATCTCTAAAGCAAATAAAATTTTTCGTAGCAAAGAGATGCTCAAAAATAGTAGTGATTATTAATACCATTATTATTAGCATGTTGTTTTGACATTGAAATATATTCAACAAGCTAATGCATCACATATTTGTGCTCCCAGCCTCTGTAGTAAAGTGCCAAGATATACAACTGATGCAACAGAGAAGATACCTGTTCTCATGCAGCTTGCATTTTGCAAGCCAAGGTGCAAAATAAAACATGACACAAGTGAAAACTTTCTGTAAGCTCTAAGGAATTATCTATATGAACGAAGATCATGTTGATAACTTGAAAGGGAAAAAAACAGAAATTATCTGACTGCAAAATATGCCATAAGCCTTATTGTCATCTATAGCTTCTAATTTCAAATTTTTGTTTACATTAGATCCTTTTCAATGTTCTACTTGATTGATTTTGTAGTAATGAAATCTAAATTGAATTTAAAATAGAAATTTATACTAATAAAAAGTCATTTGTATCTGTTTAACGTATCAAAATTTCTTAAGAGGCTTTATTTTTTTAAAGACGCCTACTGCTGACATATGTATAGAATATATGCATAGTATCACTGCTGAGTCTAGAGAACACTTAGAGAACAGAGAAACCAGCAGGGAGGTTATGTAATTTTCCTGAAGCAATTAATACTGTCAAAGCTTGGTTGAGAACCCAGGTGAGTAGCAGAATTTTGATATCCAATGGGCCTTTTCTGGAGAAATGACATATTTATCCTGTTCATAGAACAGGTCACTAAAATAACCACGTAAGTTTGCAGTTGAGATTTGAAAATTTCATCCTGCTTTTCTAGAAGAACCAGCAACATATTTCTAGACATAGGTTTAATTACTGTCCATAATTTCTTTTTCGAGGTATCTGTAATCCATAGAATAAATATCCAGCCAATTTACTTCAATTACTATAGTCAACATTTTCTTTTAGGACATTTTGTTACAATAAAGCATAAGTGTCTGTCTTGTAATGTGGCTCTTGCCTGCTATTTGGCCTCATAAACAAGCCAGAATTGTTCTTATGTGGTTATCAAAGCAGAACCACCACATGAGACACCTGGCTTCCACCTTAATTGATAGGGAACTACACTAACTAGATTACTTCTGGCAAAAACAAAAAGGTTTATCGTAATCTAACCGTCAATGGATAAAAGAACATTCCTTCCAAATGGTGTTGTCTAGTTGATGAAACCTAAGGCTTTCTACAAAATTCATCCTGGGCAAGCAAAATGTGCTTCCAGAAAACTGATGCTATTATCAACCACTGAATACCAAATCTTTTTGAAGATTAAAATCCTGAACGATCTTAAGACCTATTCCATTGGAAACCATAAGTAACTCAAATCTTGCTTGGTCATTTCTCAGCCAAGGAATACAGTAAACCAGGAGTTCTCAGTTCAAAACCAATTAAAACTAATATACATTTAAACACTAATTGAGAAAAATTAGAAAAATTGAATACAGCAGATGATAACGATGTCCCACAATGTTCATTTAGAAAACATGAACTCTAAAATCTCAAACTAACATTATCGATAAAGGCAGAGAATGTTTTGTGATATAGAATTTGGTATTTTAAGAACAAAGTATTTTTAGCTGGGTGTGGTGGCATGCACCTGTAGCCCCAGCTATTTGGGAAGCTGAGGAGGAAGGATCATTTGAGCCCAGGAGTTAAAGGCTATAGTGAGCTAGGATTGTGCCACTGCACTCCTGCCTAGGCAACAAAGAGATATCTTCTCTCTATAAAAGAAAATAAAATATTTTCACAGTGAAAATGTTACCATCTATTATAACTATATAAATCGTTTAGATCATACTAGACAGCCCTCTTAGGAAAAAGAGAGGAAATTTAATATGTGAAGTAAGGACATCTTTGCATTCAGAATAAATTGTTTCATTAGAGAAGTTATTTAAAAAAAAAAAGAAACATGAATTATTCTGTGGGAAATTGTAGATTCTAGAAGGATGTAATTTACCTTGTCCCATTTGTGTACCTCAAAAATACTGTAGGAGTATTAGGAGTATTAATACAATTTGAATTCTTTCCTCACTCAATTTTCAAAATTCTTATATTACTCCATGCCATCACCCTCACAGAGCCCCGGGTATGCTTGACCATTGAGGGCCAGGAGGTTAACTGTTTCCTGGACACTGGTGCGGCCTTCTCCGTCTTACTCTCCTGTCCCGGACAACTGAACTCCAGATCTGTCACTATCTGAGGGGTCCTAGGACAGTCAGTCACTAGGTACTTCTCCCAGGCACTAAGTTGTGACTGGGGAACTTTACTCTTTTCACATGCTTTTCTAATTATTCCTGAAAGCCCCACTCCCTTGTTAGGGAGAGACATTCTAGAAAAGCAGTGGCCATTACATACCTGAACATAGGAGAAGGAACACCTGTTTGTTGTCCCCTGCTTGAGGAAGGAATTAATCCTGAGGTCTGGGCAAAAGAAGGACAATATGGACAAGCAAAGAATGCCTGTCCTGTTCAAATCAAACTAAAGGATTCCACCTCCTTTCCCTACCAAAGGCAGTACCCCCTTACACCCGAGGCCCAACAAGGACTCCAAAAAATTGTTAAGGACCTAAAAGTCCAAGGCCTAGTAAAACCATGCGATAGCCCCTGCAATAGCCCAATTTTAGGAGTACAGAAACCCAACAGACAGTGGAGGTTAGTGCAAGATCTCAGGATTATCAGTGAGGCCATTGTCCCTCTACACCCAGCTGCACCTAACCCTTATACTCTGCTTTCCCAAATACCAGAGGAAGCAGAGTGGTTTACAGTTCTGGACCTTAAGGATGCTTTTTTTCTGTGTCTCTGTACATCCTGACTCTCAATTCTTGTTTGCCTTTGAAAAATCCTTCGAACCCAATGTCTCAACTCACCTGGACTGTTTTACCCCAAGGGTTCAGGGATAGCCCCCATATATTTGGCCAGGCATTAGTCCAAGACTTGAGCCAGTTCTCATACCTGGACACTCTTGTCCTTCAGTATGTGGATGATTGACTTTTAGTCACCCGCTCGGAAACCTTGTGCCATCAAGCCACCCAAGTACTCGTAAATTTTCTTGCCACCTGTGGCTACAAGGTTTCCAAACCAAAAACTCAGCTCTGCTCACAGCAGGTTAAACACTTAGGGCTAAAATTATCCAAAGGCACCAGGGCCCTCAGTGAGGAACATATCCAGCCTGTACTGGCTTATCCTCATCTCAAAACCCTAAAGCAACTAAGAGGGTTCCTTGGCATAACAGGCTTCTGTCGAATAGTCTTCTTGTTCAACTCATTTCCATACAAGAAGTCTTCTATTGCACAGAACCTAGATTGCTTGATGTTATCACACAGGTCACTGAATTTCTATTTATTTCATTTTTCCAGTCTTTTATATTCTCTGTTGTTGGTGGATAGGTTCTATTGCTATATCTTCAGGTTCATTGATCTTTTCTTCCGAAGGGTCTAATCTGATATCTATCTCATCTAGTAAAAGTTTTTTTCAGTTACTGTATTTCTCATCTCTAGTAATTCCTTTGTGATTCTTTTATTTTGCATTTCTCCCTAGTAGAAAGCAGGAGCTGTTATTGCATGCACTTCATTTGATTACCCTTTTTTTGACAGACCACAGTCCTGTCCTGCTTATTATCCAACATACGAAAAGAGCTGCTTTACATATTCTAATAGTTTACAGCTTCAAGGGAAGTCCAGTACTCCATCAAGGCTGAAAGCACAGTCTTGAGATAATTTTTATTTTGTATTCATTTTCCTATGACCTGGGCATACATTACTAGCTATTAGTTCAAAACATGAAGGCATAGCAACACAGCAAATGACATCTGTATTTAGTTATCTTAATGTGAGATGAGACTAACTTCATCATAGCCTGGAATTGTGTGAATATGTGATTTCAAACTGTATTTTAGCATCGTGTATGTTTCTTGTGTGTTTGTATATATGTGTGGTTATCTATATAATTAATTTGGTAGTCATATCTGAATAGAAGAAATGGCTCAGCATTTCATTACAGATGCTTTAGAAAAAAGCATAATCTAAATTACAATATGAGAAATTAATGTGGATATAAGCAGAAAAAATACAAATAAAAATGAAACACGATGATGAATCTGAGATTGGAAAATATGATTTTTTAAAGCTGATATAATGCTTGAACTGGAATGTGATAGAAAGGGAAAAATATAGATCCATATAAGTTTCAAAATATACTTATAAAATGTCTAAATTAAATATGGGTAGAGTTGGCAGTTTACTACGAGAATAATATACCATGTCTAAACAGAGTTCATTTCAGAATATGAAAATATTTTCAGGTTAGCTCTCTGTTCAACCAGCAGTGGCAACTTTAGTTTTGAATTAACAGACAAACTCATAAGACAAAGCACACTTCACATAACATTAAATTTATTTAACTTTAAGAAAGAATGCAAGACAGGTTGCTAATGTAGCATGGGCAGCAACAGCAAAGTGGAGGTCCTACGACCCTCTAGTGCACCTTCCTATGTCCTAAAATTATTTCACACTTGAGACACACATACTTGCCTAAGTCTACAGAATCCGTAACTACTATGGTCACATTTCACATTGCTAGTAACATAGCCCCTCAAAACCAGTGACTAGCTCACATTCTCCAGTGCTACTCTATCTCGTCAATACTGGAAACCAGTTACTCAATAAAATTATTGGTGATGAAGTACAGTTCTTAGTCTGGCATATAGTTCCTGATCAGATTCTCATCTGATCTAGTCTCTGTTATAAATTTCTTGAGTTAACATTGCAAAAATAATTTGAACTCCAGCTGAAGCATGAGGCATACATGAGAACTAGGATAGCACAAAGAACTCATTGATAACCGCTTTCTTCCAGTCAGTATGGGTTTTTTTTTTTTTCTTTCTATAAGGATTACCATGAAAATAGGTGAAACTGTGGAAGAATTTATCCATGTACACACATTTACATCTATGAAAATTTACAAGAGGCACTTAGTAAAATGCAACATCCAGTCTTGATTTAAAAAAAAAAAAAATCTTTAGTGAAATAAGATTGGAAGTTTCATAACTAAATAGCTAAATATAAATCTCCAAATAATTGTCAATGTGATATAATACTTAATGGTAAACACTAAATGCGTTCCAAATAAAGTAACAAACACGACAGAAAAATGTATCTTTATATTGATATAATTTAACTTTGTTCTGGAATTCTTAGTAACTATAACTGTATGATCAAATGAATTAGGCAAAATAATTTAAAACAAGGAAAAATAATTAAAACTCACACCATGCTTGCCTCTGAAAGGAACACTAAGGTGCCCGATTACAAAATATATGTAAAAATTCAATACTTAGTTTCATCTTCTTTAATTAAATAATTATCACGTGCTTTTGTGCCAAATATTTTGCTAAAGGATGAAACAATGAAATTATCAGAGTCCCTTTGCTCACAGTTTAGCCTCCAGCAGTGTTCCTCAGCCCCAGCTGTGCATCCAAATTAAACTGAGGAGCATTTTGCAAAATGTGCATGCCTCAGCCACATTCCAGACCTGTTAAGTCATAATAGTCAAGGGTAGAGCATAGACCCCTTTATTATTTTTATTATTTTTTAACTGACATATAAAGCTCATAGATATTTATGGTGTACAAGTTCTGTTGCTGTTGTTTTGAGACAGGGTCTTGCTCTGTCACCCAGGCTGGAGTGCAGTGGTAGGATCATGGCTCATTACATCCTCTACTACCTGGGCTCAAGCAATTATCCCACCTCAGTCACCCAAGTAGCTGGAACTACAGGTGTGTGCCACCATGTCTGGCTAGTGTTTCTGGATTTTAGTAGAGATGAGGTCTCACTATTTTGCCCAGGCTGTTCTCCAACTCCTGAGCACAAGTGCTCCTCCCACCTATGTATCCCAAAGTATTGGAATTACAGGTATGAACCACCACGCCTGGCCCTACATTGTTGGTTTGATATAGGTATACATTGTTGAATGGCCAAGCACAGCTAATTAATATATGTATAACCTTACATAATTTTAATTTTTATGGTGAGAAGACTTACAATCTCTCATCAATTTTTAAGTATACAATACTCTATTATTTACTATATTGATCATGTTATACAATAAATCTTCTAAACTAATTCCTCCTATCTAAATGAAACGTTGTGTTCTTTGACCAACATCTCCCCAATCCCTCCACCCCCACAGCCTCTGGTGTTGTGTTCTTTCACCACAGCCTCCCCAATCCCTCCACCACACCATTTTATTCTGTTTCTATGAGCTCACCTTTTTTAGATTCCACATATAAGTGAGATCATGCACTATTTGTCTTTTTTTTTCTTTTCTTTAGGCCCCTTTATTTTGGAAGCAAATAAAATCTTTACAAATAATTATCTTAGGTATAACTAATCAATCATTAACCACTGCTCCTGAGGAATACAGAGAATTACAATTAAGTGAGTTGTATATTATGAGAAATGAAATAAAGTAGAAGAGATAGGCCTTGCCCAAACTTTAGGAGTCAAGAAAGAATTATGGGTGAAAAGGTTTAGTAAACCAAAAACTTAATGGTCACAATATGTCAGATGAATAAGTAGATATGAGAAGTTTGTTTTATGCAGGAAAAAGAAAAAAATATATTGTACAAAAAACACTGATGCAACAGACTGTCTAAAAATAATTTATAAGATTTATTATAGATAAATATCTAAAAACAATTTATAAGATTTATTATACATAAATCTCTCTATATATATATTTATATATATACTGATCTTAAACCTTGGGAACATATAATAATGTATGGTAGAATAATAATGGGGAAAATAATATTAGCAATATATATTAAATTTGAAGAAAAACTTACCAAGAAATTTACAGAATTTGCATTTTTAAAACCAATAATAAATCCAAGAAAAATCTATTCTGAGATATGCAAAAGAAATCTTAAAAATGTATAAGTAGTCCGGAATGAGAAAACTCACTCATATGATTCAAATCTTCTCAAAGTTAGTGTACAGAGAGAAAAATAATATATTACATGGTTTGTATTTATTTGATAGTTTTTCACTAGAGTACACTCAAAATATCTTAAGGTCCTTTAATTTGCAGTCAGTCTCCAACTCATCAGGGTACACTCTAAGTTTGTATTTGATATTTTTTAATCTTATTTTATTTATTTTTATTTTATTTTATTTCATTTTCGAGAGGGTATGTTTTAGTTCCTAAGAAGCAGACACTGTATATGCAATCTTCATATATGAAAAAAAAAAATAAGAGAACAACTTTAAGGGAAAAATATGAAAATGTAGAAAATAGGTTTTCATCCAGAATATGAAATACCAAATTTGAGTAAGGATAAAGAATAAGCATAAATTGACCCTTTGCCGTTTTAGAAATAAATTATACATGACATACCTTTAAAGAGCTATCCAGGGACTTTAACAATGAATAAGTAGATTTTTGATACAAATTTCTAGGGATAGATAAATTTTAAAATGCAGAGAGTGTTTTACTTTGTTAAAAGGATTTCATTGGAGATCTACCAGTGCAAGGAATTTGTAGGTTACAGATTCAGAAGAAGAGAAAAAAAAAGAGAAGCAAGCTGAACATTTGGATCCAATGTTCCCTTGATAATAAATAGACACAGCTCAATGCGGTAGGATATTTTAACAATATTTTTTCATTATTGATAGGACACAAAGGAAAATAACATGCACACAGAAAATGGCACAATATAGATTATTTTCAAATTCACATTAAACATTTATCAAAGTTGGTCTTTTTTTGTGCCAAAACATAAATCTCAATTCAAAAGGATTAAAATTATACAAAGTATACACTTTGATCACATTAATGAGAAAATAGTCTCATATTTTGAAAAAAGCAATGCAATTCTAAATAACTCAAGATCAAGAAGAAATCACAATGGAAGTTACAAAATATTTTGAACATAATAGTAATAAAATAATACAAATCATACTTTGCAAGATCTAGCTATTGCTTTGAGGAAAACTTGTAGACTTAAACATATATATTAAAAAAAAAAAAACTGAAAATTAATGGCCTTAAGCGTAATTCTTAAGAAGATAGAAAAATGTTAATAAACGAACAAAGAAAACCAAAACCTGAAGAGGGAAATAAATAATAAAGATAAGAGAAGAAATGAAGGATGTAGAAAACAAACAACAAACGTGGTCTACACAGCCAGAAGATAAACTAATAAAATTGATACTTCTGACAAAAAAAGATCAGGGGAAAAAAGAGAGCAGTCACAAGTAGACGACACTAGGAATCAGTAAAGGGACATCACTAAATACCATAAAAACAGAATATGGAAATCAGTAAACATTGTGAAAAACTTTATATTTAATATCCCACTTGTTCCAGCAATACTTCAGTAACATATATAATTTGGACAAATTCCAGAAGTGAACTCACATATCATCAGTAACACAATTGATGTGCCTAACACAAGGCAAATATTTATTATCTTTTATTATGTATCAGTACCGTGGTTAGGCACATGGGATGCAAAGGTGAAAATACCAATGCCTTGAACTTATAAACCAGTGAGGTAAATACCTCTGAATAGTTTCGGAACAGTTGTAAGTGGTGTCACAACATCAAACCAGAGTGATAAGGGAGTAGGTATAAGAGTAGTAAACCCAAGCCTGAAGCTGCCAGTGACTGTTTCCTTGAAGAAGTAAAAATAAAGTGAGCCTTGAGAACAGAGCAAAATGGCACTGAAAATGTCTTAGACAGGGCCAAGAGTGTGTCAAGAGGTGTGATGGAGTATTTAGGTATCAACTTGACTGGATTAAGGATTATCTAAAGAACCGGTAAAACATCACTTCTGGATGTGTGTGTGTGTGAGGGTGTTCCCAGAGGAAACTGGCATGTGAACTGGTAGACAGCGTGGGAAAGATCCATACTCAATATGACAGACACCATCAAATTGATTGGGGGCTGGATAGAAAAAAAAGGCAAAGAAAAGGTAATTTTGTCTCTCTCCTCCTAACAAATCCCTTCTTTCTTTCTCTCTCTCTCTCTCCTATTGGGTCTGTCCCTCTTACTCTGACTAATAAACATGCATGTAGGCATGACACAACCTTTTGGGGAGAAATACCCCCAAGTTTGGTATTGGTAGATTACACACTAAGGCCTGCCACTGAGAAAGAGAAGCACTTAAAGAAGTGCTCCACTTCCTATTCCACTCTAAGGTATGTTGACTATATTTCAACAGCAATGGGCTGCTGTGATAAATTTCATGAAAGGGAGTAACATGAACAATTAAGGTTTTGCTGAGAGTCTTGTTTCTCAGAGTGTGATCTTCAGAACAACATCATTAGCATCATATGTGAACTTGTAAATGAACTCAGACTCTATTCCAGATCTACTGAATCAGAATCTGTCATTTAACAAAGTTCTTGGGTGATTTCTATGTAAATATCATTTTGAGAAATGCTGAATCAGATCATTAAAAACGGCATATTTTCTTCCTTGGTGAAGGCAATATCCAAGTGAGGAGACCAATCAGAAAGGAAATCAAAGTATGCTAGATACAAGTTGAAGGGAATGTAATAAGTCATGGAAAATAAATAGTAGAAAAAAAATGAAAACAAAAGAATAACTTAAGGGTAAAATTAGATGTATAGGTATCAGGTCAAACTTGGAGATTAAGGGAGGAGAAGAAGTCAAAAATGTTGACCAGGTTAATAGCTTAGGTGAAAAGATAGATAATGAATATACCAAAATAAGTAGGTGTAGAAAATACCCCATCATTCAGAGAATAAAACTGAGTAGTAGTAGGTTAAAATAAAATAAATTAATAATTCTTAAAGACTTTGAAAGCAGTAAATCTCTGATTTTATGGAGTTTTACAGTTTACAAAACTGTTACTCATTTGTGAAATTTTAATCTACTGATTCATAGTATTAACTTTAATTTACCTTTCAATGGAGGGTTAAATCATATAAAATCATAGCTATTTCCTTTTAAATTTAAGACTACATTACTGTCAAATCATGAGTTTAGGGTTAGAATAACAAAATTTGCATTCGCAGTTTCTTGAATTATGTTCCCTTCTGCTCTATACTTATGGCTACTGCCTAAGAAATATGGGACAAATTTCAAGATTTTTTTCATTAGTATTAAAATATTTATGGAATTTACCTGAGTTTGTATCTTTTATGATACTACTCTTGGGAACTATTCTGCAAGCTATGCTCATATAAGCTATCCTTCAGTAAGTTTCCATTTCAGCATTGCCTAATGCACCCATATTATTCCTGCTGATAATGCCCTTTTTGTTTGTTTTTTAACTGAGGCAATATGAAAGATCCAAAAGAAAATGTACAAAGATTGCTGCTATTATTTGGAGATAGAAAGTACAAGACAGCCACATGTTATAGGTTTACCCAACATGTCTGAATTATAAATCTTGTCATCAAAACGGAAAATGATAGTAAGATAGATAGCTGATCAACTCTAATTATTTGGCTCCACAAGACAAATTATTAAATTGACTGTCTTTACTCTGGATACATTGAATGTTTCATACACAAAGGAGAAGGAAGGTTCATTTGACTACTGAGACCTGAATAAGTAAGTTGCTTTCTATAAACATCAACTCTTAATTAATCATTCATCAATGATGAATAATAAGGGGGATGCCTCGCTAAATCTAGGAGGATGCTAACAATTTTTCTGTGTTCCAGAAACTTCACCCTTCTCATTTCTCTTCTTATCTAATAAATTACTGTTGTTGTTTTGATCTGACATTAAATTGTATTTGATACTGTTATATATAATATTAAATGTTATATTATTATCACATATTTTAGCTAACTTCATTTTCACTGGTCCATGTTACAAAGAACAGCTTTTCAATTTAAAGACTAAAATAAAATAGTTGATATGTTCATTTATATTGAAATTCACCTTTACATAATATACATTGATTAGACACTTAAGCTATATAAGGCATTCTTCTAGGTATGTTCTTACTGATGTATAAAAACCAAATATAAAGATAAACATGATACACATTTCACTTTAAAAAATATAAAATCTAATATGGTGAAATGAGTAATAATAACATGAAACCAATAATACAATGAAGGAGAATAATCCGAAAACCAAAGACAGCTTGAATTCCATAGTGGAATACATTTGGAAACATTCTTACTAATAATTTGACATTTATACTCAATAATATTTTGTTTCCTATTGACTTCCTATGTTTCTTCTGTAATAATATAAGTTTCTACAAGTGAGTTAAGTAAAGCAATAGATTTGAGATGGTTTATACAGGTAATCGAAAACCTAAATCCATTCATAAGGAATGTAAAAGGAAAAAAAATTATATAACTTTTGCTTTAGTAATAGGAAGTTATATGCTATTTTCATAAATGTAGTAGTGAGTATTGCATTTTTACATAGGTAGCTATTCCTGTATTGCCCCCTTTCTGTAGCAGCCAATGTCACTGCAAATTTCTAGCACAGTTTAAGTTAGGCCAGTGAAGCATTTTTTTTTTATTTTGTTTTCTTTAAATTGGCTTTAACATGCTCATGTAATAATCAAGTAAATGCAATAAATTTCCAAAAGTCGATGGGATCTGATGCAAGTTACCAATGATAGAATGCTATTTACTGGAACTTTTTTTCTCTTTTTTGTTATTCTTTCAAAAGGAATTTTACTGCTGAGATTCCATTTAAATTATATTTTATATAATAATTAAATTATATTTATTAAAACAGAAATTATACTCTATCCAATTACTCAAGTATTCATCTAGCCTGCACAGACACAAATATACCTTGAACTGTAGAGTAAGTGTATTTTATATTATCTCAGTTCATTTTAAATAATCATATATTTTAATCATCCGGTTCATTTTTGTTGTTAGCCTTTTACAACTTTAAAACAAATAAATGAAGGAAACCAAGGACAGAAAGCAAATTTGCAAATCAAGAATTCAGACGGCTAAATAAATAAAAAAGTTACTTTTCTGGGTTTTATTACTACTCAGAATCAGCTTTGCTCATGACCTCTGTTTCTGCTTTAAAATAAATGTAAGTAGCTTATGTAGATAAACCAAATCAGAGGTGATTGTTCTCCGTGATACTTGTATTATTTATTTACTTCTTAATTTTTTCTCTACTCAAAAGCAACAAACTTCAATCTAAAATCCTTTCAGATTCCAATAAATGTTTGTCTACCTAAAATTGCAAGGCCCATTGATGTTACCTTTAGATTTTCTTTTCTAATTCTTTTAGGGCACAGAGCAGGAATAAATCAACTAAACATACTTTTCAATATTAATCTCATCTCAAAATCCTACTTGTATACAGGTTAGGATTTGGGTTTTGCATTGGCTTAAGTTATTTATATTTTTTTCTTCAGGAGGATGTTTTCCAAGTTAGTTTCCCTAAAACCTTGAAATTTTTGCTAAAGAATAAACAAGAATTTGTGTTGTATAAAAACAAGAGGATTTCCATGCTCCTTTCATTGCAGACAGTATCTGCTTGGGTAGGATTTTTGAAGTGGATTATCTCAATGGTTATTATATAAAGATTTTAATCTCCATAAGAACCATTAAAATTAACTTTTGAAAATGTAGACCCATCAAAGTAGTCAACCAGGTGCCAGTGTAATAAAAGGCTCATAATTACATAAATTAAGTTAAATTACAAAGCCTTCATTAAGAGAAAAAACAAAGAATATGAACTATGTTATTGAAGAGAAAAGAAAATTCACATAGTTTAATTCTTCTTGTCATGGATTTTACATTATAGTCATTATAGTAAGAGAATTTTATTTAGTTAAAGTCTTTGATATATTTTGGAATTGAGAAAAAAAGTTATATTTTTGTGATTCTTGCAATTTGGCTCAGAACAGTAGTAAATCCTGACTTGACCATTTAATTATTATATTCTATCAAATACATGTCTCAAAGTTATTGCAGATTATTTTTAATGAGTATATATTTGGTTCCTCCTAATTTGTGTGATAAACTAATTGTTTAGTAATGAGACACTGTTATATAAATATTATCTATAACTGATGTTAATTGAGTAACCTTGTAAGTTGTTAAAATGTGATTTTTTTAAAATGACTTAGCATATTTTTGCCTTTCGTATTTGAAAAATAAGAATTTGTGTCTAACTCTATTGTACTTGTTTGAATGTAACCTTAGTGATTTGGCCATGATTTGAAATAATATCATATGTACATTAAACAGACATTTTACTTTGCAATAAATTCTTCCCAGCTCATATTGCCATCAGTAAATGACTGAATGGTGTATTTTTGTTTTAGAATAAATATAGATGAAAGAAGACTTTTGTTTTCTACAATGTGATTGAAAAACTTCAGAATAATTTTTGGCATTTTCTTGTATTAGAGGAAATAATAAAAATAGCATATACTTTGAGAAAGTTAGACCTTAGTTAGAGATAGTAAAAAACACAAGTTTTGAGATGAATTAGCTATAAGGTCAAATTACACCCTTTCTGCCCTGTCACTTTGAGCTTAAGTTCTTCAATTATATTTTGATTAATCTATAACATTAGACCTATAAAGGTTATTATAAGACATAAATATTAAACTCTGTCTAAAATTTTGACATGATGTCTAACCAGGTGAAGGTATAAAATATATGATTTTTTCCACATCCTCCTTTACCAAGAAAAATATTGGAATTTTAATGAGCTAAAACTGTCTATAGGGCAGATGTGTTTTGTTATATCTATATCTATATATATTCATTATTCCTCTATATTTCCATATTCCTCTCTCAGTTACAACAATGGAGCTTAGGACAGTATCTACTGGGTAAATCAATGACTATTAACAAGCGAGAGAATGACTAGGGAACAAGTAAAACATTGATAACAACTTGCATCTCCACTAGCACATTGTTTATTCACATGCACGTTGGTTTGTGATGGAGGCAAAAACACTTGTTTTAACCCATTATTTGAAAGTGGTATTTTTCAAAATAAATATTTACTAGCTCGTGTTCTTGTTGTGTGGTACAAAGTTTGGGTTTGAAATTTTATAAGTAGCTTCATTGAAGATCCTAGAGAAGTTACTTTATAGAATATTAATCTAGAAAGTGAAGAAAATACCTATTTTAATATTTATTTAAAATATATAGTTGAGATAAGACATTTGCAAAACTTTAAATCTCTTGAATCAAGTATAAGTAATATTAGCATTACTCTTGTTAAAAGAATCAAGGAATAAAATATTTCATGAGATGCTCAGAGTGTGGGTCAAAACAGGGGCTGAACTTGCACCACTCCAGATGTGTGGGAATATGACCATGAATTTACTTTCTTACAACTCTGTATTGTAGTTTATTTATTTAAGGTAAATATGAAATGTTATCTTCATTCCATGTCATACTAATTATCCTAATTTTTTATTGTAGAGTTCCTAATGTATGAGTTACAAATTCAGTGGCTGGGAGAAGATTTGGCTACATGTGGCAAGGTTTAAAATAATTTAAAAATGGAGGCAGTAGCTTTCCTGTTTTGATATGGTACCCACCTGCTTAAATCTCATATCTTAGAATCTGGCAAATTAAATGCAAAAAAATCAAATCAAATAAAAATTAAGTCAAAATGGATTACAGACCTAAATGTAAAATGAAAAACTACAAAACCCCTAGAAGATAACACAGAAGAAAATCTAATGACCTTGGGCATGGTGATAACTTTTTAGATACAACACTAAAGGTATGATTTGTGAAAGAAAGAATTGATAAGCTAGCCTTCAGTATAATTTATAATGTCTGCTCTGTGAAAGACACTGTCAATAGAATGGAAAAACATTGTACCCTCCCACCCATGTAGCCCCTGAAGATCACTATCCTACTCCCTGTTTCAATGAGTTCAACCTTTTTTAGATTACACACATCAGTGACATAATGTGGTATTTCTCTTTCTGTGCCTGGCTTATTTTAGCCAGCATAGTATCCTCTAGTTTCATTTATGTTGTTCCAAATGACAGAATATCTTTTATTTTTAAGGCTGAATAATTCTGTCATGTGTGTGTGTGTTTGTACGTGTGTATATACCAAATTTGTTAATCCATTTACCCATTGATGGACACAATGTGATTCTATAGCTTGACTATTATGAATAATGTTGCAATAATCATTAGAGTGCAGATATATCTTTGAGATACTGATTTCATTTTTTAAGATATATATCCAGAAGTGAAATTGCTGGATCATACATTAGTTATATTTTTTTAATTTTTGAGAAATTTCTCTACTGTTTTCCATAATGGCTGTACTAATTTACATTTCTGCAAACAGTCCTACAGCATGGTAACTATAGTTAATAATAATGTACTGTATACTTAAAACTCACTGAGAGAGTAGATCTTAAATGTTCTTATCAAAAAATAATAAGTATCTGAGGTGATTAGTATGTTAGTTTGATTTAATCATTTCACAGTCCATACAGATATTAAAATACTACATTGTTTATCATAAATAGACAAATTTTATCAATTAAACCTTATTAAAGCAGAAAAAAGAATGAGAAGACAAGTCACAGATGGAAAGAAAATACTTGAAAAAGGCATGTGATGGTTAATATTGAGTGTCAACTTGACTGGATTGAAGGATGCAAAGTATTGATCCTGGGTGTGTCTGTGAGGGTGTTGCCAAAGGAGATGGGCTGGGAATGGCAGATCCAACCTTAATATGGGTGGGCACAATCTAATCAGCTGCTAGCATGGCCAGAATAAAAAGCAGACATCAAAACATGTAAATACTACACCGGCTCAGCCTCCTAGTCTACATCTTTCTCCCATGCTGGATGCTTCCTGCCCTCAAACATCAAACTCCAAATTCTTCAGCTTTGGGACTCAGACTGGCTTCACCGATCCTCAGCTTGCAGATGGTCTATTGTGGGACCTTGTGATTGTGTGAGTTAATACTACTTAATAGGCCAGGCATGGTGTAATCCCAGTCCTTTGGGAGGCTGAGGCGGGCAGATCATGAGGTCAGGAGTTTGAGACCAGTCTTGCCAACATGGTGAAACCCTGTCTCTACTAAAAATACAAAAATTAGTTGGGCATGATGGCACAAGCCTGTAGTCCCAGCTATTCAAGAGGCTGAGTCAGGAGAATCACTTGAACCCAGAAGGCAGAGGTTGCAGTGAGCTGAGATCGTACCACTGCACTCCAGCATAGGTGACAGAGTCAGATCCCATCTCAAAAAAAAAAAAAAAAAAAATTCTACTTAATAAACTCCCCTTTATATATACATCTATCCTATTAATTATGTCCCTACAGAGAACCCTGAACACTACAGATATTGGTACCAGTAGAGTGAGGCACTACTGAAAAGTTACTTGAAAATGTGGAAGCAAATTTGGAACTGGGTAACAGGCAGAGGTTGGAACAGTTTGGAGGACTCAGAGAAGACAGGAAAATATGAGACAGTTTAGAACTCCCTAGAGACTTCTTGAATGGTTTTGATTAAAATGCTAATAATGATATGGACAATGAAATCCAGGCTGAGGTGGTCTCAGATGGAGATAAGGAACTTCTTGGGAACTGGAGCAAGGTGACTCTTGTTACGTTTTAGCAAAAAGACTGGTGGTATTTTTCCCCTGCCCTAAAGATTTGTGGAACTTTGAACTTGAGAAAGATGATTTAGGATATCTGGTGGAAGAAATTTCTAAGCAGCAAAGCATTCAAAAGGTGACCTGGGTCCTGTTAAAATCATTCAGTTTTAAAAGGGAAACAGAGCATAGAAGTTCAGAAAATGTGCAGCCTAACAAAGCAATAGAAAAGAAAATCTCGTTTTCTGAGGGGAAATTCAAGCCTGCTGCAGATATTTCCATCAGTAATGAGGACCCAAACGTTAATCCCCAAGACAATGGGGAAAATGTCTCCAGGGCCTGTCAGAAGTCTTCATTGCAGCCCCTTCCATCACAGGCACAGAGGCCTAGGAGGAAAAGATGGTTTCATGGGCTGGGGCTAGGGTTCCTGTAGATTTTACAGGCTCATAGGCAGAAGGGACTTGCCTTATCTCACATGAGACTTTGGACTGTGGGCTTTTGAGTTAATGCTGAAATGAGTTAAAACTTTGGGGGACTGTTGGGAAGGCATGATTAGTTTTGAAATGTGAAGATATGAGATTTGGGAGGGGCCAGAAGCAGAATGATATGGTTTGACTGTGTCCCCACCCAAATCTCAACTTGAGCTGTATCTCCCAGAATCAGCATATGTTGGTGGAGGTAATTGAATCATGGAGGTTGGTCTTTCCCATGCTATTCTCATGATAGTGAATAAGTGTCACGAGATATCACAGGTTTATCAGGGGTTCCGCTTTTGCTCCTTCCTTATTTTCTGTTGCTGCCACCATCTAAGAAGTGCCTTTTGCCTCCTGCCATGATTCTGAAGCATCTCCAGCCATGTGGAACTGTAAGTTCAATTAAACCTCTTTTTCTTCCCAGTCTCAGCTATGTCTTAATCAGCAGCATGAAAATGGACTAACACAATCTCATATATATAAACTTCCAATACA
The DNA here is from genome assembly GCF_000951045.1 of Mandrillus leucophaeus. Classification (NCBI taxonomy): domain Eukaryota; kingdom Metazoa; phylum Chordata; class Mammalia; order Primates; family Cercopithecidae; genus Mandrillus; species Mandrillus leucophaeus. The sequence goes on from NW_012104054.1 coordinate 943,695, forward strand.
AGTATATTCCTGTACATTGCTAGAAGACAGAAGCATTGTTTTATTTTTGCAAGTGACCAGAAATGGATAAAGATGGATTCTGAAATGCTGGCAGTATTCTGTTTCTTAATCTGGATTTTAGTTTTATGATTCTGTTCAATTTGTGGAAATTCATCATCCCTGAATGATTATAATTGGTACATATAAAGAACATATTTTATGCTTGAATTTTTTTATTGCAACCAAGAAAATCCAGGTAAGTTGCTTAGGTGTCTTAGTAGTAGACTGAACTAAGAGAGGCCTAAACTAGGAAACATCTGGAATTTCTAATTGCAGGTGTTAAGTCTGGCTTGCAAGGACTAGACACCACCCTTACATTCTTCCTAACCTTTGTTAACAATTATTCTACTCAATAACCATATGAAAATAATTGTTCTAATTTTTCACTCCCAGAAGTGAGTGAGAACATGTGAAGCATTTCTTTCTGTGCCTATATTATTTTACTTGACACAATGTTCTCCAGTTCCATCCATGTCATTGCAAATGTAACTTCTGAAAAACTTTACCTAAATCAGGAGAATGACTGGAGGATTAGGACTAGAACCGAATGAATTTATGGAAGAAGGCAGGGAGGAATCTCAATCCTAGGGTAAAGTTAGAATTTGGACATAGAGGAAGATAGTGAGAGTCAATAAACACATCAGGGATACTGATGGAGAGGAAGGGAATTATAAACTTTATTAGATCCAAGATAAAATATCAGATGCATAATTAGTATCAACGTCCATTATGCCAAACTCATAATGTACAAATGCAAGCATAGAAGTTTATAATCGTTTTGGCTGAATCAAGGTTAAGAGTTAGTTCCTCAGGCTTCAATCGGTACAAGGAGTATGTCCCTTCTGAAATCTTACTAACACTATAGTCAAGCGAAGATCAATAAGTCAAAGAAGTGCATACAAAAAGTTTTCAAACCACAGGGAAGTGGAATCAGAGTCTATCATCCAGGAAGACAAGAATGTAGATCAGATTGAGGTAGGAGACTAGAAGACCTATCTCCTGGTCACAATGGAATGAAGTAAAGAAAATAGCAGAAACCACCAGATTACAACAAAAGCAATCCCTGGTTGGCTTCATTGTTCATTCGTGCAAGACACTTCTACCAGCACCATGATAGTTTACAAGTGCCAAGGCAATAACAAAGAAGTTATCAGTCCTTTCCTAGAAGGTTCTAAATAACCCATCCCTTAATTTGCATCAGTCTGTACCTTAATTAAAAGTGGATATAAAAGGGTATATATACAATTGCCAACAACTCATATGTTATTGACTCTGGACACACTGCCTACGAGTTAGCCCTGCTCCATAAGGAGCAGTACCATTCAATAAAAGATTGCCATCTAACACCATCAGCTTACTATTGAATCCTTTTCTGGGTGAAGTCCAGATACCCTTCCAGGCCAAGCCCCAATTTTGGAGCTCACTATTTCTCCACCAAGATGAACAAGAAATTTAACAGGACATAGGACCTGAACAAATACTTAGATTTGGTACTAACTAGAGTTAGCTTTACAAGTTGTTCTTTGTTTGTATGTAGAAGACTGGCTATACTTCAAGATTCAAAAAGCAGGTAGGCAACCTCTACAAGAGTGGTTCTCAAACTTTTGGCATCAGAACTTTTTACTTAAAAGGTATTGAGGATCTCAAGAGCTTTGATTTATATAAGCAATCTGTCTGTATTAGTCCAGCCTTGCACTGCTATAAATACCTAAGACTGGGTTATTTATAAAGAAAAGAGGTGTAATTGACTCACCGTTCTGTAGGCTATACAAGAAGCACAGTGACTTTTGTTCAGCTTCTGCGGAAACATCAGGAAATTTACAATCATGGCAGAAGGCAAGGGGAGCCATCAGTTCACATTCGCTGGAGCAAGAGAAAGAGAATGGGGGGAAGGTACCACACACCTTTAAACAACCAGATATCATTAAAACTCTATCACAAGAACAACACCAAAGTTAAGGTGCCAAGCAATTTATTAAGTATTCACCCCCATGATCACATCACCTCCAATCAGATCCACCTCCAACTTTGAGGATTATAGTTCAACATGAGATTTGGGTGAGAACACAGATCCAAATTATATCACTGTATTAGAAATCAAAACAGAAAGTAAAAATATTTATTATTTTATTTAAAATCAACATTAAAAAACACTACATTTTAATAACATTTTATCTTTAAAAGCTATACTTTCTGAAACAATAAAAGAGTTAAAATTGAGTGGTATTTTTTATATTTTACAGTTCTCTCTGATATCTCTCATATTAGAAACAGCTAAATTTTCATACCTGCTTCTTTGTTGATACATTGTGTTGCAATATCCAATGATGTAGCCTCTGAAAAACTTTACTCATGAGAAAATGAGAGTTTAAAAAGGTAAAGAATATCTTAGTATTATTATTAAAATTATTTTTATGTTGCAGAATCCCTGAAAGGGACTCTGAGAACCCCTAAGAGTCCCTAGAAAATGTTTTAAGCATCATTATTTCATTAAATGCCAGTTTTGTCTCAGAACTCAGGATGTGACTAATCCTACAGAAGCAAGTTGTCTTAACCTATATTCAACTATCACAGCATGAAACCTCATATTTTTGAAAGAATATATAAGTCCACTCTCAGGATAATATATGAGGAAAAAGTATATTCATAGCTTTGATATAAGTGATGGATAAATTTGCCATAGAAATGAGCTGAATTATTCCAAACAAGTTTTAATTGTCATCTTTATTGATGCTTCAGAAAATCCTTGGCTAAATCAGAAGAGGATTTGTAGGGACACTGATGGAAAATACTTAGAAGAGAAGATTTTGAGAAATTATGGTGAGCATTTTTAACAGGGATAATGGAAATTTAAGTAAATCCACATAACAAGTAAGGGGAGTAGAGTGACAATAAAGAAATTGTATTTTATTAAATATTTTCTAGGTTATACCATACACACACTCAAACATATAATTTCAGAGAAGAAGTTCACAAAATTGGTGAATTAGGACATGTTTGATCAGTAATCAGTTCTTGAGAAATGAGATTAAAAAGGAGTTTCTATGAAATTTATGATTTGTGTGATCACAAGGATGGGAGAAGTCACAAGAGAAAACAGCAACAAAATATTAGAGTTAAACCAAACTGAGCAGAGGGCTCCACTGGGATTGAGGTACACAATACTACTTTCATAAGTCGCACTATGCTCTTTTATAAGCAGAGAAAAAATAAGATTATGAAGAGATATATATATGGATTGCAAATAATTATTTGGACTTTCCAAAACTGGAAGAAGAGTTTCTCTTCTCTGAAATCATAAATCAACAAACTTTGTCTCAATGAGTAGAAATCTGCAAATACCAGAAAATATTAGAGGATCCTGAAAATTAAATTCCCATAACATTTTAAAATTAAAATACAGATTTAAATATTACCTTGCTGAAATAGTAAGCATGACTAATGCCACATTGCAAAAGCTGACCTTAATCATTTGGGAAAAAATAAGAAATAATTGAACATAAATCTGACTCAAAGAGCCTTGGAAAAATCAGGAATTCCTTGGTATAAGCCAACGCTTGGTTGCCAACATAAGCTATCAGAACTCTGATTTGGTGTGCTTCTATGAACCTGTGAATAAAGTTATCAAAGTTTATTATCATATGAAAAAGTTAAAGAGCTAAATTGGATATTAAAGATAACGTGAGCTTTGCCATGTCAAAATCAAATCCAAAATACTAACTTCTTATTCAAGTGAAATACTAGCAACTTATTCATTTAAATATACTTTTAAACAGAATTAACTTTACTTTTTGGGATATACCTGCCTGATTTGCATTTATGGTTTTTTTCTAAAGAAAGCAACTAATTTTATTTCAAACTCCTCAGAATATGACAATAGCTTTTTAAAATTCACTTTATATTTCTTAAAAAGGAAATCTATTTCTAATACAAGTCAGAACAAATGGCATAAAAATATATTGTGTACTTATGTACATTTTATTTGGAGAAAGGTGAAGTAGTGGGCAAGTATGGAACTTACTATCAGTTTCAAAAAATTGTACATAAAACAAAAAAATTAGAAGCAAAATATGTGCCAGGCACTGTGGCTCATGCCTGTAATCCCAGCACTTTGGGAGACTGAGGCAGGAGGAGCGCTTGAGCCCAGAAGTTCAAGACTAGCCTGGGCAACATAGTGAGACCTTGTCTCTACACAAAATGCAAACATTTAGCCAGGCATGGTGCCATGTGCTAGCTACTCTGGAGGCTGAAGTGAAAGACTGGCTTCAGCCCAGGAGGTAGAGGCTGCACTGAGCAAAGATCATGCCACTA
>NW_012104054.1:948237-949713 GCF_000951045.1 Mandrillus leucophaeus
GCATTATCCCCCTAGTACTGTCTGATGATAGAATTCTCAAGAGATCTGGTTGTGGAAAGTGTGTAGCACCTCCTTCTTCACTCACTCTCTCTCTCTCTTGCCAGTCATGTGAAGACAGGCTTTCTTCCCCTTCATCATCTACTATGATTGTAAGTTTCCTGAGGCTTCTATAGCCATGCCTTTTGTACAGCCTGTGGAACTGTGAGTCAACTAAACTGAAATTTTTCTCATAAATTACTTAGCCTTAGGTAGTTCTTTATAGCAGCGTGAGAACAGACTAATGCAAAAAATTGGTACTGGAGAAGTGGGAAATTGCTATAAACATACCTAAAAATCTGGAAGCAGCTTTGTAACTGGGTAATGGGCAGAGGTTGGAGGTTTGGAGGACTCAGAAGAAGAGAAGTGGAGGAAAAGTTTGGAACTTCCTATAGACTTGTTAAACTGTTGTGACCAAAATGTTGATAGTGATATGAATGATGAAGTCTAGAATGAGATGATCTCAGATGAAGATAAGGCACTTACTGGGAACTTGTGTTAAGGTCACACTTTCTATACTTTAGCAAAGAGCCTGGTTGCATTGTGCCTCTGCTCTAGAGATCTGTTGAACTTTGAATATGAGAGAGATGATTTAGGGCAGGGGTACCCAATGTTTTGGCTTCCCTGGGCCACATTGGAAGAAGAAGAATTGTCTTAGGGCATATATAAAACACACAAACACTAACTGATTTAAAAAATTACAAAAAATTCATAATATTTTAAGAAAGTTTATGAATTGTGTTGGTTGACATTCAAAGTCATCTGGGGCCACATGCAGCCTGCATGCCATGGGTTGGACTAGATTGATTTAGGGTAACTGGTAGAAAAAAATGTCTAAGCACCAAAGTGTTCAAGATATTACCTGGCTGCTTCTAACACTATATTAATATGCATTTGTAAAGAGATGGTCTGAAATTGGAACTTATATTTAAAAGGGAAGCAGAGTGTAAAGGGTTGGGAAATTTGCAGCCTGACCACATGGTAGGAAAAACAAAAACAAAAATAAAAACAAACCAAAACAAAACAAAACAAAAAGCATTATCTGAGGAGGAATTCAAACCAATTGCAGGAATTTGCATAAGTAAAGGGGACCTAAATGTTAAAATCCAAGACAATGGGGAAAATGCCTCCAAGGCATTTCAGAGGCCTTCACAGAAGCCACTCCCATCACAGACCTGGAGGCCTCAGGGAAAGAATGGTTTAATGGTCCAAAACCAAGGACATGCTGCTCTGTGCAGCTTCAAGACACAACTCCCTGCATCCCAGCTGCTCCAGCTTAAGCCATGAATAAAAAGGGCCAAGGTACAGCTCAGGTAATTGCTTCAGAGGGTATAACACCCAAGCTTTAGAAGCTTCCACAGGGTGTTAAGCCTGAGGGTGTACAGAAGGCAAGAATTGAAGTTTGGGAGCCTCTAACTGGATTTCAGAGGATGTATGGAA
>NW_012104054.1:951078-955734 GCF_000951045.1 Mandrillus leucophaeus
TGCTAATTCCATGTGTATTAACCTATAAAAATCTCTAAAAATTGTGAACACCTTTATGAGCATTTTAACCACTCATCTTTGTGAACTCCAAATATCTGAGACAGGTCTCAATCTAGAAAGTGTTTTTTTTTTTTTTTTTTTGGCTGAAGTTAAGGATGAGTGCCTCTCCTGATGACATGTGCCCAAGGTGGTCCAAGCATGGCTTGGTTTTATACATTTTAGGGAAACAAGAGACATCAATCAATATATGTAAGATGAACACTGGTTTGGTCCAGAAAGGAAGGACAACTACAAGCAAAGGCAGGACAACTTGAAGTGGGGAGAGGGCTTCCAGGTCATAGGTAGCTAAACTAATGGTTACATTCTTTTGAATTTCTAATTAGCCTTTCTAAAGAAGGCAATCAGTCAGATATGCATTTATCTCAGTGAGCTGAGGGATGCCTTTGAATAGCATGGAAATTCGGTTTGCCCTAAGCAATACCCTGCTTGACTATTTCCTTTAGCTTAGTGATTTTGGGGCCCCAAGATTTATTTTCCTTTCACCTCTTAAATGGCATGCTAGTATATTTTAACAACAAGATTATTACTTTGTTATATATGTATTACTGGAGTGTTTATAATTGTTTAAATTATGATTATTTCTTAGTGTTTAGTAAGCCTTGGTAGACAAGATAATTATATTCTAAGATTAATAACTTACTTAGGAAATAATATGGTACATGAAGCAATGAGAGTTCGGTTTCAGATTATACAATATAGATGGGTTTAGGAATTCAGGTAAGTGGATATCCTAAGAGAGATAAGTCAAATGAGTGACATTTTGTGGAGAAAATGAGTAGGACTTTGGGCAAAAAGGAAAGGAAGCATTTGACTTTTTTGAAGAACAACGTAAGCAATACAACATCACTGATTGTAATATCTGTGGTTATCCAGAGAGAAGTTGGCTTTGCTAGAGTGCTTGCAGTAGCAGGTCAATCAAATGAGATTGCATTGGAACTGAGGGATAAGGAGTTTTAAACCGGGACAACCAAATAAAAGTGATATTTTAAATGCGCACTGAGAATCAGTTTAAAAATAGCAAGAATTTGTTGGCTATAAATATAAATTTAAGCCTATTGAAGTTATCTAAATGTGAGGTCATCAAAATCTGAATAAGATATTAACAATGCAAAGGAAGAAACAGATATGAAAGATTATAAATGGAGAACCTGTTAGATAATTTATTGCATATAGGAAGTAAAATTATCTTCCCGATAGTCTGGTTAATTTTGAGCACTTCTGTATTAGCTGTGTAATTCTTTCTTTCTTCCTTTTTACTTGATTTGCTAATTCAATGTTAGTTGTGCAGTAAGTAAGGAACATAAAATACAGTTATAAAAGTACTTCTTTCAACTTTTTTCATACTCTGTTTATTCATGACAAATTTGAAAAAGTTTTTAAAGTGGTAAATGTATGTTGACAGGAGAAATATTTTCTAAGTTAATTTTTCATTATACCTTTCCTACAAAATTAATTCCTTTACTCTTCCAAATATTATTTTCTCATATTGTTTTGTTAATTTGAATTCCTGTGAAAAATTAATGTGACATCTTGAATTTTGCAAAAACTTATCAGTGAAAATAATACTCTTATATAACATATTATATTTAATTAAGTGGGAGAAATGTCTTCTGTTTACAGCAAAATGAATACTCTCAGTTGCTCCACAGACTATGAGGCAAAGCAAGAAAAAGGTTGTGTTTAATCTTATCAATTAAAATCATTTACTTAAAATGAAAATCTTGACTTAAATGCTGTAACCTATTTCCTTATGACATTCAGAAACAAATGCTATAACTTATGGATAGAAGTGTGTTAAAGAAACAGGCAGTGTCTCAGACAGGTGATTGCTTTACTTCTACACTGAAAAACTATCACTGACATTACTAAAGTTTTCATTTGCTTTTCAGCCAAGGTAATTTTAAGTAACTAATTTTTTGATAGAGTTTTGGAAAGTATAACTCTTGGGTTGACCAAGAATGAGATAAAAAGGTAAAAATCTTCTTTTAACAAGTATATTGGTTATTTCAACATCCACATCTGAAGGCATATATCATACTGTAGAAGAGTTCTTTATGTTCCTGATATAAGAGACTAGCTTTATGATCTGAAAAACCTTAAGCCTATAGAAACAATTCTAATGAAATTAGGACCTAAAACCATAAGGAAAAAAATTACATACACTTCTTTTGATGGTTAATGATTGTAGCTATAACCAGAAGAGTTACCCTGAGGCATCAACAAATGTAAGCACGAAGACATGTATTCAACACCTGAAAGAAATCAACAACTACCTAATGATGGCCTTGTATAGACATAGGAATATTATTTTTTCTATAAGTAGACAGTGAAGTTTCTCTACCAATATGGAGAAACATTAAGATGAGATAAATCTCTGAGTATACTGCAAATATGGGTATCAGGCATTTATAAATTCAGATATTCAGTGTCCAGCATTAAGAGTGTTAGGAGAGTAATTAAAATAGAGAATTTGAAGTCTACCTGGTTTCTCTGGGGCTACCATTTACTATATAAATTTATGTAAGTCATATAATCTGGGCTTCATTCTTTTCATCAATAAAATAGAAATAATAATAGTATTAAAATACTATAGTATGGTTATGAGAATTGAATGTGACTATTGCTTAAAGCTCTCAGAGCAGGGCATAGCTGCTCTCACTTACTAGTGATAATGGTAGTGATCATAATTATTATTTACTTGTTTATATTGCTGACATAGCCAAGCATGGCTTTATTAAGCAGGACAAGCTATATTGAAGAAGGACCGTATTTGAAACTAAACCTATCCATTGAGATGGGAAAAGAAATGAGGGGATGCACCCAGCACAAAGAGGAAAGAACTGCAGACAAATTCAGGGGTTAGAACTTAGTATGTTATGGGAAAAGCCACAGATATATGTGAACTTTCTAGTTCCAGAATATTCACTCAGGGAATGGGGTATCTAAATATGCAACTGGAGGCAAACTAAGAGGTAACCGAGAAGTAGGCCCTAGTGTGGAGACTGCACTAGGAATTCAATCCCAAAGTCAAAGATCTTACACTGGGATTTAATCCCAAAGTCAGTGAATGAAGCATAAATCCCTAGAGTTCAAAGTACCCTTCAAATTCTCTCAGTAAGACATTTCTTTGCAGAATGGCATATTATCTCCCAGGATAAGATCATTACACTGGATGTGTCCTCTTCATTTGAGCATCTAATGAAGTAGTTCAGTGGCATTTGGGATCAATGCTGCAAAGAAACTCAGCATATTCAAAAGTTTAAGAAACATATGGGAATTGGAACTTAACCAGAGAATAGCACATTTATGTCTCTTCTCTCATACCTAAGTAATATGTAAATACTTACATAAAAAAATTTTGAAATTGTTTATTTCACCCTCTCTCTCCGTATGTATGTTTGTGTGTGTGTGTGCGCGTGTGTGTGTGTGTGTGGGGGGGGGACATGATAAGGTCCTTTTATACTCAGAAAATAAACTTGTGAAGAAAATTAAGGAATTAATAACTGAACTTCAGTCCTCTCTAGTACTCATTTCCATAGCCAGCTTACATTCAGTGTTTCCTCATTATAACTGCTTTGTGTATGCTTCAATTTGCTTATACCTCTTTCCCTTCATATTTCTACCCTAGAAGTCATCAAATTTACATGTAACATATCACTTCCTCCTTACAAACATCAGAGCAATAAGCATGGATAGAGTAAAACACACAACCAAGATGACCATGCTGGTCATGAATGTGTGCACCTCAGATCTCCCTTCAAGAGAACCTACTGCGGTGAGCACAGCTGACTTAAAGCCCCCACCTGCAGCATCTAAAGATTCTCTGCCACACTCAGGCCAAAGCTCTACTTGGTTAGGCTGCTTGGACCAATAACTGGGCATGACAAGAATATTAGGGATGAGCTATTTCTGCTACATGCTCTAACAATCCAACTCTTCCAACGGTCAACCTTGTGAGAGACTCCACATGGGCCTGGCCAAGACATTCTCAGATACACCACAGACTGATGCTCTCCTACACACTTTTCCTACCTTTTTTCTCATTTCACAGGTGTTGGACCTGCATCACAGTCTGAAGACTCTTCTCATCTGTGCCCAACACTCCCTTTTATCCTTCACCATCATTTCTCCCAATAAATTGCTTACGCATCCAATCCCCCCATGGCATCTGGCTCTGGAAGGCCTTGAATTAATCACTTACTAACTCTAAATTCTTCACTACATATCTCAGGATGAATATGTGCTTTCATTTGGATCCTATTGTCTTTCCTTAGTCAGTTTAGCTACCCATCATCCCAGATCAACAGTATATTTTGGTCGCTTCCAAGATGGCCAAATAGGAACAGCTCTGGTCTACAGCTCCCAGCGAGATTAACACAGAAGATGGGTGATTTCTGCATTTCCAACTGAGGTACCTGGTTCATCTCATTAGGACTGGTTGGACAGTGGGTGCAGCCCATGGAGGGTGAGCCAAAGTAGGGTGGGGTGTCGCCTCACCCGGGAAGTGCAAGGGGTCAGGGGATTTTCCTTTCTTAGTCAAGGAAAGCTATGAGTGACTGCACCTGGAGGAATGATACGCTCCTGCCCAAATACTGC
>NW_012104054.1:955784-961107 GCF_000951045.1 Mandrillus leucophaeus
CATGCTCTAACAATCCAACTCTTCCAACGGTCAACCTTGTGAGAGACTCCACATGGGCCTGGCCAAGACATTCTCAGATACACCACAGACTGATGCTCTCCTACACACTTTTCCTACCTTTTTTTCTCATTTCACAGGTGTTGGACCTGCATCACAGTCTGAAGACTCTTCTCATCTGTGCCCAACACTCCCTTTTATCCTTCACCATCATTTCTCCCAATAAATTGCTTACGCATCCAATCCCCCCATGGCATCTGGCTCTGGAAGGCCTTGAATTAATCACTTACTAACTCTAAATTCTTCACTATATATCTCAGGATGAATATGTGCTTTCATTTGGATCCTATTGTCTTTTCTTAGTCAGTTTAGCTACCCATCATCCCAGATCAACAGTATATTTTGGTCGCTTCCAAGATGGCCAAATAGGAACAGCTCTGGTCTACAGCTCCCAGCGAGATTAACACAGAAGATGGGTGATTTCTGCATTTCCAACTGAGGTACCTGGTTCATCTCATTAGGACTGGTTGGACAGTGGGTGCAGCCCATGGAGGGTGAGCCAAAGTAGGGTGGGGTGTCGCCTCACCCGGGAAGTGCAAGGGGTCAGGGGATTTTCCTTTCTTAGTCAAGGAAAGCTATGAGTGACTGCACCTGGAGGAATGATACGCTCCTGCCCAAATACTGCGCTTTTCTGACGGTTTTCGCAAAAAGCAGACCAGGAGATTCCCTCCCGTGCCTGGCTTGGCCAGTCCCACACCCACGGAGCCTTGCTTGCTGCTAATACGGCAGTCTGAGATCGACCTGGGACACTGGAGCTTGGTGAGGGGAGGGGCATCTGCCATTGCTGAGGCTTGAGTAGGCAGTTCTATGCTCACAGTGTAAACAAAGCAGCAGGAAAGCTCAAACTGGATGGAGGCCACCTCAGCTCAGCAAGGCCTACTGCCTCTCTAGATTCCACCACTTTGTTCAGATATCTGAACAAAAGGGAGCAGACAGTTTATCCAGATTTAAATATTCCTGCCTAACAGCTCTGAAAAGGGCAGTGGTTCTCCCAGCATGGTTTTTGAGTTTTGGTAATGGACAGACTGACTCCTGAACTGGGACCCTGACCCCTGTGTAGCCTGGTTGGGAGACACCTCCCAGTAGAGGCCGACAGATACCTCATACCAGCGGGAGCCCCTTTGAGATGAAGCTTCCAAAGGAAGGACCAGGCAGCAGTATTTGCTATTCTGCAGCCTCCGCTGGTGATACCCAGAAAAACAGGGTCGGGAGTGGACCTCCAGCAAACTCCAACAGACCTGCAACTGAGGGGCCTGTCTGTTAGAAGGAAAACTAACAAACAGAAAGGAATAGCATCAACATCAACAAAAAAGGATGTCCACATGAAAACCCCATCTGTAAGTCATCAATATCAAAGACCAAAGGTAGATAAAACACAAAGATGGGGAGAAACCAGAGCAGAAAGGCTGAAAATTCCAAAAACCAGAACACCTCTTCTCTTCCAGAGGAACACAACTCCTCGCCAGCAAGAGAACAAAACTGGATGGAGAATGAGTTTCATGAGTCGACAGAAGTAGGCTTCAGAAGGTCAGTAATAACAAACTTCTCTGAGCTAAAGGAGCACATTCCAACCCGTTGTAAGGAAGCTAAAAACCTTGAAGAAAGGTTAGATGAATGGCTAACTAGAATAACCAGTGTAATCAAGACCTTAAATGACTTGATGGAGCTGAAAACCACAGTACAAGAACTTCATGAACCATTCACAAGCTTCAATAGCCAATTTGATCAAGGAGAAGAAACAATATCAGTGATTGAATATCAAATTAATGAAATAAAGTTAAAGGCAAGATTAGAGAAAAAAGAGTGAAAAGAAACAAACAAATCCTCCAAGAAATATGGGACTATGTGAAAAGACCAAATCTACATTTGATTGGTGTACCTGAAAGTGACGAGGAGAATAGAACTAAGTGAGAAAACACTCTTCAGGATATTATCCAGGAGAACTTACCCAATCTAGCAAGGCAGGCCAACATTCAAATTCAGGAAATACAGAAAACGCCATAAAGACATTCCTCAAGAACAGCAACTCCAAGATACATCATTGTGAGATTCACCAAGCTGGAAATGAAGGAAAAGAATGTTAAGGGCAGCCAGAAAGAAAAGCCAGATTACCCACAAAGGGAAGCTCATCAGACTAACAGTGGATCTCTCAGCAGAAACCCCACAAGCCAGAAGAGAGTGGGGGTCAATATTCAACACTCTTAAAGAATTTTCAGCCCAGAATTTCATATCCAGCCAAACTAAGCTTCATAAGTGAAGGAGAAATAAAATCCTTTATAAACAAGCAAATGCTGAGAGATTTTGTCACCACCAGGCCTGCCTTATAAGAGCTCCTGAAGGATGCACTAAACATGGAAAAAAACAACTGATACCAGTCACTGCAAAAACATATCAAATTGTAAAAACCACAGATGCTATGAAGAAACTTCATCAATTAATGGGAGAAATAACCAGCTAGCATCATAATGACAGGATCAAATTCAGAGATAACACTATTAACCTTAAGTGTAAATGGGCTAAATGCCCCAATTAAAAGACACAGACTGGCAAATTGGATAAAGAGTCAAGACCCATTAGTGTGCTGTATTCAGGAGACCCGTCTCACATGCAAAGATACACATAGGCTCAAAATAAAGGGATGGAGGAAGTTCTACCAAGCAAACGGAGAGCAAAAAAAAAAAACAGGGATTGCCATCCTAGTCTCTGATAAAACCCACTTTAAACTAACAAATATCAAAAGAGACAAAGAAGGCCATTACACAATGGTAAAGGGATCAATTTAACAAGAAGAGCTAACCTAAATATATAGGCACCCATTACAGAAGCACCCATATTCATAAAGCAAGTTTTAAGAGACCAACAAAGAGACTTAGACTGCCACACAATAATAATGGGAGAATTTAACACTCCAATGTCAATATCAGACAAATCAACGAGACAGAAAATTAACAAGGATATCTAGGACTTGAACTCAGCTCTGGACCAAGTGGACCTGAAATACATCTACAGAACTCTCCACACCAAATTAATAGAATATACATTCTTCTCAGCACCACATCACACTTATTCTAAAATTGGCCACATAATTGGAAGTAAAATACTCCTCAGCAAATGTAAAAGAACAGAAATCACAACAAACTGTCTCTCAGTCCACAGTGCAATCAGATTAGGACTCAATATTAAGAAACTCACTCAAAACCACACAACTGCATGGAAACTGAACAACCTGCTCCTGAATGACTACTGAGTAAATAACAAAATGAAGGCAGAAATAAAGATGTTCTTTGAAATCAATGAGAAAAAAGATACAACGTACCAGAATGTCTGGGATACATGTAAAGCAGTGTGTAGAGGGAAATTTATAGCACTAAATGCCCAAAAGAGAAAGCAGGAAAGATCTAAAATTGACACCCTAACACCACAATTAAAAGAACTAGAGAAGCAAGAGCAAACAAATTCAAAAGCTAGCAGAAGACAATAAATAACTAAGATCAGAGGAGAACTGAAGGAGATAGAGACACAAAAAACCCTTCAAAAAATCAATGAATCAAGGAGCTGGATTTTTAAAAGATCAACAAAATAGATAGACAACTAGCAAAACTAGTAAAGAAGAAAAGTGAGTAGAATCAAATAGATGCAATAAAAAAATGATAAAGGAGATATCACTACCGATCCCACAGAAATACAAACTACCATCAGAGAATATTATAAACACCTCTATGCAAATAAACTAAAAAAATCTAGAAGAAATGGATAGATTCCTGGACATATACACTCTCCCAAGACTAAACCAGGAAGAAGTTGAATCTCTGAATAGACCAATAACAGGTTCTGAAATTGAGGCAATAATTAATAGCCTACCAATCAATAAAAGTCCAGGACCAGATGGATTCACAGCCGAATTCTACCAGAGGTACAAAGCAGAGCTGGTACCACTCCTTCTGAAACTATTCCAGTCAATAGAAAAAGAGGGAATCCTCGCCAACTCATTTTATGAGGCCAGCATCATCCTGATACCAAAGCCTGGCAGAGACACAACAAAAAAAGAGAATTTTAGGCCAATATCCCTGATTAACATTGATGCAAAAATCCTCAATAAAATACTGGCAAAGCGAATCCAGCAGCACATCCACCATAATTCCACCATGATCAAGTCAGCTTCATCCACCACGATCAATTCAGCTTCATCCCTGGGATGCAAGCCTGGTTCAACATATGCAAATCAATAAACTTAATCCATCACATAAACAGAACCAATAACAAAAACCACATGATTATCTCAATAGATGCAGAAAAGGCCTTTGACAAAATTCAACAGCCCTTGATGCTAAAAACTCTCAATAAACTAGGTATTGATGGAATGTAGGTCAAAATAATAAGAGCTATTTTTGACAAACCCACAGCCAATATTATACTGAATGGCCAAAAACTCGAAGCATTCCCTTTGAAAACCAACACAAGGCAAGGATGCCCTCTCTCACCAGTCCTATTCAACATAGTACTGGAAGTTCTGGCCAGGGCAATCAGGCAAGAGAAATAAATAAAAGATATTCAGTTATGAAAAGAGGAAGTCAAATTGTCTCTGTTTGCAGATAACATGATTTTATATTTAGAAAACCCCATCATCTCAGCCCGAAATCTCCTTAAGCTGATAAGCAACTTCAGCAAAGTCTCAGGATACAAAATCAGTGTGCAAAAATTAAAAGCGTTCTATACACCAGGAACAGACAAACAGAGAGCCAAATCATGAGTGAACTCCCATTCACAATTACTACAAATGGAATGAAATACCTAGGAATCCAACTTACAAGGGATGTGAAGGAGTTCTTCAAGGAGAATTACAAACCACCGCTCAATGAAATAAAAGAGGATACAAACAAATGGAAGAACATATCATGCTTTTGGATAGAAAGAATCAATATCATGAAAATGGCCATACTGCCCATACTACCCAAGGTAATTTATAGATTCCATGCTATCACCATCAAGCTACCACTGACTTTCTTCACGGAATTGGAAAAAACTACTTTAAATTTCATATGGAACCAAAAAAGAACCTGCATAGTCATGACAATCCTAAGCAAAAAGAACAAAGCTGGAGGCATCACACTACCTGACTTTAAACTACTACGAGTCTACAGTAACCAAAACTGCATGATACTGGTACCAAAACAGATATATAGACCAATGGAACAGAACAGTGGCCTCAGAAATAACACCACACATCTACAACCATCTGATCTTTGACAAACCTGACAAAAACAAG
>NW_012104054.1:961302-972652 GCF_000951045.1 Mandrillus leucophaeus
GGATGTGGAGAAATAGGAACACTTTTACACTGTTGGTGGGAGTGTAAATTAGTTCAACCATTGTGGAAGACAGTTGGGGATTCCTCAAGGATCTAGAACTAGAAATACCATTTGACCCAGCAATTTCATTACTGGGTATATACCCAACGTGTTATAAATCTTGCAACCATAAAGGCACATGCACACGTATGTTTATTGTGGCACTATTCACAACAGCAAAGACTTGGATGGACTTAGCAAATGGCCATCAATAATAGACTAGATAAAGAAAATGTGGCACTTATACACCATGGAATACTATGCAACCATATAAAAGGATGAGTTCATGTCCTTTGCAGGGACATGGATAAAGCTGGAAACCATTATTCTCAGCAAAATATCACAAGGACAGAAAACCAAAGGTTTACCACATGTTCTCACTCATAAGTGGAAGTTGACAATGAGAACACATGGACACAGGGAGGAGAATATCACACAACAGGGCCTGTTGGGAGTGGGGGTCTGGGGGAGTGACAGCGTTAGGAGAAACACCAAATGTAAGTGACGAGTTGATGGGTGCAGCAAACCAACATGGCACATGTATACCTATGTAACAAACCTGAACATTGTGCACATGTACCCTAGAACTTAAAGTATATTTTAAAAACCCAGTATATTCATTTTGTCTCTTCTCAAACTAGCAGAACTTCTCCCCCTATTCCTCACATTCAGATGTTCACCTTGTAAATATTTTACTGAAAAAAATAGAAGCATTCAGAAGCATCCAATAACACATCCACCGACTCATCTACTTTTATTCTCATATGTTCTGTCTTCACTTCTGATGTTGCCCTGTCCTCTTTACTTTGTGCATTATTAGGATTTTCCCACCCTTGAATTATTCATTATTTCCTTCATAATTAAATATGCTATATCAGCATCTGTTTAAAAATCTTCTTGACCCCAAAAATATCTCCAGCTACCATCTGTACTCATGGTCTACCTTTCTATTTTTCACATTGTTTCTTGAACCCAAGCTTTTTAGTTTCTTTGTTTGTTTGTTTGTTTGTTTGTTTTTTACTTTTAAGCTCAGGGGTACATATGCAGGTTTGTTATATAGGTAAATCTGTATCATAGGGTTTTGTTGTACAGATTATTTCATCACCCAGGTATTAAGCCTAGGACACATTAATTACTTTTCCTCATCATCTTCCTCCTCCCACCTTCTAACTTCTGATAGGCCCCAGTGTTTATCGTTCCCCTCTATCTGCCCATATCTTCTCATCATTTAGCTCCCAGTACTGAGATAATGTGGTATTTGCTTTTCTGTTCCTGGGTTAGTTTGCTAAAGATAATGGCCTCTAGCTCCATCCATGTTCCTGCGAAAGCCATGATCTTGCTCTCTTTTATGACCACGTAGTATTCCACAGTGTATTTGTACCATATTTTCTTTATGCAGTCTATCATTGATGGACATTTAGGTTGATTCCATGTCTTTACTTTTGGGAATAGTGCTGCAATGAACATATAGGTTCATGTGTCTTTATGATATAATTATTTATATTCCCTTGGGTATATACCTAGTAAAGCGATGGCTGGGTCACATGGTAGTTCTGTTTTTTATTAGGTTGGTGTAAAAGTAATTGTGGCTTTTGCCATTACTTTTAATATCTCCTTGAGGAATCAACACACTGCTTTCCACAATGGTTGAACTAATTTATACTCCCACCAACAGTGTATAAGTGCTCTCCTTTTCTTTACAACCTTGCCAGCATCTGTTATTTCTTAACTCTCTAATAATAGCCATTCTGACTGGCGTAAGACGGTATCTAATTGTGCAAATTAGAGAAATTTGCATTTCTCTAATGATCAGTGAGGTTCTATAGGTTGTCTTCCAGGGTTTTTACAGTTTTGGGTTTTATGTTTAAGTATTTAATCCATCTTGAGTTAACTTATTTATATGGCGTAAGGAAGGGGTCCAGTTTCAACCTTCTGCATATGGCTAGCGAATTATCCCAGCACCATTTATTGAATAGGAAGTCCTTTCCCCATTGCTTGTTTTTGTCAGATTTGAAGATCAGATGGTTGTAAGTGTGCAGCCTTACTTTGGGGCTCTGTGTTCTATTCCACTGGTCTATGTATCTGATTTTGTAGTAGTACTGTACTATTCTGGTTACTTTCGCCATGTAGTATAGCATGAAGTTAGGTAGCATGATGCCTCCTGCTTCATACTTTTTGCTTCTGACTGCTTTGGCTATTCACGGCCTTTTTGGTTCCATATGAATTTCAAAATATTTTTTGCTAGTTCTGTGAAGAATGTCATTGGTAGTTTCATAGGAATAGCATTGAATGTGTAAATTGCTTTAGGAAGTATGGCCATTTTAATGATATTGATTCTTTGTATTCATAAGCATGGAATATTTTTCTATTTGTTTGTGTCATCTCTGATTTCTTTCAGCAGTGATTTGTAATTCTTCTTGTAGAGGTCTTTCACCTCCTTGGTTAGCTGTGTTCCTAGGTATTTTATTCTTTTTGTGGCAGTTGTGAATGGGATTGAATTCCTGATTTGGCTCTTGGCTTGACTGTCGTTGGTATACCAGAGTCCTAGAAATTTTTGTACATTGATTTTGTATCCTGAGACTTTTCTGAAGTTGCTTATCAGCTTAAGAGCTTTGGCGCTGAGTCTATGGGGTTTTTGAGATATAGGAACATGTTGTCTGCAAACAGGGATTGTTTGACTTCATTTCTTTCTGTTTTGATGCTATTTGTTTCTTTCTCTTGTTTGATTGCTCTGGTCAAAACTTCCAATACTTTATCGAATGAGACTGGTAAGAGAGGACATTCTTCTCTCATGCCAGTTTTCAAGAGGAATGCTTCCATCTTTTGCCCAATCACTATGATGTGGGTTTGGCTGTGGGTTTGTCATAGATGGTTCTTATTATTAAAGGTATGCTCTTTCAATACCTAGTTTGTTGAGAGTTTTTAACATGAAACGATGTTGAATTTTATCAAAATACTTTTCTGCACCTATTGAGATGATAATGTGGTTTTTGCCCTTCATTCTGTTTATATGATGAACCACATTTATTGATTTGTGTATGTTGAACCAATCTTTCATCCCAGGGATAAAGCCCACTTGATCATGTTGGATTAGCTTTTTGATGTGCTGTTGGATTCGATTTCACAGTATTTTGTTGAGGATTTTTGCATTAATGTTCATCAAGGATATCGGCCTGAAGTTTTCTTTTTTTGTTGTTGTGTCTCTGCCATGTTTTGGTATCAGGATGATGCTGGTCTCAGAGAATGAGTTTGGGAGGAGTCTGTCCTCCTCAATTTTTTGGAATAGTTTGAGTAGGAATAATATCAGCTCTTCTTTGTACATCTGGTAGAATTCAGCTGTGAATCCATCTGTTTTAGGGATTTCCTTGGTTGGTAGGCTATTTATTACTGATTCAATTTCAGACTTCATTACTGGTCTATTTAGGGACTTAATTTCTGCCTGCTTCAGTCTTGGGAGTGTGTATGTGTCTATGTTTTATCCATTTCTTCTAGATTTTCTAGTTTGTGTGCATAGAGGTGCTCATAATAGGTTCTGATGGTTATTTGTATGTCTGGGGGGGTCAGTGTCATTTCTAACTGCGTTTAATTGGATCGTTTCTCTTTCTTTGCCTAGCAGTTTGTCTATTTTATAAATTTTTTCAAAAACACAACTTTGAGGTTCGTTGATCTTTCAAATGGTTTTTCATATCTCAATCTCCCTTAGTTCAGTTCTGATGTGGATTATTTCTTGTCTTCTGCTAGCTTTGGTGTTGGTTTGCTCTTGGTTCTCTAGTTCTTTTAGTTAGGTTACTAAATTTCTAACATTTTGATATGGGCATTTAGTGCTATAAATTGCCCTTCTAACATTGCCTTACATGTGTCCCAGAAAGTCTGGTAGGTTACATCTTTGTTCTCATTCATTTCAAGAAATTCTTGATTTCTGCCTTAATTTTATTATATATCCAAAAGTCTTTCAGGAATAGGTTATTCAACTTCAATGTGGTTGTATGGTTTTGAGTGAACTTCTTAGTCTTGATTTCACTTTTGATTGTGCTGTGGTCAAAGAGAGTAATTGTTACAATTTCAATTCTTTTGCATTTACTGAGGAGTGTTTAGTGTACCATTACATGTTCGGTTTTAGAGTATGTGCCATGAGGAGATGGGAAGAATATATATTATGTTTTTTTGTGTGAAGAATTTTATAGATGTCTATGAGGTCCATTTGATCCACTGCTGAGTTCACGTCCTAAATATCTTTGTTAGTTTTCTGCCTCAGAAATCTGTCTATTAATGTCAGTGGGGGTGTCGAGGTCTCCCAATATTATTTTGTGGGAGTCTAAGTCTCTTTGTAGGTCTCCTTCAGGAGTACTTGTAAGTAAGTCTGGTGAAAACAAATTTCCTCAGTCTTTGCTTGTTTGAAAAGGATCTTATTTCTCTTTCACTTATGAAGCTTAGTTTAGCTAGACATGAAGTTGTGGGTTGGAATTTCTCTTTATTAAGAATGTTGAATATTGGCCCCTAAACTCTTCTGGCTTGTAGGGTTTCTTCTGAGAGGCCTGCTGTTAGCCTGATGGGCTTCCCTTTGTATGTAACTTGACCTTTCTCTCCAGCTGCCTTTATCATTTTTCTTTAATTTTGACCTTAGAGAGTCTGATGATTATGTGCCTTGGGGATGACCTTGTAACGTATCTTACTGGGGTTTTCTGCATTTCCTGAATTTGAATATTGGCCTCTTTAGCTAGACCTGGAACCTTCTCCTGGATGATATACTGAAATGTGTTTTCCAAGTTGTTTACATTCTCCCCATCTCTTTCAGAGGCACCAATTTGTCCTTGATTTTATCTCTTTATGTAATCCCATATTTCTCAGAGGTTTTGTACTTTCCTTTTCGTCTTTATCTCTATTATTCTGACTGTCAAATCAGAAACTCAATCTTCAAGCTCTGGGATTCTTTCCTTCACTTGGCATATTTGGCTATTAATATTTGTGATTGTATTATGAAATTATTGTAGTGTGGTCATTAGGTCAGTATTCTATTAGGTCAGTAACATTCTTTTCTACACCGGCTATTTTATGGTCTGTCAGCTCCTGTATCATTTTATTGTGATTCTTAGCCTCCTTGGATTGGGTTTCAACATACTTCTGCATTTCAATGATCTATATTCTTTTTCCGTCATTTCAACCATCTCAGCTTGGTTCAGAACCCTTACTAGAAAAATAGTGTTGTTGTTTGGAGTAAAGAAGGCACCCTGGCTTTTCGAGTTGTCAGAATTTTTATGTAAGTTCTTTCTCATCTTTGTGGGCCAATGTTTACTCATTCTTTGAACTTGCTGAGCTTTAGATGATTTTTTTTCCTTTTATCCTGTTTGATGACCTTCAGGGTACTATTGTGGTATAAAGTGAGTTCAGCTGACTGGGTTCATTTCTGGAAGATTTTAGAGGGCTCAGATTTCAGCTTCTGGACCGTGTGCTCTAACTCTGGGGACTTGTATTGAGCCCCAACTTTGTTCTCTGGCTTCTTAAGGTTAGAAATTCACTGCACTGGGGAGCCGATGTGCCTGGTCTCAACACTCCAATGGTTGGTGTTAGCCAAAGCATTTCATGGTGCAGTGGCTGCAGGATCTGTCCTTGTTTACATGTGCCAGCGGCAGCAGTAGTGTGATGGGGTGCACACTCTTGCTGTGGGAAGGTTCTGAGGGTGCCAGCATGCCAGCCTTCTGTGGGCCTCCGCCAGAGTGGTGGAGGCAGCAGCTTGTGGTAGTGGAGGGGACCCTGCTGGTGAATGTGCACATGGTTGTTCAGGTGATGGTGTTATCTTGGGGGCAGGGTGCAGACAGGCACATGTTTGTATGCACTTTCTGTGTGCCACAGGCAGGGGTAGTCACTCAGGTCAGGGGATGGTCTGCTGTTCTCTGTGTCTAGTTTCACTATTGCAGCAATTTTGGCACAAGGGTGGGGTGCTGGCAGGGACATGGGTGGATGGCTGTGTGCCCACAAAGGCTCAGACTGCAATGATGGTCCCACAAGGAGCCACAAGGAGTTTGGGGGCAGAATTCACTCCTGCCAGCAGCAGTGGCAGGGTAGAGTGCATGCAGACATCGGAGTTGTGCACACATGTGTCAGCAAAATGATGTGGTGGGTTGCCAGGTGCCCGGGAGAGTTGCACTATGGGGAGGGAGTGAGAAGGCTGGTGCATAGCCATTAGGGCTGCCCCACTGGGGCTCTCCACAGGCATGGTCTGCCAGTGCAGAGGCTATGATGCAGGCATCCAGGGCACCTGAGGTTCCCCTGCCTGCAGACACAGACAGTCTGGGGCCCCAGGAGAGGCCAGCAGACCAAGGGGTGCTCAGTTCAGACCAGCCCGTCTTATGGGCAAGACAACCCTGCAGAGTTCAGGTCCAACATCTCCCTTAGGGCTAAAGTCTCCTGTGGGAGCAAGTTGAGCCTATGGGATGACTGTCCCTGGCCATGCTCCGACTGACACATCCACACCAACCCCTCTGGACTCCATGTCAACGGGCTTGCTGCCCCACCGCGTCTCTGAGCACCTCTCTCACCTGTTTCCCCGGAGCTGTTGGAGGCCAGGAACAAGTCCAGGTAGCTGTAGCCTGTGTAGGATTCCCAGCTTTCTCCCCCTTCAGCTCAGCTTCTGTGTCTTCCCTCTGCTCAGTCTCAGTGCCTTCCCTCTGAAGATCTGTTAGGCATTTGCCAGCCATCTCAGTCCCTCGGTGGCAGCTGTTCCACCTGACTGCATCTAGGTGGCCATCTTTCGCTCTCTCAGACCCACACTAATTTATATCACACCACTCCATTGATCTGCTTTGCCAGTGTCACCAGGAATGTCCACTTCAATAAAGGTGGTGGTCAATTCTCAAACCTCAATTAATACAATCAGCAACATCTGACAACGTTGATCGCTTCTTCCTTGTTGAAAGGATTTCTTCATATTTATTCTGGACACCGCATTTTCTTGATTCTCCTACCTTATTGACAACTTCTTTCAGCTTCCTGTGCAGGTATCTACTATTTTTCTACACTTATACCAATTAGAATGTCCCTTGGCTTTGTTCTTGTCATTTGTGTTTTGCGAGCTACGTTTTCTGATGTGTTCCATCCACAGATTTGGATATCATCTTAAATTTGGTAAATCCCAAGTTTTGTTCTCCAGTCCTCACCCACTACCCCAGTCTACAGACTGGGATATCTAACTGCCTATGCAACATCTGCGCTTAGCCATCAAATCTATCCCAAATTAAACATACTCAATATAAAGTCCTTATTTTTCCCAGCCAAGCTTTTTTCTCAGTTTTCCTCCTTTCAATTAATATCAGTATCTTTCTTCCAGTTACTTACACCAGAAATCTTAAAGTTCCTTGAAAATGTCATTAAGAAAGATTTTCTCTTTTCTTATTGCTTCTGCCTTCAAAATATATCCAGCCCAACTTTTCTTACCACTTTCATTCACTGCTACTCCTCTGATTCTCACCACCTTCTTTTTTAAAAATGTCTGGATTACTGCAATAATATCCCAACATTCTGTTTCACCTCTTCCCTTTGAATCTATTAGTTGCTCTGGATTTTTAGATGTACATAAAATCATATCACTCCTCTATTCAAAAATGCTCCAGAATTGTTTTTCATTCAGAGGAAAATTTAAAGCTGTTAAAATGAACTACAAGTCCCTAAAATATATGTCCTCAACTATTCTCCTCCTTCTCTGATCCCATCTTCTTACTAATCCTCTTCCTTCTTTACTCTACATCAGCCACAATGGCCTCCTTGCCCTTCTTTCATCAGTTCCTGTACCCAGGAGATGGAATTCTAGTTAGAAGTTCCCAGATATATATGCGATTACTTCTTCACTTCTCTGTACAAAAGTACCCAAACCATAGAGGTGCTCCTTAAAAACAACATATAAGGTAACTCAGATGCTACCTTGTCACTATTTTCTTTATGTATATATAATATTAAGCACAAGTTGACAATCTCTATACTCTAATACACATGTACTCACCACACACAAGTACAAGTTAAGAAAAAAAAATTTACACTATATAGTACTATATATTTTGTGCTATGTTTGTGATATGTAAAGCCATGAATATTTATTGAAGGGGTGAATGTATAAAATGAATAAAGAAAAAAAGCACAGAGAAGCAGGCAAGGTGATCTAGTTATTAGAACTGGGCTAGGTAATCAAAAGTAAGATAATTGGTTGATATGATCTGGTTTATAACTCTAAACTGGCTACTATAATTAAGGTACAAAGACATTTAAAAACTTGATTATTACCACTGGCATACAAAGTTTTTAGAATTAGATTACTATAAACAAAGTTAATTTTTGGTTAACATAGCTGGCCTGGGACTGCTATCTTTAGAAAAGTCTACTTTGAAGGATGACCCTTGGCTGATGTCTGGGGACTCACATTTGGGGAATTTTCTTACCATTTTCTAAATGATAAGGGTGATATATTGTGTCTAGAGTGTTTATGCAAACCATGTGGTTTATGCTACCCCTGCCTTCCTTCTGGGAGTCTTCTGGGAATTTTGGTATGTGCTAGACAGAGGGTATCTATGTGACCAGGCCTGTCTCTGTTAGTTCAGGCTCCTATAACAAATACCATAGTCTGGGTGACTTAATAAACAAAAGAAACTTACTTCTAAGCATTCTGGAGGCTGGAACTCCAAAATCAGAGTGCTGGCATTATCAGGTTCTTCTAGGGAGAGCCCTCTTCCAGGTTGCAGACTACTCCCACTTCTCCTTGTATCCTCACATGGAAGAAAGTAAGGGAGTTTGTTCTCTGGCCCTGTCTAAGTGCAATAATCCCATTCACAAGGGCTTCACCTCATGACAAAATTACTTCCTGAAGACCCCACCTTAAAATTAGGGTCTCCACATTACAATAAGATTAAGATTTCAACTTATGAATTTTGGGAAGGACACAAACATTCAGATCATTGAAAACCCCCAGTAAAATCTTAGGCATTGAGTCTTTAGTGAGTTGCCTTAATAGAAACATTGCACATATGCTGCATTTTCATAGCTGGGAAACAGGATGTTCTATGTGACCCCTCATGAGAGGGGGAATGTATAAGGAAGCCTGCAGATGAATTCCTCCAGACACTACCTATGTATTCTTCCCTTATGATGCAACTATTTATCCTTAACTATATTCTAAGTTCCATGAATCCTTCCAGGAAATATTTAAATGTGAAGATGGTCCTGGGACTGCAAAACACAAGAATAACATGCCAACTCCCAGAATGCTGGCTAAAAATACACTACAAGATAGAAGAATCAATGCAATTGAATCAAGGTTAAGACTGCAAATGGGACTGAAATCAAGATCCAAAATATATAAAGAAGGAATATTTTTATGACACTTGATTAGGCTCTCACTAACACTAAAGGTTGTTTTTTTTTTTCCCCTTTGTATGGAAGCTAGGAATGGAAAAAGAAATCACTACCTTATAGGAGGAAGAAAAAAAATAGCAGCACTTTCTTGAGGATTTGGGACCTCAGGAAAGGACATAGACTTGTAATAAAGATTTAAGGAGTAGAGAGAGGGGAAAAAAAGAAATCTTCCATTACCTCTCCTCATGGGTCAAGACTCTAGATGGGCAGATGCTTCATATAATGACACTCTTCAGGGTAAAATCCCTTGATGTGCTGATAAATGTTTAGCTATGGGCTTTCTTGAGGGTGAGAACTAATTAGTAGCATTTGACAATTTTTTTTGGTGTAAATTCTGCACTCTGTCAGATTTTAAGCCACCGATGGTTAAACAACCAGGTCTCAATTTTCCTGAAGATATAATCATTGGCTTTCACAAGGACAATAAGATCTAACTTCAGCATGACACAGGAAAACCAAAAACCAACATTATGTAAATGCAACCTTAATCAGACTGCTGAAAATCTAGTACTGTCTCAGGAACACAAAGAGGTAAGAAGAGCCATACAATTAACTTATACCCAAAAGGGAACAATCAATAAATGACTTGTATAAGACTTTGCTTAAATTTGAAACACATATTTCATGGGCTGCTGTAGCTCTCCATCAATTTTATTGACAACCTCAGAAAAGAAAATACACATACAGCACTCTAATTAAATGTCCAGTTTTCTCTTAAAAAATTATGTGAGAAAAATAATATAGCAGTTGAATCTGTAGTCAACTGGTAACACCTTTTAATGATATGCAAACTTACCCTATTCCACATGAGATTTTAAGAAAGTTAAAATAAAATTATAATTAGTGATTTAATTTTATAGAGAGCTATGTGTAAAGCAGGGATTGTTCTCTCTCTCTCTCCTTATTTTTATTATTCATGCTCAACTCAATACAGGGAGTGTTGTCTCTTTTTGTCACTACAGTATACATAATTCCTTGAACACCTGCCATAAAATAGCCTCTCAAAAATTTTTTGTTAAATTAATGAAAAACATCAAACTCAAAAATATAAGGGCCACATGGTTAAACTGCTTTACTTCTTCATCTAATTCTTAACAATGACAATATAAAAAGATAATGTAGGTCCGTAAAACATTCATGATAAACAGCTGTTACTTATATTTTTCAGTCATTCTGCTTTTAACTTTTTGACCCAACTGGGTAAATATAGAACACTTCCTGTCTATTTATTCATAACAGCTTTGAAGAAATGCTTTTCTGAGTGCATTAGACTATTACTTTTTTCATTGAAAGTCAAGAGTGCATTAGTCTCTTTTATATAAACTGTACTTCAGGTAGTTTTTACACTGATTAAGTTAAATGTGATAATGGCAAGAGTGACCAAATGAAATTTAATGGAAATGATATGATACATTAGAATTAAGACTCTGGTGTATTGAAATTAATTGTTTGATTGTCTAAGGAAGCACTGTGCTCACATTTTGAAATGCTCCAAAGATAAATAAAATTTCCAAATTTTAAATGAATAGGTAGTAAAATCAGCTTTCCTGTTGTGAGATTATGTTAAAATATCCATTGTTATAATTTCTGATGTCTCTGCACACATGAGAACATCCATTTAATCTGTAACTCTATTAGTAAAAAATAACTAAATAAAAGAAACTCAAAACCTACAGTTTAATAATGATATGCCAGAGGTATAACATTTACAAAATGACATTAAAATATACGTTTTATTTACAGAAAAACTGTGTTCTGCCCTTTTAAAGAAAAACTAAATTTTCCAAGTGGTGACATTAACAGAACCGCTAATAAAAGCAATAATCTTAATAGACCAATACAATTGTATGTAACTTTCTTATAATACGAAGCATGCACCAGTTTTAATGATTTTTTTTTTTTTTTTTTTTTTTTT
>NW_012104054.1:972827-979402 GCF_000951045.1 Mandrillus leucophaeus
TTTTTTGGTAGAGACGGGGTTTCACCGTGTTAGCCAGGATGGTCTCGATCAGTTTTAATGATTTTCATCTGAGCAAAACTTCTCCAGAAAAATTTGGGTTCCAATCAGAACACAGAAAAATAGAAAGAGTATTGTTGTCACTTGGACACCGTGAAAAAGCCAAATAATCTGATAATGATAACTTGTTTTGAGGTAGCTTAGGTAACAAGGGAAACAAGTAGACTAAAATCAGAGGAAAGACAGGTACCTTTAAGGAATGCAACTGCTGGCTAACCTGGGCGGGACATAATAGAAAAACTGGACTGTCATGTAAGTTGGAAAGAAGATTGCAGTTAAATTTTTAAACAAATTGTTAAAGCCCAAGCATGGATGAGCTTGAGAGCATAGAATTTCCAAGAGCCACAAGCACTATGGATTTGACACTCGGTCTCAGACGTTTTTCCATGAACTTCTCCAAGAAGTCACAAGAAAGATTCCTGGTTAGGTGAGAAACTGAAAGAAGTCCCTGTTTGTGGTGCAAGTCTGAAGAAAAAATGCGGCAGCCACTCCAGGAAAGTTCCACCTATAACCTTGTCCCCTACCGGAAAAAAAAAAAAAAGAAAAAAAAATCTTGAACCACAGGATGGTGAGTGGGATTTTGTGAGGGTGTGGGGAGCAAACATAGTTGAGGCTAGGGAAAGGAACCAGAGAAAAAAATTTGAAAAATCTATCATTGGGAGAATGATAAAGGACGCTCTAGATCCCAACCATTAGAAGTATCCTAGTCTGGCAAAATCATAGAAAAAAAACACATCCCTGAAGATCCAGGAACACAAAGCTAGCCTGAGACTCAGTGTGAAATAGGACAATGGAGAATGCCCTTTATACACATAGAGTCACTGACAAAAATCCCTCTGACAATCCAACCTGTACAGTATGCACAAAATAACTTAAACTTGAATCAGATAAGGCACTAAAGGTAACTATAGCTACAACAAAGCCCACACTAAGTTCAATTTTTATGCAAGTCAAAAGACAATTGAATGACATTGTTAAAGCTATGAAATAAAAACTTCAATCCATGAAATGTGTAACAAATGAGAATTTTTTTAATTTTATTTTTTAGTTTTAGAGATGGGGTTTCACTGTGTAGCCCAGGACTAACTTGAACTTCTGGGCTCAAGCGATCCTCCTGCCTCAGCCTCCCAAGTATTTGGGACTACCACACTCAGCAAAAAATATTTTTAAAAAAATACAGTGAAATAACAACTTTTGCAAAGAACTGAGACAATTCAATAACAGCAGACTTCATCATAAGAAATGTTAAAGAAAGTTCTTCAGTGAAAGAAATCTGATACAAAACCTGACTGAATCTCAGGTTATCTGTAAATGGAAAAAAATATTAAATCAAAAATACTTTTTTGTAGATTTTCAATTAGAAACTACCTTTCAAGTGCCTGGTATATAGCAAATGTTCAATTAATTCTGACATATTTGCAGTTACAGGGTTTTATGTTACAGAATTATAGAGCTAATTTATGTCAGCTACAAGTTAAAGTAAAGAATTTAGGAGAATTGTTGCTTATGTATGATCATGTATTCTCTTCCTCTCAAAAGATACTTTCCATGAAGTACTTTATGTGTTCTTTTACTGAAATTTTACCATGTAAATATCACCACAGCAGAATAATCTTTAGTGAATTCATTAATTTAGCAATATTTTTAATTGCCAAAAAATTGTAATCTACTCATGTTAGGCATTCGAAGTACAAGAAACTGCAATAGTGTTCTATGCCAAAAATTGATGGAGGCTTAGACAAATGTGATAACAATAGAGACCAAAGAAGAAAAGTGTAGATCTTAACTAAATTTTGTGAGGTGAATAATACATCCTCTTCAATGATTTAATTTCAACTTGTAATTAGGAATCTAGAAGGAAGTATAAAATTAAATAAAGAACAATGAAATGATAAATGGGAAAAGTCTAAATGAATATTCGCTGTATGAAACAATTACTATAATTTATGCTATTTGGATATTGTAGAATCAAGATTCTACAATAATAATAAAAAGAATAAACGGAGCTAAAGTATTTTAAAATCCTAACATTGTCTGGAAAGCACTAAAAGTGCTATTTTATAGTAGTATTTAATTAACTAAGTTGTCATTAGTAGGGTAACCACAAAAAGTAAAGTAAAACAATGTGTAACAAAAGGTAATTAAGATAAAAGTTAGAAGATAGGAAAGAGAGTAATAAAATTATATGATTGATCCCAAATAAAGCATAAAGGGAGAAAAAGCAACAAAAAGCAAAAAGATCATATAAACATAAAAATATAACTACGTTAAACAAAAGTGCAGTGAGTGCTCCAAAGAAAATACAGTGATGTTACATTTAAAATGTTTTAAATAACAAAAACAGAAGTATTTTTATGAGAATATCAATCAGTAGAGAGACACGCGTTATAAGAATAAAAAGATTTAAACATGATAAAATAAAGCAAATATAGTAATGTTACAGAAAAAGACTTTATAGCAAGGAAAATCAAGAGATAAAATTTTACTCCACTATAAGATATAACAACCCTAAATCTATATGCTATTAATAACATAGTCTAAAATGTAAAACTAAAAATTATATACAAAACTACAGTTTATGAGAACATAATTGTAATTTAAAAATTAAGCTGGGTGTGGTGGTATGTGCTTATAGCTCCAGTTACTTAGGAAGCTGAGAACCAGGAGTGTGAGACCAGCTAGGCAATGTATCAAGAACCTCATCTCAAAAAAAATTAACCTATTTTTTCAACAAATAATAAAAAAGAGTAAGCACTAACAATACTACTAGCAAGCTTGTCTTAATAGACACACATAGAACAGTGCCCAGAAATGGCAGAGAAAACAAAAACAACCACATTCTTCAAGTCATATAAAATGTTTACCAAAATAGATTATATTCAAGGTCATAAAATGATTCTTAGTTCCTAAGAATTGAAATTAAAGTATTTTCTTTTACTACTATGGCAGAAATCTAAAAATTAAGAACAAAAGACACCCTGTATACTTCTAGGTGTTTTAAATTAAGCAAGACACTTTTAAATAACCTGGAGGGCAGGGAGAGTTAGAGAAGAGACAAAAAGGAGTGGAAATTAGAAAATATTTGAACTGAATGGTTACGAAAATAGAGCATATCAAAATTTATGGATGCAGTTAAGTTTTCTCAGTCTTAGAGGAAAATTTAATGTGAAAAAAGAAGGAAGACTGAACTCAGTTGTCCAAGGAAGAAGTTATTTCCTAAAACAATGTCAAAGGCCTATATTTTTTAAAGAAATTAAATCAATAATTGATAGCCTTCCAAAATAGAAAGCTCCCAGCCCAGATGGGTTCACTGGTTAATTCTATCAAATATTTAAGGAAGAAATTATAACAATTCTCTACAATGTCTTTCAAAAGACAGAGGCAGAGGGAATACTTTGTAATCCATTCTGTGAAGCCAGCATTACTCTAACAGTGAAACAAGACAAAGACATTACAAGAAGAGAAAACTACAGACCAATATCGCTCATAAACATAGATGCAAAAGTCCTCAACAAAATATTGGCAAATAAAATTAAACAATACATAAAACAGTTATAAACTAAGACAAAGTGAAATTTATTCCAGATATGCAAGATTGGTTCAATATTCAAAATTCAGTTAATGCATCACATCAATAGCAACAGACTAAAGAAGAAAAATCACATGAACATATTAATAGATGTAGTTAAACATTTGACAAAATCCAACACCAATTCATGATAAAGCAAACAAAGAATAGAAGGAAACTTCTTCAACTTAATGAAAACCACCTATAAAAACTTTTAGCTAACATTATACATACTGGTGAGCAATAACTGTCCTGCTAACACTGAACACAAAACAAAAGTGTCCCCTTTAACGACTCATTTTCAACACCATAGCTGATACAATGAGATAAAAAATAGAGAAAAAAACTGTACATATTGGGAAGGAAGGAAGAAATTGTCTTTGCTTGCATATGGCATTATCTTCTATGTTGAAAATTGGGGGGAAATGACAAAAAAAAGAAACAACTACTAGAACTAATGAACTATTATAGCAAGGTTGCAGGCTATAAGCTTAATTTACAAAAGTCAATTGCTTTCCTGTATATATGCAATAAAAAAGGAGAATCTGAAATTAAAAGCAAAATATCATTTACATCTGCATCTCCAAAGTGACATACCTACAAATAAAGGTAAAAAATGTATAAGATCTATATGGATAAAATACACAAAACTCTGATTAAAAATCAAAGAATAACTCAATAAATGGAGACATCCCATGTCCATGGATATGAAGACTCGATATTTTCAATATGTCAGTTCTTCCCAACTTGATATATAGATTCAATGCAAGTCCAATTAAAACCCCTACCAATTTATTTTGTGGATATTGACAAATATGTGGAAAAGGAAAAGACAGCCAACATGATATTAAAGGAGAATAAAATTACAAGACTGACATGACCCAACTTCAAAACTTACTATAAAACTAAAGTAATCAAAGCAGTATTGTATTGGGTTAAAAAAGTAGACAAGTAGAGCAGTGGAAGAGAAGAGAGAGCACAGAAACAGATCTACATAAATATAATCAAGTGATCTTTGGCAAATAAATAAAGATAATACAATGGATACATAGTCTTTTTAACAAATGGTTCTGGAATAGCTAAATATCCACAAGATAAAAAAGATCTAGACACAGACCTTATACTCGTTACAAAAATTAACACAAAATGCATTATACCTAAATGTAAATTGAAGAACTAGAAAACTTTCAGAAGTTAACAGAGGAGAATATCTAAATGACCTTGGCCACGGCAATGACATTTTAAATACAACACCAAAGGAACATCCAAGAAAGAAAGAGTTGATAAGTTGAACGTCACTAAAATTTATCATTTCTGCTCAGCAAAATACAGTCAAGAACATGAGAAGACAAGCTAAACACTGGGAGAAAATTTTTGTAAAAGACATTTCTGATAAAGGAATATTATCCAAAATACACAGAGAACTACTAAAACACAACAATAAAAAGAATAACCTGATTAAAAATGAGCAAAATATCTGAACAGGCAGCTCATCAAAAAACATATACAGATGACAATTAAGCATATGAAAATATATTTAATGTCATATGTCAGTAGAAAAATGCAAATTACAACAACAATGAGATACCACTACACACTTGTTAGACTAGCCAAATTCAGAACACTAATACCACTAAATAGTGCTGAGAAGGTGGAACAAGAAGTCTTAGTCATTGCTGGTGAGAATGCAAAATGCTACATTTGGAAGATGGTTTGGCAGGTTTTTAGAAAACTAAATACAGAACTACCATATGATACAATAATTGCCTTCTTGATATTTAATCAAATGAGTTTAAACCTTAGGACTAACAAAAGCCTGCACACAGGTATTTTTAGCAGCTTTATTAATAGTCACCAAAACTTGGAAGCAATCAAGATAACTGACAGTAGCTGAATGAAAAAACTGTGGTGTATCTAGACAGTAGAGTATTACTCAGTGCTAAAACAAAATAAGCCACCAAATCAAGAAAAGATAATGGAGGAAACTTAAATTCATATTACTAAGTGAAATAAGCCAGTCAGAAAAGACTATGAACTGTACAATTCCACTATACGACATTCTGGAATATACAAAACCATGGAGACAGTAAAAGGATCAGTAGTTGCCCAGGAGTTAGGGGAGAAGGAAGGATAAACAGGTGAAGAACAGAAGATTTTTAGGACAGTTCTGTATGATATTCTGTATGATACTATAATGGTGAATATGTGTAATACGTTTGTTAAAACCCATGAAATACATGACATTAGAAGTCAACCCTACTGCAAACTTTTGACTTTGGGTTATAATGATGTATCAATATAGGTTCATCAACTGTAACAAATGTACTGCACTGGTGGGGCATGTTCATGGGGGGTAGGGAAAGGCTATTCATGTGTGGGGGTAGGGGATACATGGGAAATCTGAGAACCATAGAAAATTAAACCTTAAGAGAATCAAAGAAGGAAACACTAAATAAATGAGAAGAAAGTAATAAATTAGAAAACAAGCATATGATAGAGAAAATCAACAAAGCCAAAAATTAGTTCTTGAAGAAATGATTTAACCTATGGCAATTCTCATTTTAAAAATAGCAAAAATACAAAGCATCAGTATAAAGAATGCAAAAAGAGGACAGTACTATAAACGAATATATAATGCAATGATAATGCAAGAATATTATAAACAACTTTGATGACTAAATTGAAAAAATGTAGATGGACTAGACAATTTCTGCAGAAATACAACTCATCAACATTGATACCATCATAACAATAAAACAAAAATGCTACATCTTTTAAAGATTTTTAATAAATAATTAAAAGCTTTTCCGGTCGGGTGCGGTGGCTCACGCCTCTAATCCCAGCACTTTGGGAGGCCGAGACGGACGGATCACGAGGTCAGGAGATCGAGACCATCCTGGCTAACCCGGTGAAACCCCGTCTCTACTAAAAAATACAAAAAACTAGCCAG
>NW_012104054.1:979533-996218 GCF_000951045.1 Mandrillus leucophaeus
AAAAAAAAAAAAAAAAAAAGCTTTTCCTCAAGCCTCTTTACCAAGATATTACTCAACATTTTCCAGAGACTAGAAAGAAGAAATAACTATGTCCTATTTGTTTTATAAGGTAAGCATAATGCTACTACTCAAAACTTACCAGGACATTACAAGAAAGGCAAATTACAGAACAATCTTGCTTATGAATCTAGGTGTAAAATATTGCAAACTAAATTTAGAACTAATTCATTGTCATATCAATGAATGTTCTTCTAGCCATGTAACAGAATTTAGTCCCTACTCTGAGAGTAATGAGTGGGAATTAGAGAGTTTAAGGAAATGAGAAAAATGTGTGGTTCCCTGCAAGTCTTATGATACAGTAGAAAGAAGACTTGATTATGAGATGTGATTCCTTCAGTCAATATTTTACATTGTAGTAAGGAAATAAAAGCTATTTCTTGTAAAAAAGAACACTGAAATACCAATATTAAACTGCATGATGCAGACTACTAAAGAAATTCAATAAATAAAGACAATGTGATATTTAGAAATTGGAGAAAGCTTGGTGAGTGGAAGAGGAAATCGATTTTTATCATACCTTAGATGATATCATGTAATTTAGTAGTTGGATTATATGAGAGAGTTAATTCCTGGAAGAAGAAAATAATATGAGCAAAGTGATTAAGGCACTAGTAACTTGTGCACTGCGAATCCCCAGTTCGTAGGGCAATACCTTCCACATGAGACCTTCACTGAAATTTCACTAAATGAATTAAAGGATATCAGCCTAAGTGAAGTAGAAAATGTATATAACTGTAGTGGGAAATCAGATTGAAAAATATAAAGCAGAGACAAAATTTAGAGAACTTGAAAATCAGGAGTTGGGAATTTGAAACTGAAATAGGCTTCCTGAGCTCTGAACTATTCTCAAAAGTTATCTCAATGCCAAATGTTATATGCTTGTAGCGTTCTATTAGAAATTTGCAAAAGTTGACTTCATCGGAGCACACGCTATTAAAAACACATTTTTCCAATTAACTTAGGTAATGCTATGCACATAAGAGTTGCTTCTTGAAGCCTGAACTACTTTGTTATTTTTCTTCTGTCTTTCAAGAATTTAGTGTTCATACAGTAGGTGTACAAATGTCTCTGAAGATAATATATAAATCTATCTAGAAGAGAAAAAATGAGAGTACTCTATTTAAGTTATCAGATTTCAGTGAGCTGTTGCCACGGCTGATAGCAACAGCACTTTCTTTATTTGCTTCTTGTGTATTTGCATGCTTTGAAACTTCCTCATGAAGGCTTTAAAGTCAATGATATAGTCTCAGGTCTCTCAGTTTCAACGTAAGTAGGAGATTGGATAAAATACAACTGACTTAACCACAGTTGATAGTAAAATATATAGAATATCCTATACTTTGACTGTCAAATTATAGGGCAAAGATGAAATCATTTGCTGATATGAAAAGTAAGAAACATTTAAACACTGAGCAATTTCTCAAAGACACTCACAGTTGTCCTACTTGACATAGTATCTTAGCCACAGTGCAGATAGCTCTACTTGCAGTGATGAACACAGAATGTTATGAAAGTATCTGCTTGATTCAAACAATAGAGCAAGAAATAATACATTTTTAATCTCATTTTCCATTAAAATACCCATTAACATTTAATTAGGGAAAGAACTCTAGAATTCTAGTTAGACTCTAGGAATTTCAGTGTAAAAATTGCAATAATAAAGCAATGTAAAAGAATTGCTATAATAATTATAACATAGATTGGGCAAAATTTAAAAATAAGATGATGCACACCTAACCTTTTAAATCAAAATGAGGCATGCAGGAGCAAATGTATGAGAATACTTCCAGCAGGATCAGACTGGCTCAGGTTGCACATCAAGAAAGAAAATGGCATCATCCTTGTCTCAAATAAAAAGGCTTTCACTACAATTCTTAAAAAGAAAAAGAAAGAAAAATTCTATCTATAGCAGTAGAAATCTTCTTTTGGACCTCCATTCTTCTTCAACACTTTGTAGTTTTAGAATTTGGAATATTGATGTTATTCTTACACACACACACACGCACGCATGTGTGTGAGTAAAGGAATTGAATCAACTTTCAGAATGAATACAGTTAAAAATAAAATAAATGTTTAATCTAAATTAAAATAAAAGGTTATGGATAGAAGAGAATGGGTAGATGGCATTCACAGAGTCCTTTCCTCTACTAAAGTTAAGCCACAAGTATGACTCTAATTACTAGTTACTAAAGCTGAAAAAGGGTTGCTGACCATCCATCAACATGATTTGCTGAGGATTTGAAGAAAACATGAATGATTTCTCAGTGGAAGAAAATTTCTCCTGGCATTTCAATCTGGAAGGTTCCTTCCCTTCTTGCTTTTGTTTTTTGTGTGTATAAAATCAGGAGTTTATGTGAGAAACAATGAATGGCATAGTGAATATTGTCCTTGCCTATGCCCCTATAGTAAATTTAGTGATGAACTTTAATGGCAGGTCATTGAACAAAGGTGGAAGCCATGACATTACACAATAATAGCAATCACTTATTTGGCAGGATATTTAAATTACTTGTCTTTATGTAATTTTCAAAATTGCCTTTACATCAGAAAAAAATCTTAGCTTTTAAGAGTAAACAGATTGCCAAGTGCCACTTGACCAGTAAGTGATCAGAAGCTGGGCAGTCTGATGCCAAAGTCCATGTTTTTATATGTGACATTATCTTGGCTTCATCAAAATGAATTCTATACAAAGTAAGGAGAAGAGGGTCAAGGGAGTTCCAATATGAGTTTTCTGCTATTCTGGCTTCATCTGCTGAAACTAGAATATTTATGATATTGGAATGGATGAATTGAATGTTTTGCAAATGGTCCTCTATAAACACTTGGCCTCTCAGTTTGTTGATCTCCTCATAGTTGGTGATTTTATTTTTTCTTTATTTCTCTTCAATCATTCACTCCTATGATTATAGCCTGAATATTGAGATCACAAGGACATAAACATCCCATGAAGCCTGAATACCAACATATACTTTTTAAAAAGCATTTCTTATGTACTGTTGTAATCTTCTCATTTGCTTACCCTTACAATCAATGTCTTTCAATTATCAGTGGCATGAAGATACTGACCACAATACTCTCTGTCACTTCCACCTGTTCTTACCCAGCCAAAATTTAATAGCTCATGATGATAATCATGTTATTGCTTACATCCACATGTTCTTCATCTCCTTTAAGTATTTTTTTCCAATAAACCCCAAACCTTCATGAATCCAAAAAGCTAAATGCTCTTTTTTATTTTAAATGTCTTAAAGCAAAGTAAAAATTGTTTACTCTTCATGTGACTGTCACTGTTGTTCTTTCTAATAGAATAGTGCTCTTATGTGGCCTTCCCTCAAGAAGTTACACAAAGAGACCAAGGCCTTCCCTCTTGTGATGCTGCCACCTAAAGAATTTGGTCTCCACAGTTGCCATAGAAGAGAACGTAGGGAGAAGAGGAGGAAAAAAAAAAAAAAACAAACAAACTGATCTTGCTCCTAAAATCTAACCCACACTTGTATGCACACACACATCCACACACAGACTTCTAGTCTCCATTTAAATGGCTTGTATTAAGAGAAGTCTCCCATGCTGTTACATCAAAAATAATGGGCCAACCCTATCCTTTTGTCCCATTTTTTCTTAATCATGCCATCCAGAAAATGATTCTCAAAAATAGCAGTCAATGTATGAAGAGAGAAAACATAAAAATATCATTAAATAGATAGCAAGAGCAAAGGGCTTTAAGAAAAAAAAAAAACAACTATGTGAAGTGATGCTGATAAGGTTGTGTAACAACACATGTTTCTCTTTGTGTTGCAAAGGCTAAAAGGCCTTTTCTCAGACCTCTTTATGGCAAACTTACTGGATGCAATTTAGGTTCCATCCCTGACATGCAATCATGCAAGAAGAAGGCAGATATAGAATAGGAATCAGTTATCTATGGCCGTGGTGGTTGGTAAAGAACTTCTAACAGACACGAGTGTTTGTAGGGAATAGACTTCATTCCCTATTTCCAGGATCTAGTTACCATCATCATCAATCAAAGGTAATTTTGGAGGCAAGCAACGTGGATAGCAATAGCAGCTTTCTAACTTCTGGATTGCAACTAAAATGATTTAGTCTTTAACTCTTCCTTTTAACTTTTCTTACTCAAACACTTTTAATGATACTTGACTGCCTAATTTCTTGAATCAAACGTCTGTGTTTAAAATACCTATAATTTGCCTGTGACACTATTTGGTGATTAGAGAAGTTTCAAAAAACTGACTCTCATGCATTAGAATTTGGCATTGGTTTATCTGACTTGGTTGACTTTGAAAGTTGGAAAATAGAAATAGTGGAAAATGGGCTACCACTAGCCCAATGGTGTGTGCCAAAATGATTACATAAATTATTATCCTGTGGGGCACAGTAGTTTCAGCCTGCAATCCCAGCACTTTCAGAGGCTGAAGCAGGAAGACAGCTTGAGCCCAGAAGTTTGAGATCAACCTGGGCAACATAATGAGACTTCATCTCTAAAAAAAGTAAAAAGAAACTTTCAAAAATTAGCTAGGTATTGGGCCACATACCTGTGGGACCTGTGGTCCTAGCTGCTCGATAGGCTGAGGTAGGAGGATTGCTTGAGCCTGGATGTCAAGGCTGCAGTGAGCCACTGCATTCTAGCCAGGGTGACAGAGTGAGGCCCTGTCTTAAAAAAGAACAAAATAATAAATAAATAAATCAACAAACAAACAAACACACAAACATTTTCTAATTCCCTGGAATAAAATGTTCATATAAGGCAATCTTTGACATTTACGCCAACTGCTGTGACACATTTTTATGGTAAGACTGAGTAACACAAGTAACAATAGAGTAAGCTGGCTATTCTGATGTCACTGGAGATTTTCTAACTTCAAGTTTAAAAAACAAGCTCAAACTTTAAATCTTTAGCATAAATAATAATTAAGAACAAGAAAGCCCCGAAGTTTATCCTAAAAAAAAATCTTAATCTCTCTTGTAGATTCAGGGTGGGGCTGCTGAAACTGAAAAGCAGAAGTGGAAACTTCTAAGGGTTGCAAAATTATAACATAAACTGACTTTTTAAACATAAACTGATTTATTAGCCTTGGCATATCTCAAAAAAATTAGGAGATTAACTAGGACCCTGAAAAGTGTAATGGGGCATTAGGATGATGAATTATGATGAATCTGAGCACTTACATGCACAAATCATAGTCTTTTTTTAAGAGCAGAAAAAGTACTTCCTCACTTCTCTGGTACAGAAGCTCTGCTTTGCCTAAAGACCTGTAATGACCTCATCTAGGGCAGTTGCCTTGCAAGTGAAGAGCAATTGTCTTTATCCCCCACCTTTGTCATCCCACACTGTCTCTAGGCTTCTAAGCAGATTGAGATCCCAGCATCCTCAAGGTAGCAAGTGTAAACTTTGAGCTAGGAGGACATAGTTTGTATCATAAGAATTACATAATTTTGCTGATTTATAAACACAGAGAGCAGGGTATATATGAAGACATGAATTTGATTGACTTCATGAATTAAAACAGTATGAATATAAGAAACAGTGAAACCCTTCTCCAAATATTCATTCAGAAATAGCTCATTTATGTCTTTTATTGTAATATG
Source organism: Mandrillus leucophaeus (assembly GCF_000951045.1). Classification (NCBI taxonomy): domain Eukaryota; kingdom Metazoa; phylum Chordata; class Mammalia; order Primates; family Cercopithecidae; genus Mandrillus; species Mandrillus leucophaeus. The sequence continues at coordinate 985,195 of NW_012104054.1, forward strand.
TCTATTTTTTGATAATTAAGACTTTCCAGATACATGCTAAACATTGTAAAGCAAAATTCTAGGGGAAAAACATATAAATTGTATGAAATAGTTATTTTGAGTAAAATAGCATGAATACCACAAAATAAAGGAGCCCTCGTTTCTGACATTGTTGATACGAATAGCAAATCTCTTAAATACTAACAAATGGTATTAAATCATCAGATGATATAACTGTAAATGCTAACTGAGAACTGAAATAATTAACTCAAAGAATATCTGACAGACAATGGTTCTTTAAATTTTATGGACTACAATTCATTCTGAAAATGGTACATAGGGTAAATGCACAAAAGTACATGTGATATTTTACATATAATTTTTGGTGGTTCACAAGAATCCCTGCATCTGTCACTGTCACTCCCTATAGTGATATGTACCTTGGAGTAAGAAGCCCTGTTAAGACAGTCTAAATTATTTCCTTGGATTAAGTCATGTTATCAAAGACGAGTGTATATATTTTACTGATTAATTTTGCAACACTTCTCCAAGAAATTTTCATTATAGAATTTTACATACACACACACACACACACACACACACACACACAATCGGTGTAGAGATATTATTGACTATATTGTCCTTTTTTAGAGGTTATGACCCTATCAGGTCTTAATATCAAGAAAAGTTGTGTAATTAGAGACTAAACGTAAAGATGTTTTTCTATTTCAGTGAAAAAAAATCTGATACACTTCCTCTTACTGTAACAATTAATCAGAGAGTCATTCTGAGCTGCATCCGTAGCAATTATACAAATATGGTTTAGATTAACCAGGTTTTAGTACTTTTTATCTCTATTTTGCTTTTACCTAAAATTGTATTCTGTTCTTTATTACATACAGTTTGCAAGATACTGTAAACACTTGGTGAAACAAGAAAATAAGAAAAAGCATGTAAACCTATAAATAAATCTAATAATTATTTATTGTGTTTCAGATCACAGAGAAATGCTTTACAAAAATCTTTACTCTAGACATCTTTTTAAATGGACATTCCAGAGTGCAAGATCAAATATGGAGTGTTTATTATTATATATTATTTGAAATACAAATTAAGGATCATATGCATTATATCAACAGCATGTTTTTTTAATATCTAATCTAAAGGAGCAAATTAAACCAAATTGATATTCTTCACTGCATTATATAAATGATAAGAGACAAGGTCTTCTATTTGATGTTTGGCCAAAATAGTATAGCATAGTCACATTTTTCCTGTACCTTGATCTTAGCCACCTGGTCAAAAATAAAACATCTTTATAGATGTCATCAATGCTTCAAGTACCACTATTTTAAAAAATTAGCTACAGCCTCTCCTGACACTTACCCTCACCTCACGCAACTTATTTCTGGCAGTAACTGCAAATTACAAGAGCAGTACTGCAAAGCTCCCAGCTTTTATCGTCTTTTTCCTTTATTCTATTACTTCTCTTTTAGGAAATATGTTGATCCTAAAGTTCCAGATTTTCAATAAGTTTCTAAACTTTATATGAGTTGATGGCTAAAATGTTAATCTGTATTATTTCCTAGTACCAATGCAGCCTAGATTCTTCCACTTTTATTTTATATATATATATATGCACACACACATATATATGTCTGTATAAGTAGTCATGCCTTCTACCTGCAATAATTCTAGTTTATTTGTTTTCATAATTTTACCTATCTATTGTTCTTTCATATATTCATTCTTTTATACAATAAAATAAAATATATACTTTGAAGAAATCTTGAAATCCTAGTAAAAAACATAGTCCAACAAACCAGGAACCAGATGACTGCACTACTGCACAATAAGCATTATTATAGATCATCGATCATCTTTGAATTTAGGTTAATATTAGCCCTAAAAATATAGTAACTATCTTGTCTTAGAGTATACCCAGTATGTCATGTCTTTTGATAGGTAATATTCACTTGGTCCAAAAAGATAGTTTTATGTAACCCATTTTCAACTGTATTCCCTGTCAAGCTCAATCAGTTTTCATTTATTGAAGTTTCTATGTATCAGCTTGTATCTAGTCTTAGACAACTAGTTTTAGGTATTGTTGAAAGTTCATAAATTGTTTTAAAATATTCAGCCTTAGCTTTTTACCAGCTGTATTTAAGGTTTTTGAATGCAGACCACCCCGCATGGAGTCTTCTCAATGTCACCAAAGATACAACGTTTTCAACTCCATGTACGTATTTCTATTGTTTTGCAGTCACTAATAAATAAGATTTGGCTTCATGAAATTAAAGAAAACTTTTATTTTTAAAACTCAACTCTAAGCTTTAAGATTTCAAGATTTTAATATACTAATATTATGATGTATATTAGCTCGTAAATGCTTTAGGAACATAATTTGATCTCTTTATAAGATATTCTTATTAAAATTAAATTACTTGCTAAATTCACCCATTTCCTATTTAGAAGTGCAAATGCCAATAGTATTTACTATTGGTCATGTATAAATACAGTAAAAAATACACTAGATGGTAATATTTCACTCAAGCAAAACCTGCTTTTCATTGTATACCTGGTATAGGATGGCTACAATTCAACCTCTAATACATTCAGTGGCCAATACTGTCTACCCTCTTCCTCAGGTTAAGTTTAACATTCGAAAGAAGTTCTGTGTTATAGCGTGTTATGTTGGTTACCCATCAGAAGCCATGGTACTTAAAATCACCAAAGTAATGTAGGAATTAAATAGATCAATCTTAGCTTAACATTTTGGAAGATTTTTAATTTTTATAAAGTCAGTGAGGCTCATGAGAGCAACCAAATATTTTTAGACAAGACTTTTATAGATCACAGAAACTCTTCCTCTTTTTTCCAAAAACTCTCTCCAATTTCAGTGCCCCACCCTCCCACCATCCTAGTCTATCAACATATATTAAATGAAGACATGGGACCATGTAGCATGAAGGTATTTCTGTTTGTTTGTTTCCTTTTTTGGAATGAAAATATAGTACACAGAATTGAGATAATCATTCTTATCCTATAGTAGACTTGGGTAATGATCATCCACTTTTATTGTATTAAATAATACTTCCTTTTTTGTTTCCTTCCAAGATCCCACTCCCACAAAAGCATAACTTTAGTATATGTAATATAGGACTTTCCCACTATCTTCTAAGTGTTTGGATACAGTTATATACTTAAAATGATATTGCATTATTTCTTGTGGTTGTTTAATCCATTTAAATCATTTTGTGCTTTCAATATTCTAATTTTCTATTGATATGCAGTAATAGACACTATATGCCCTCTAAGCCTTGCTATCACCCAAGCATGAATATGTACAACTTACCACACCCAGAAGTGAGAATGCTAGATAGCATGGAACTTATTTTCACCAGATAGTAAAATTGTTTCCCAGAAAATTTTATACTCCCATCAACAATGCCCTTGGGTTTTCCAGTTTGCCATATCCTCACTAGGACCTTCCAAATTTTGCCATTCTGAAAAATGCAAAGTGTTCTTTAGCTTTAACTTGTATTTCCTTGATGCATAGTGAGAATAAATCTCTCTTCAAATGCTTACTGGTCTTGCTGTTTTCCATCCTTCTGAATTATTAGTTGTTTTCTAATTTTGTTTCTTAAGTAACTTACTGCTAAAAGGGTTCCTTAAATATTCTAGATATCTGGCTGGGCTTGGTGGCTCACGCCTGTAATCCCAGCACTTTGGAAGGCCAAGGTGGACAGAACACGAGATTAGAAAATCGAGACCATCCTAGCTAACATGGTGAAATGCCATCTCTGCTAAAAATACAAAAAAAAAAAAAAAAAAAAAAATCCAGGCATGGTGGCAGGTGCCTGTAGTCTCAGCTATTCAGGAGGCTGAGGCAGGAGAATTGCTTGAACCCAGGAGGCAGAGGTTGCAGTGAGCTGAGATCACGCCACTGCACTCCAGCCTGGGTGACAGAGCGAGACTCCATCTCAAAAACAACAACAACAACAACAACAACAAAAAATATATATATATATCTTCTAGATATCTATCTATCTCATACCTTATTTAGAGATTACAGATATCTTCTTCCTATGTATTACCCTTCTGTATGCTTTTCTAAGGTTGTCTTTGTTAAACAAAAATCTTTGTTAAACAGCAATCAGAGCTTTCCATTTTTTAGTGGTGTCAGATTACAATCAGGAAATATGAAAGGAGTTAAGTCCTAAGCCTGATTTCAGAAGCATGCATACCCTTGAATCTCCTTTCATGTTCAGCATTTTTAAAGAAGATGAATACCAAAATATGTAATTCTTATGTATCAGCTTGAAGGAAAATGAACAGCAATCTAAATAAATAAGTAAATTATTGTCTCATGACATCAACTGAAAAAGAAATGTATGGCTATAAGCATGTTTGATGCAGAGTGACAGGGCTTATCACAGGACAACAAACAAAAAAGACATTTTACTTGACTTTACAATTCCTGTATTTGAAACAGGAAGTTTCAGATCACTTCCTTAAATTTTAATAAATCTCTTCTTGTGTAGTTGCTGTTTTTGGTTTTTACCTATGAAAACTATGATGAATATCACACTAGACATAATCATGAAGGAGATGTTTCATTTAGTGTCCTGAGCAATGAAAAAGAACTTGGATCTTTAATTTTCAAAACTTAAAAAAATTATTTTGGGACAAGAGAGTTTTGAAATATATTAGGCACTTCTTTGTCTTAAAGCACACACCAAGTGGGTCCTTTGGTTTAGTGTGCTTTAGGATGAGCCCCACATATTATATTTGGCTGGCACACGATGTCATTTGAAGAAGTCACCAAAGGATGCCTTCGCCAACAGTAAATGATTGCACACCGCTGCTTTCTGAATTAATTCACAGGATAGTTATAAGTTTTCTGCCTCTATCCTCACTGCCAGACTGGGAAAAATCACTCCTTTCTCCCTCAGTTTCCTCATTTGTAAAGCAAAGATTACAGTAGTAGACTGGATTTATATATAAAGCGTTCAAGCAGGTCTGCTGATATTAAACACGATGTTAACCACTATATATGAACCAGCTATAAGCTATATTTTATTATTAATAATATAATTGTGTTTTTTTGGTATGCCTGTAATTGTGAGCATTCTATGTAAGATGAAACCAAGTCACCTGTGTGTCATTTGTGTACACTCTGTAATAGGGTGATGTTGGGCAGAATGTATATACATGTCTGTATGTGTGTATATGTATACCCAAACCCATTAGGAAGTGACTAGTATTATTATCTTTGTTTTACAGATGACGTAACTAAGGCAGAAAGAAGTAATTGCTCATGGTCTGACAGTGGGGGGAACTGGTGGGGGAGACATAAGAAAACTATAGCTATCAGGTATATAAATAAAGTAGTGGTCTGCTGTCATTTTCACCCTCACACATGTACACATACATAATACATATATGCATGTGTATGTGTAATTTTTTGTTGTTGTTTTAGTTTTAGGGTCTACGTTGGGTTCTGAACCATTGTGAAAGTTTGGTGAGAGCCTCCCATATGAGTGAGGTGTTAACATGGCTAATTAAGAAATGATGTTACTGAGATTGCACTTAGCCAGCCCCAAAGAATTTTAGCTCCAATAGCTTCCATTTCACTTATCCAATCAGTTCCACTACCCCAATATATGATTACCCATTTATGACATAATAAATTACACACTTTCACTGTCCCATCTATTACAGATAATGGTTATAAAATATAATGCTCTCAAATCATTAAGTTCTCCTTTTGCTATTACATTGTCATTACAGAGAGACCCTTTTGGAGAGAGAACTTATTAAAGGCGTAGAATTTAGGGAGCTATACAATGCAATCTTAAGCTAATATAGTCAAACTGTATAATAAAACCATAAAATCTACCACGAACCAGAGTTTAATAAAGTTTTCACTCTAATCTTATTAGCAAACTTGTTTGAGTCCTGAGAGCCTAAAGTGATAAAAGGACACTCAGGACATTTATTCATCCTGCATTAAATGGCATATTTCTAGTCACACAGAAAAGATTTTTAGAAGCCCTTCATAAAACTAGCCAGTGATACCAGCTGACAAGGAATGAAATCTGAGTTTAAGTGTTCTCCTTCTTCTTAAATCAGTTGGTTGTATCTAGATATCACTGTCCATATGTTCAATAAGATTAAGTACTTTTATAAAATGTCTGAAAAGGAAACTATAGTCTGTCTGAGAAAAGAGGGTTCTGAAAAACAGCTATGTTTATCTCCTTCTAAAGACAAAACAGCAAACCTATGAGCCATTAACAAAGCCAGTTTTCCAGACAGCTGTTGTCTCAGCAATATTCGAATATTGCCCAAGGCTCTAATCTCAGCTCAAGCTACTTTTGGTATATGGACTGAAAAAAAAAAAAATCCAAGTGTTGTTAAATGAGCCTCCATTTCCTCTAGTAATATGTCCAACCTTAGTCTTCTTCCTGCACCTGGGAGGCGGGATGATTCTAAGGTAGGCAGGGCTACATTAAGCATGTGTATGGTCAGTCACATAGAAATGACAGTAAAGGAATCTCATCCACACACTGCACATACTATAACCAAAACAAGTAGCCCCAGTGATTACTTCCCCATGCCTTCACCAAGAGGCAGGAAGAAAAAAAAAAAAGCTTAAAATTTTATTCTCCTTCCATGTAACGGATGACGAAAATTTTAAGACAATACATATACAAGAAATAGAAGTCAAAGCTACAAAGGATCTAGCATAATTCCCAGACTTCCAGTACAGAGTTTATTAGAGAAAAAAAAATACTTTATTCTAAGAGATTCTAATGTAGCGGGTCTTACTGGTAATCCTCCTGTAGGGAGTAGAAGAACCATATTACGCAAAACACTTGTCTAGCAGACATTCATTAGCATGGTCATTATATTTAGGGTCATATGGTTGTAAGTTAGAATGTTTAAAGTCAAGTATAGACTTTTAGTTTGCTTAAAGTAAGCCAATACTCACTGAGATGAACATGAAGATTAACGATTTTAGGGAATTTGAAAAAAGAAGGTGGATCTATTTGAGCCATATCATGCTATAAAAGTGCTGGCCTTATATAATTCTGAGCAAAACCACTCAAGCTCCATGCAGCAGATTCCTCTGCTTCCACATTTTGGAGTCCCTCAGTCAAGCTCTGGCCTCACCCACAGCTCAGACTCATCTGAAACTTGCTGCTGGCAATGCTCTGTCAAGGATGTTTGGAGGATCTTCTCACTTTCTTTTAGGGACTTTATCCAAGATCATGGAGCTCCCTCAATCCATGTGTAAATTTAGCCCAGAAGTATGAATGAAGTCTCCAGGATAGTCCTCATCCTGCCAGTTCCTCTCTCAGCTGGTTTGTTGCTGAGGTAGTTCTCAATGCTTCTTAGGAGGTCCTGGAGATTTGGCCCTCAGCATCTACAGTGGCAACCTCGAAAACACACATGTATAATGTTTTCCCTGTATTATTCTCCCCGCTCCCTAATTTCTGTTTCCTAAGGAAGCCAAGGCATTGTTACAAGCTCTGATTTCAAGAGAAAACTACAGTATCTCCCCAAGCCTTTGTTCTGCCTTCTGCCTCAGGTTATCCATGCGTGGTTGCAGTAGCAAAAAACAAGCAGGTTACAGCAATCTATGTCTGCATACTACTATCATTTCTGGGTTCCAAGTGATTGTTTATAATCTTGTTGAGATAGTACTCTGGTTATAAGCTGTTTTTAAATATAATTTAACATCTATCATATGTCACCCATGGTTGCTACCCATTTTATATGTTATTATTATTCAGTTGTCATAATATCCCATGAGTTATATCTTAGTTTCATTTTATAGACAACAAAACTGTGATTCAGAGAGTGGAAATAACCTATCTGACATAACCAAACTCATAAATAGCTTAGTCAGGATTCAAATTCAGGACTGTATAGCTCCAGACCCAATATTCTGTAGACTTCTTAGGAGAAAAACACAATGATTTTAAGTGAATGAGATGGCTTATGTTGTCTGTTAGGTTTCACCAGGAACCTAATAATTTTTTCTAATTGTCAAATGTCTCTTAAAAATCTGTTCTACCTTTGTCTGGATGTAGGGTGCTGATTTATCTCAGCATATGTGAAATGAGAGCTAGCATAGCTGCCAACAGGTAGAATTAATCCTCGTGAAAGAGAGAGAAGTTTTCCTGGTAGACATGCTACAGGATGATCCAGATAGCTTCAAAGTGATTGCCTGATTTCTGTGATGTTTGGCACATACTTTCTATAGCTGCTGCTATAGCAGGTCCTGAGCAGAAGAGGTAATTCCTATCAAACAGGATTCTAAACAACCAATCTAATATGCCACACAAATTTGTATTTTATTTGTATTTCACACAAATTTGTATTTTACAGTGGCTGTTTGGGTTTATTCCATTATGTTACCTGAATAGTAAGAGAAAGAAATAAGGGGGTTTTTTTGTTTGTTTGTTTGTTTTTTCTTTCTCCTTTTAACACTATATCCTTCCAGAAATATTTGAGTAACTAAATGTGATGCTAATTCCAGTTTAGCAAAAAGGGACCCGGGGCCCAGGAAAGTTGCAAAATTTGTTCAAGGTCTGAAGCCTAAATTCTGGCAAACTGAGGCTGAATCTGATTCCCAGGTCCGCGAGCTTATACATTGATTAAAATAGACACATAACTGCTTGTAAACAGCATAATCTGTATAAAGTCAGCAACCTCACCTGTGCACACTGTTGCACGTCAAACATCCATCACAGAACCTGGCAAATGAAGACTCTCAACAAATCTGTCTTCAATGACTGAATGAAGGTCAAATAGGAGCTGTACGCAAAATACCAACAGTGTTTCCAAGCTGTTCTGGGAAGAAAACTACATCTACATATGTCTTTAATCTCTGAGTCTGGAAGAGCAATATGTGGTTGTTTTTCAAGCAGATCCTCCAAGGGAGCAAGGCAGTACTTTTTATGAATACCAGATTCCCGTTGAGCAGTACTCCTCAAAGTGTGATCCCCAAAAACGCAGCCTTGGCATCATCTGAAAACTTGTTAGAAATGCAAATTATCAGGCTCCACCTAAGGTCTACTAAATCAGAAACTCTAGAAATGGGGATCCAACAATCTGTGTCTTAACAAGCCTCCGAGTGATTCTGATGCATGCCAAATATGAGACTCCTTGCCATAGATTACCGTTGTCCCATGTATCCTTGAGGCATTGGTTCCAGAAATTCCAGAGGACACCAACCTCTACCAGTGCTCAAGTCCCTTACATAAAATGGTGAAATATTTGCAGATAACCTATGCCTATCCTCCAATATACTTTAAAAAATCTCTAGATTACTGATAATACCTAATACAATGCAAATGCTATGTAAATAGTAGTTATACTCAATTGTTTAGATAATAATGACAAGAAAAAGAGTCTGTATATATTTAGCATAGATATTTTCCTTTCCAAAATTTTCTGTCAGAGGTTGGTTGAACCCACAGATGCAAAATCCACGGATTCAGAAGGCTGACTGTACTACAAAATCACTCTCTAAATTATAACTTGGAGTATGAAGCCACCAAAAATAAATCATGGTTAGGATATGGGAATCAAATTAGCACTGTAAGATTTAAAGGGATTTTAAGGTATGTGCGCAAATGCTCGTAGAACTCAAAAGGTTATGCATGGTAAAATTTTCAGGATACTTGAAATCCAAGAGTAACTTCTAGTTATATGATATCAAATTACGCAGACAGTAACAAACAAATGGAACCCTAGCCATCAATCAGCACACGCAGTCTCCTACCCTAATCCAGCCACAGAAGGCTCAACCCCCTACACTCCTCCTAACACAACCTAGACTGTAACCTAGCTGCTGCCCAAGTTTGGAATGCATCCAATGTGGTAAAGATGAGAAATACTATTGACTTTCATAATAAGAATTCCATCTTTCTTTTCAGTTTGCTGTCCTTCTTTCTAACTAGATTGCTGTAGCGCAAGCGAATTTTTAATATATATCTCTAATATTTGCTAATTTTTTAACAATAAAGAGACATACCAGTTCATGTCTTTCCATAGACAACACTTTGGCTACAATTTAATAATATTATTGTGTGTATTCCATATCTTTGTATGCACACTTTTTAAGAATATAAGCTTCTTTTTTATTTACAGTTGTAAACACATTTGTTTGAAAAAAATTGAACAGATTTGATCAAAAATATTTTTTAAAGATTTTAATAACAGAGATGCTATCAAATGACTAGATTTAGGAAGCAAGCTTCTGACTGCTGTTTCCTTTATTTTGACACTTCATACTTGTAATAAACTAAATAGTGTGCCCCTAAAATGTACATGTTGAAGGTCTAACCCTAATATTTTGGTGACAGGGTCTTTAGGGAGGTAATTAAGGTTAAATGAGCTCATAAGAGTGGGGCCCTAATCCAACAGGATTGATGTCCTTATTAGAAGACAAGGAGACACAGGAACTCATGTGCACAGTGGAAAGGCCATGTGAGGACATAACAAAAAGGAGGCCACCTGCAAGCCAAGGAGAGAGGCCACAGGAGAACTGAATATGGTTTAGCGCTGTGTCCCCATCCAAATTTCACGTTGAATTGTAATTCCCAATGTTGGGGGAAGGTCCTGGTGGGAGGTGATTGGATCATGGGGGCGGACTTCCTTCGTGCTGTTCTCATGACAGTGAGTGCATTTTCATGAGATCTGGTTGTTTATAAGTGTGTAGCACTTCCCCCTTCACTCTTTCTCTCCTGCTCCTCCATGGTAAGATATGTCTGCTTCCCCTTTGCCTTCCACCTTGAGTATAAGTTACCTGAGGCCTCCCAGCCATGCTTCCTGTATAGACAGCAGAACTGAGTCAATTAAACCTCTTTTCTTCATAAATTACCAAGTCTCAGGTAGTTTTTAATAGTAGTGCGAGAACAGAGTAATACAAAAACTAAGGCTGCTAACACCTTGATCTAGGACTTTTTGTGTCCAGAACTATGAGAAATAAATTTCTCTTGTTTAAACCACCTAGTCTGTGGAATTCTGTC
>NW_012104054.1:998973-1054259 GCF_000951045.1 Mandrillus leucophaeus
TTGTTTTTCTCAGGTTTGTCAAAGATCAGATGGCTGTAGATGTGTGGTATTATTTCTGAGGGCTCTGTTCTGTTCCATTGGTCTATATCTCTGTTTTTGTACCAGTACCATGCTTTTTTGGTTACTGTAGCCTTGTAGTATAGTTTGAAGTCAGGTAGCGTCTTAACTGTGACTCTTCACAAGTCCAGAGAGTAATTTGAAGTGATTGTAAGAGGGCATGTCACCCACACTGGTGTTTAAGGACAAGTTTCATGAATAATGGTGGCCTAAGCTAAGACTCAAAGAATGTGTAAATGGGAATTGTTGTGAGTGAAAGGATAGGTGTTGAGAATAAATAATCACAGTGTTAAGAAACAGCACTGTGAATACACCTTGTAATCCTAAATACTAGGAGGGATGGATGAGCATGATGGGAAAAAGCTGGGTAGGAAAACACTTTGTTATGTCAGCAATCTTTGACTTAATCCTGTTATAATGGAGCAGGCCTACACCAGGGTTTCCCAACCTCAGCACTATTGACATTTTGAGTTTCATAATTCTTTGAGGTGGGAGTCAAAGAATTATAATGTTTAGCAGCATCTATGACTTCTTCTTACTAGCGGCCAATAGCATTTTCAAGTTATGACGAACAACAAAAAAAAAATCTCCAAATACTTCTAGATGCCCCCATTTGGGGACCATGGAGAAAGGAGAATTAACTCTGGTTGAGAACCACTGCCCTAGATAATCCATAAAATACAAACTAGAAATAACATGGGTAAATTTGCATTTTATCTAGATTGAGGAGCTCTATAACATAATAGTTTACAAACAAAAACTCTGAAGCTGGTATGCCTGGGCTCAACCCTGGATGTGACACTTACTAGTTGTGCAAACTTGTAAAAGCTATTTAATTTTTGTGCCTGGGTATTTTCACCTATACAATGAGGTTTTTTTTTTTTTATTTCATTGTTATATTTTTTATTTTTTTGAGACAGTCTTGATTTGTTGCCCAGGTTGGAGTGCAGTGGCACAGTCTTGGCTCACTGCAACCTCTGCCTCCTGAGTTCAAGCAATTCACATGCCTCAGCCTCCCAAGAAGCTGGGATCACAGGTGCATACCACCATGCCTGGCTAATTTTTGCATTTTTAGTAGAGACACGATTTCACCATGTTGGTCAGGCTGGTCTCTAACTCCTGGTCTCAAGCAATCCGCCCGCCCACACCTCCTAGACTGCTGGGATTACAAGTGTGAGCCACCTCACTCTGCCTTTGAAATGAGATCCTAACAGTATAGCTAGTTCAGAGAGTTGTTTGAGGTAAAATGAGTTAAGATATGTAAAGGGTTTATAAGAGTGCTTGAGAGTAAGTGCTATGCAAATGTCTGTTAAATTAATAAAAGAGGTTTGTGAAGAGACTGGAAATAAGGAGAACAGACCAGAGGCAAAGACGTATGTTAAATTTATAATACTCAAACATTGAAGCCTTCTTCAACACTCTTAGCAGAATGTAGTTTTACTCCCCTTTGAATTCACATTGGCTTCTGATTACTATGTTGTTATAGTTTACCTTGCACTGTAGGTTATTATGCAATTGTCACATAACCTTTGCATCCATCCATAGTGATTTATTTATAGCATATACCCAATAAATGTATCTTAAAGAATAGAGAAAAATAGTATGCCCAATAGCAGGCTTCTCTACTAAAGGTAGGTTTCAATTTTTCAAGATGTATGAATGCCCCAGCTTATTTTAAGTACAGCACCAGAGGGATGTAATGAGGCCTTGGATTCTAATTGTTCTTTTCTTCACTCCTGCAGCAAACAGAACTCTAAGATGCCCCAATGACTCTCACCTTATGAAAGCTCTTCCCCTTTCAGTGTGAGCAGAGTCTGTAAATACGATGATGTATTATGCCTATGATTATGTTACATTATATGACCAAAGAAAAGAGATTTTTCAGTCAGACTTAATCCAATCACATGAATCTAATAACTTGAAAGCAGAGTTTTCTCCAGCTAGTGGCAGAAGAGGATGTCAGAGAGATTGAAAGCCTGAAATGTGATTTGTTCTGGCTGGCTTTGAGGATGTGCAGAGCCACGTGGAAGAACCTGAGAGTAACTTCTAGGAACTGAGTTTGATCTTCTGCCAACAATCAGCAAGAAGATGGTACTTCAGTTCTACAATTGAAACAACAATTCTACAATTCTACAATTATGCCAACAACTTAAGTTAGCTTGGAAGTGAATTATTTCCCTAAACTCCAGATTAGAGACTAGTCTAGCTAAAACCTTGATTTTGGCCTAGGGGACTGGGAGCAGAGAAACTAGTCAGGCTTACTCGTATGACCTCCAGAACTGTGAGACAGAAAACAGATGTTGTTTTAAGCTGCTGAGTTTGTGGTAATTTGTTATGCAGCACTAGAAATTAATACAATTCCTTTAGGAACTGATGTGTTTTTATCTTAACTGGGATTCTGTTCAGAAATGTTATCTAAAATATAGATCCACTTGTTTACACATCTATTCTATGATGCATGTGTGCAAGGTAATATCCATTCGAATGATTTCAAAAATAATTGCAAAAACCACCAGCAATACAACACTGTGGATAAATCTCATAAACATAACATTAATTTAAAAAAAATACAGGCACAGAATACTCATCATAGAATTCCATTGCTACAACACAAAGAAAACAAGCAAATCTATAGTATGGTGCTCATGGAATGTGTATATAGTTGCCAAATGTATAATAAAGAACAATAAAGTGATTACCAAAAACTCAGGATAGTGGTTACCTTTAGGAGAGAGAAGGCAATAATAATGGAATAGACACAGTCAAGGGTAGAGCCGCAGCCTCTGTGGTACTGGCAACGTGCTATGTTGTGACTTTGGTAGTAGTTTTATGTGTATTTTCCTCGTGATTATTTACTAACAAAGTTTTTTATGCCCCTTTTATATATCATATTTTTAAAATATTTCAAATCCAATAAAAACCTGCAGGGCATCGTGCTGCTTCATTTTATTCTAATGCATATAGTTGGAGGCTCATGAAAGCATCAAGAAGGAAAATGCATGGGAATCACCGTGCAATGGCTGTTGCAAGCCCAGAGCCCTGGCGCTTCTGTAGACAGAAATGCACCTCTTCTGACACATCTGACATACCTTCTTTAAAACCTCCATATCTTTTCTATGGACTCTGGAGTCATGAAATGGACTATTTTCTCCCACTTTTATTTATTTCGTTAGTGTTTTTTAGGAAAGAGTCACCATCTTTTGAAGAATGTAAGTTACTTGCATGTGGGTAAGGCTCTGATTGACCATTTCTGCTATTTTCTTGAATCATCTCATTTGCTTCCTGTTCTTCGCTTCTACCGAGAAGTCAGGTAAAATTTTGTCAAGAATGGTGGTGCTAATGCATTCTGCACTATTACTTTACTGATGTGCTGGCCCCTTTTATATCAATGTGACTGGGCAGAGCAATAATAAAGACAAACTGCTGATTGCTTTGTTCCTTCCCTAAACCAGTCCCCTTGATACTTGAAATAGTCCTTCTCTACTCCGTATGCCTATCAGATATTTTTTCCTCTTAATAACGTCTATAGTTGGAACTTCATTGCTGTTAAAGACATTTACTATCAGAGGGTCCAAGCTATTTGGCAGGAGAGAGAGTAGCTATCATTAACTCTGACATCCCGAGCTGAGATTCAGGTTGGATGGATAAGAGCTTAGACTATTCCATATGATTTCAGCAAAAGAAATGGAAAAAGATGACTTTATTTGAAACTTACAGATACATGGGTATGGGTTGCTAAGGAGGTTCTGAAATAAAACGAAAATAGTAGGATTTGCAATACCTGTAAAGCCTAAACACATTCTGATTCAACCTTAACTACACTCCAATATAAGCCAATACTGTACAATGCAAGCCCTGTTCATCTCTATCTCTAAGAGGACTCAGTGAATTTCTTTGATGCCCCTCTAATTTACTGTACAGCGCCTCATTCCCTTTGCCCATTTAAATTCTACCAATACTTCAAATTCTAGCTCATGACTTACTCCCCAACCCAAACTCTTTTTCAAACATATCAACATACCGTTATTTCTTCTATAAACTCTTACCACTCTTTAATTGTACTCCATTTAATTGGCATCATGCCATGTTACACTTGTTACAATAAATCATCACCTTCTCTAAAAGGAAAACATTTCTTTTTCTAATCATGTGCATCATTTGAGGACATGATAGGCGCTGAAAAGGGAAACAGTAGACAGTCAGGGGACCCTTCGACTTTTAAAAGCAGCTTTTTGTTGGAGGGAAAAATAACCTCATCCAACCTTAAAACTATAAATTATAAAAATGCAAGGGAAACATGATTGAGCCAAGTGATTCCTGGCACATGTATTAGTGGGTAGTTGGTAGATGGTCAAAAAGTGCTTGTGAATTTGATTGACTGATTTAATATGGGAACAGGAATATGACTAGCTTTCCTGGAAACACACAAAAGGCAGAAGGTTTATTATCTGGGGGACGTGAAAGTAGAAAATGATGAAAACAATGTAAAATCAAATGAGTTATAAATAATCCTCATTTTTAGCAGTGGTTAAGGTGCTTCCCAACTAGAAGTAAAGTCGTGTTATTGTGATAATCATCATCACTATCTTCAGCAGCAGCATATATTTAATATATACTCATATGTTTTATATGGTATATCTCATTTGATCTACTCAAAAATCCTAAGAAATGAAAATCACAATTATTGTCATTTTTAAACAAATTGAGATCTGGAGAGGCAGTATACACTTCCTATTGATGCTCCAATGTATTCTCACAAATATAGTGCTTAGAACAACATAAACATAAACATACATAAAAAACTTACTACCTTACACTCTGAAAATTAGAAATACACACTAGTTTCACTAGCACAAAATAAAGATGTCTGAGGTCAGTGTTCTGGGGGTTCCAGGGAAGAATTTGTTTCCCTGCCTTTTCTAGCCTCTAGAGGTCAATTACATTTTTGAGGTCCTGGTCCCTGTCTCCATTTTCAAGGTCAGCAGCCTCTCCTCTTCTCTCCTCTCCTCTCCTCTCCTCTCCTCTCCTCTCCTGTCCCCTCCCCTCCCCTCCCCTCTCTCTCTCCCCCCATCCTTCTATTATCACATCCTTTTACTGATTCTAACACTGTAGTCATTCAGATAATTCCGAATATCTCCCCACCTCAATGTCCTTAACTCAATCACGTCAACAAAGTCCCTTTGCCATGTAAGGTAACATATTTACAGGTTCTGGGGATTAGAATATGGGAAAACTAGGGAAGCATGATCTGCCTGCCAGTTTAAATAATTTGACCAGGGTCTCACAACTGGGAGATAGCAGTGCTGAAATTTAAACATTTGAATCCAGCCAGGCACTATGGCTCACACCTGTAATCCCAGCATTTTGGGAGGTGGAGGCGGGTGGATCACCTGAGGTCGGGAGTTCGAGACTCACCTGATCAACATGGAGACACCTCATCTCTACTAAAAATACAAAAAATAAGCTGGGCATGGTGGTGCACACCTGTAATCCCAGCTACTTGGGAGGCTGAGACAGGAGAATTGCTTCACCCAGTAGGCAGAGGTTGCAGTGAGCAGAGATTGCACCACTGCACTCCAGCCTGGGTGACAGAGCAAGACTCTGTCTCAAAAAAAAAAATAAATGAACAAAATAAAATAAAAACAAAAAGATTTAAATACCTTGGCAGTGTATACTACCCAATAAATGAGAATTCTTGTGAATCATTGGTGTTAAATACAGCCAAGAGGAACCTAAATAATGCCAACTCTTCTTATGCAAAGCAGCATTGTTCACTGTGAAGCCTATGAACAAAAAAATTCTCTTTTCTGATTATAACCACTCTGCTAAATAAATATTATGTGAACATAAAATGCTCTTTTCTGATTATGACCATGGTGCTAAATAAATGGATTAAAAATAACCTAGTTTTAACTTGCACCTTCCTCTGAAGAACTCAGTATATTAAAGGATACTATTGAGTTGCTTTCCTTTTAATTCCAAAGATTTAAATGGTAGACCTCAATATTACCATAGCTCCTTGAAATATGTTTATCGCTAGCAAATATTGTATACTCATACGTGCGATACTCATGACAACTTTACTCAATAATTAAGATTGACAGGCAACCTTCAAGAATAAGGCCTTAATTTCTTCTCTCATGTTAAAGTGCAACCCAGGTTTATTCAAGGGACAGTTGAAAGTCGTCAATTACATATTCTGAAAGAGGCATAAATAAATTCTTACATTTTAGGCTAAATGTGTCAGTTCAAGGGACTTTTTAGTATGTCATGTCCTTAAAGATGAACCTCATATATACAACCTCATAGCAGATTGGAAATTTGTTCTTCTTTAAATTTTCTAAGTTCTTACAAGCAAGGTTTCAAAACAAAGACAAATTCTTAATAATAGATGCAGATTTTTATTAACTTTTTCTTCTTTCCTCCTCTTCCTTCTTTTTCTTTTTGGCTGCTGAAGAGATCTACTTAATTCCAAGTCACAGCAAGTTCTCTAAAAGCCATAAAGATTCAGACCTTTCCCTCGGAACCTCAGGGTTTCTCGAGATGGGTAACTGCCAAGGTCTATTAGGAGCTGAGCAAAAGAACAGGCACAGTGGTGGCTTGGCAATACATCCAGTACCAATTTGAGGGGGTTATGCCACTGTGATAGTGCTACAGAAAATTCCTTTTTTTGCTGTAGGAATTCCCTTTCTCTATCAGCTGAAAGACAGAGGCAGAGATTAAGAGAGGACCAAAGATATTATTTATATTGTGTCTCCAGTGATTTATTTTCAGATGTGTCCAAGATTCTATTATTTCTTAATGAGGGAAACATTTGCAAGAGCATCAGTGTGTTAACGGCTGTGTTATCACTTGATAACGTGGTACTGTCACGTACCAACTAGGCCTATGTTGCTGATCTCAGCAGATATCACCACAAATTATGCCATTAAATAAGCCATCTAGTATTGTTAGCTGCTCTGCTCACCAGTGAAATAGAATTCATATTCTAAATTTTGATGTAACTTACTCCTTAGTCCATACCAAGGAATGTAGCCCTACAGAAAGGGTCAAATGTGAAAAGACCTAAGATCCATATAAGCCGTATAAGCCAAGTCAATTATGAAAACAAGTGGCAAAATCACGTGACTGCATTTGAATAAAGAGAGAGTATTCATCATGTGAGACGTCGATCTAAATTCTGAAAAGCAACAAAACAGTTCCCATACCTAGACCTCATAATTGCATAGCTCCATTTATAGATAAGGGGAATGGGAAATTACTAACTGGTATGATTTGAGGACTCAGAAGCAAATAAAGAGAGATGACCCTCTACTTTACCATGGGGTTACATCGAGATAAATCCATTATAAGTTGAGTACACCCCTTCATTTATGATGGTGGTGTCACCTCATTGTTAAGTCAAAAATTACAAGTCAAGCCACCATAAGTGGGGTGTCATCTGTACAACAGTGATTGAGTTTCTCCTATTTAAGAGTAATTGGACATTTGTTCATTCATTCATATAACACTGGTTGAGATTCACTAGCCGAAGTTCTCTTTTTAGACACATAGAATACTACGGTGGGCAAAACCGGCACACTCCCTACCCTTAGATTCCTGGCTTTCCCAAGGCCCTTAATAGCAACTATCTCTAGAAGAAGTATGGTTTAAGTCATAGCCAAGTATTAATGAAAGGAATCATTTCCCAATTGTATTTAAAAAATACCAACAACACAAAAACTTTTGGAGTAAGAACACTTAAGAAAGAGACATAAATGTGCAGGGATCTGGAGAATAATGAGCTAGATTTACAATGGTCTAGGCTGAGCTAAAGGCCTTGCACATTCCCTGCCAGCAGCACGTAATCAGCAAAGTCAAGCATAGATTTATATGGTAGAACATTTCTTTTAGACTTCCAATAAAGTAGATTGACTGTTAATACAATTCACCAGAAATAAATTAGGAGAATAAAAACAATTTTCTTGCCAAATGTTACGTGTAACCACCAATGGAGCTAAGCCTTCCTAACTGATGACTAAGTGAGGCTAAGAAGAAACCAGTTGACATACATGCAAGGCAATTCATCCCTTAAAAATGGGGCTTAAGTGAAGGCTCATGCATTATAACAAATACCAGATTTAGTATAAGCCAGAAGATCATTAAATCATCTTTATCTTTTAGTTTTCTATAACGTTAAGAAGTGTATTTCATATAGATCATAGTTGATCATCCCTCATTAACCTCATGTGTATAATTAGCATAAATATATTACATACCCTAATAAAATCACACAATCAGGTTATCCTACAGCAGTTTGTTGGTTTTAATAAATAAGAGAGAACCTCTGGGGGCCTTAGTGGCACAACAGGAAGGTGTGATTGGAGATTATTATATCTATTTGCACTCTAAGCATTATATGTAGACTGAATAAAATATGCCTTACATTGTACACACTGTCATATATATGTGTGTGTATGTATGTATGTGTATATATATATATATAAATGACTTGGTGATTAATAAAACACATTCAAACTCTCTATTAGCAAATGTCATTGTACATTTTTTCAGTTAGCAAATGTTAAAAGCATAACTATTATACCAAGAAGGGGAGAAATGTTGTTTGGAAGTTTTATTCATTGAGATAAAGGACCTCATTTTTCAGAGCATAAAGAATGAATTACAAAGCTGTTTACACATTGAAACTCAACCATAGACATTTACACCATTCACTTAACTGCAGAAGAGAGTCTACTAAAAAAGAAAATAAAGAAACAAATAAATATTCTAGGACTGCACAGTTAAACTTTTAAAAATTAAAAGACATTCCAGCGGAGTTTGTAATTGATTTTAAATATCTGGCACAGCAAATCAGAAAGACTTATCACCCTTTGCACTTGGATTCTTTGATATTTCAGATCGATATGGTTCTTGCGATCTCAAATTAAAGTACAGTCTGATACTGCCTGATAAGAATGAAGCTTTCCCCACTTGCAAGTTTCTCCTCTCCTAGAATAAAGAAAAACAATGGAGAGGAGCTTCTGGCACCTGAAGTTTACTGAAGACGACTCTGCTTCAAGAAAAGCTACGTCTAGTAAGGGATGGAAAAGAGGAAAAAATACAAATATTGCCAACCCAGGCACTGGGTGGTTAAATAATAAGAGGTCCACATCTGAAACTTCCCAATCTTTACCAAGAGCCAATATTTGCAATATTTACTCATTTTTAAAGAAAAGTTGGTATAAAGTAAGGAAATAGAAAATGATAAGATTTGAGCAGAAGGGGGAGGGCCAATAGAGGTAGCAAAGTCTTGTTGAATTTTTTAAGAAAAAAATGTGACAGAAAAGTGTGAAAATGCTGTAAGGTCAGAAATCCAACTTTTTTGTTGCTGAGATTAAGTTTTGTCCAAAATAGCATTACAATAAGTGATACTTAGTGTTTCAATCCACATTCTAGCTATCCTCATTTTCTTCATTCTAATCAGAAAGAAAATAAAGCATTAGAAACGTAAGGGAAAAATACAAAACCCTCTCCTCCTCCACAGGCGCCCAGGAAGAGAACCCATGTGGGTTTTTCAGCAGGGGAGATGCACACGTTAATCTGACAGGAGCCAGCAGGAGACCCAGAGATGGCATGTGTGATGTTGCCCTGTGACACCAGGAATCTTACCTCTCCAGAAAATAGCACAGTAATTACTGCAAATAATTACTTTCAGAAACAAAGCTTCTTTGTCAAGGTGGACAAAGACTTGAAAAGTCTTTAAAAGTTTAAAAGTTTTTGCTGCCACGGTGCACATTACCAAAAATCATGAAGTAGAAGGAAAATAAAACAATGGGTTGAATACAAAACAACTTGAAAATTTCAGATTCAAGAAATACTGAAGTCGTTCAGTATAAAGTGGTTCCTCTAATTAAACGCAGCTCTCAAATTACCATAAAGCATGACACAAAATAGTATAATTTCTAAAATAAAATGAAAAAACAAATCAGAAGCCCAAAATACGTAAATTAGGTAGCCCTCAGTATATCAACAATTGTGTCACAAAGCACTTCCATGTAAGGCTACAGCCTCATCTCCTCATAAGTAGAGTTATTTTATCTTTTGATTCTGAACAACTGGTGAGCGGTTGTCCTGAGACACCCTTTCTATCATGTAGATACAGAATTGGGTTGAGCAAAATAAGTTCCTTGATAGTTCCTGAGTACATCCACCAGCCTAGCCCCAGTGAAGCCTGGCTCTGCATCAATGCTGGGCATGGCTGCTACTATTGAGAGGGAAAGGCATAGAATTAAGAGAGCAATTATCTCTTAGAAATAATGGCACAGATGGTGGCTACATGTATTTTGAAACAATTCCAATACATTTAGCTACCTTATGTGTTAAAGTGACTCGCAAGACTGGTCAGGGTACATCATAATCGTTCCTTACGCTATTTGTATAGGAAATGTCTTCCAAGATATAGAGCAACTCACTTACAACTGATTTTTGGAATGGTACTCACTCATCACTTGAGAAGAGTCTATTTAGATAATAACAGAATGGCTTGGAACAAAAGAAATGATTTAGGATGCTTCCCTGCTGGCAAAGAGTTATACTAATATATCTCGATCATTCATCTTCATTTGAAATGTTCTAATTTCCTTTGAGGAAAACTTTGATATAGTTTCTTTCTTTCTCCTTTAGTTCTAAATATGTACCAAGTTTGTTTTAAAAAATGTAATGACAGATAAGCAAAGTGAGAGACAAAGCAAGTGGTATCATTAAGATGAATTTACATAGTGCAGGGGCTCTGCCCTAGAGACATCTCACTGGGCAAGTGCTGGGGCTTGATCCTCTTCATGTATTAGCTGAATCATATAAACATGACATTTTAAAGTCAAAACTGATCAAATATTGGCTATTTTATTCATTTCTGCACTAATGAATTAAGATTTTATTAGAAGGGCTCTATTATCCTTCCCAGCCCTGATATTCTGTAGTTCTGAGACCATTCATGGTGAACTCTAAGTAACTCGGAGAGTCATAGAGATTGTTTTGCACTTTCTGGGGAACAGGGTTAATCAATGCACAAACAGCTTTTTCAGAATGCATTCTTTCCAATTGTTCTATACTTATTGATCTTCATTGATACTCAGGATAAGAAGATGAACCCCAGAAAAGTGATCTCTTAGCATGTTTGATTCATACAATAGTGTAATATGGACGTTAATAAACCATCTGCTGTTAAAAAAAAATAAAAAGATAACTGGGCCATAGCTTCAGTGGATCTAGAAAACTGTGAAAGAAGGTACTAGAAGTAAGTTTATCATGGAGCCCACGTAAATACATAAAAATTTAAACCCTGGACTAAGGCATGAATGCTTTATGATTAAAGGCAATAGGACTGCAATATTCCTACAACAATAAAGAAATAATAAGGCAGCTAGCTATTCTATTGCCAATTAGTAGGAAATACTGTAGATATCTTCCTGAAGAAGAGTGAATCAGGAACATTTTAATATAGGCCATATCTGTAAGTGTGCTAAATCAAAAATTACAATGTTGCAGTTGTCATTTTTTTACTCTCATATTGTCCAAGCATGAAGCAATAGGTCATTTGCAGTTGACATATTTTAAGTCATATTAATCATCAAATTAAAGCAACCATTAAAGCAATAAAAATTAATAATTGGGCATTCAACATGAGCAATTGATTATCAAGATGCAGTCTCTAGTACAAAAAAAGAAATAAAAGGGAGCAATGCCTATAAATATAAATATTGGCCTTTTCATTTGGAAAAATCTACCAGAAAAATTACTGAATTGAATGATCACTCACAGGGGTAAGTGAAAATCAAGGGGAGGCAAGTTTGTTAAGGATTAGTTAAAAATTAGCAGTAAAGTAGTAGTTCTAAAACAAATGATCCTCTGGAGTCTGTGCACTGCCAAATATCAAGGGATAAAATAAATAAGAAACAGAAAAGAAATAAGTGAGAAATAAAGTGAACCCAAATACCAGAGGGCAAGTATGGCCAAACCAAACCAAAGTCAAAAGTCAAGAGTTCAGGAGATGATCTTAAACTGAAACAGAAAAACAGTTCAGGTTGGTGGTAACACCAATGTGATGGACTTGAATCATCACAGAGAGGGGCTTTTTTGCTCTCTATGAACTAAGCTGAACAATAATGGAGAATAGCACTGGAAAGGGAGATGGAAGAACCTAGAGTAAGACATTTCCTGACTGTACGCTCACTTAAGAAAAACTCAAAGGAAATGTTGGATGCACTGGTTTCTATTCAAAATGAAGTTTAGGCATTTGTAAAAAAAGAAAGACATTACAAAGCTGATCTTTTTTTTTTTTTTTTAAATTAAACTTTACTTCTCAACATAAACTTCATCTAAGTCAACACATTTTTGTAAGTGATCATCCCAGCCATTTAGGTCACCCCTAAAGAACTGAAGGTCCTGGGAATGTAACCATGTCAATACAGTCTATTTTACATTATTGACATAATTCACGTAATTATAAATGGGTGCCCTCTAAAGATTTTTTTAAAGATTTTTAAGATTAGGAAACAAAAAAGTCAGAAGGAGCTGAATCAGGTCAGTGAGAATCATGTAAGCTGAACCAATTGAGATGTCTATGGTGTTGGCTATTGTTTGTTCTGTTAATCACCAATCCTCTTCAATTAGGACATGAAGAGGATTAATTTTTTCTTGCAAATTGATGTGGATGGTCAGTACAAAGCTGATCTTAACATAAACTTGTTTTATTTATTTTAGAAATTAAACAACTGTTAGAATCACCAAACCAAGAATAATGGTGTAGGAGAATAAACACTTAACATGGGTATTCCAGGTCCATCTCTCAAAGAACATACACTTTTCTAGTCAACTAAGATAGAGACCCTAAATAAGTTTACAAACATGGATCCAATGAAAACAGAAAGTGATTGACGGATTAAAACAGAGATACTCTGTTATTTTCAACTACAGGAATAAGCACTGTTACTACATAACAAACCTCTGCAAGTCTCAGTGGTTTAAAAGAGTAATTATTTATTAACACATATATGTCTTTGCAGTTCTTTAAAAGTATAACTGCTAGGACAGAAATAAACAAGTATGAAAAACAGGACAAAGAAAAATAAATTGTGTTGTGTTCATGCAATGGAATCTGTGTACAGTGAACATGAATGCATTATACTTACAAGTATTAATAAGAAAAAACTTCAAAAAATAACATGAAAAAATTGTTTCAAAGAAACAAATATATTGTGATTGTATTTATATGCTTTAACAACATGAAAAATAAATATTATTTCAGAATACACATATATGTGATAAAAGTATAAATATCATTTTGATAAATAACAAAGATGTCAGTTACTTTTAGAAGAAGAAGAAAATGGAAGAGGCAATAATTGAGCAGAGGGAGTTAAATGAATCTTTGTTTAATTAAAATATCAGAAGTGTATATGACAAACTATTATGACTCGACAAAGTTGCGTGGTGGTAGGTATTTATTATTATTTTCAGTATACTTTATGCTTAAAACACTTCTTGGCTATGCACAGTGGCTCACGCCTGTAATCCCAGCACTTTGGGAGGCCGAGGCTGTTGGATCACGAGGTCAAGAGATCAAGACCATGCTGGCCAATATGGTGAAACCCCATCTCCCCTAAAAATACAAAAAAGCCGGGTGTGGTGGTGGGCGCCTGCAGAGCCAAGATCACGCCACTGCACTCCAGCCGGGGCAACAGAGCAACACTACGTCCAAAAAAAAAAAAAAACACTTCTTAATAAATAAGATGTTAAGTATACAGAAACATTTTTATTCAAAGAACAGTATTATTGACAGAATAAGAAATTTAATTAAAACCGTTAAAGGTGCTGTTAATGAAACTATTTTTGCACTTAGACTGGCACTGCTCTCTATATAGGCATAGCTATTGTTTGTTCTGTGGTAATCAAACACGTCACAGAGTTTTTTTTGGGAGAGAATTCTAAGATGTATAGAGAGCTTAAAATCAAGTACTGAAGAAAATAAATTCCAAGCTGCTGCAGATGTCCTCAGTTTGAATAACATTTTAATGAAAAATTGTGTGTTGGCTAGAGCCTGAAGCAAGAAAGGATGGTTGAATGGATTTGCATCATGACTTTAAATAAATAAATAAATCGGTGCAGTGGTGTCTGTCCCCGTGCTTTTATTTTAACAGATATTTTAAATTTAAATATAACTATAAACTAAACAGGATGTTTCAGATGAGGCAAAACTCTGTCATCTGTACAATTTACTGTGAATATTAAGAAAATACAATGGCTATCAGGCTATTAAAGAAACAAGGAAACAAGATTATGTTCTTTTTTTTTTTTTTTTTTTTTTTCTGAGACAGAGTCTTACTCTGTCGCCCAGGCTGGAGTGCAGCGGCGCGATCTCGGCTCACTGCAACCTCCGCCTCCTGGGTTCAAGAGATTCTCCTCCCTCAGCCTCTAGAGTAGCTGGGATTACAGGCACCCAGCACTATGCTCGGCTAATTTTTTTGTATTTTTAGTAGAGACTGGGTTTCACCATGTTGGTCAGGCTGGTCTCAAATGATCCGCCCATCTCAGCCTCCCAAAGTGCTGGGGTTACAGACGTGAGCCAATGCACCCGGCCGAGATTATATTCTAAATTCTTAGCTTTGAGAAAACACCACATTCTAATATATGCTTTATGTCAAATAAAAACTTTAAATATAGTATACTCTACTTATTCTCAAAAGTGTTTGGATCTCTAAGGCAGGCCTTAAAACATGAGTGAAATATCATAAATATAAGGCATAATATGAGCAGCATTCCCTGAAGAGGTCCTGTACAAAATCTTCTCCTCTATTGGCTGGTCTCAGCTCTGAAAATCCCTTCAAGCTATCAGTACCTTCGGGATTGGTGGTGGTAGAGTGAGGAGACCCCTGAGAGGAAATCTCTGTTCTACAAAAAAAAAGCAAAGTCTAATGCAAGTAGGAAAAAGAGAAATACTTGGAAAGGGTGCTAGAGAAGGGGAATAAAAACAAAGGTGCTCTTGTAATGATGAGGTCGGAACATTTCAGAGGGGAAAGATAGCACAAGTATTTAACTCACTCAAGGAGTACAGCAACCATCTATAGTTGCTTCTGCCACTAAGGAAGAGGGTTAATTTCCTGCAGGATGGATGACCCTATATCCAGCACAACAGGTTACTTTAAATGAGAAATTACAAGGTTTTAGCTGGAGATGTGAAAATTGCTAAATTGCTTTCCATAAGAAAAAAACAAATAAATAAGGAATTTATGGGTGGAGAAAGTCTAGTCGAGACTGGAGTTCAGGGGTTGGGAGGCCCAGAGGCTTGCAGAATCATGAGGAATTTGGAAGCAAGATCTAAAACAGGACTATGAAAGCTCTTCGTCTCATTATTTTGACACCAACAGGTTTGCCCTGGAGGAATCTGTGTGTTTCATAAGAGCTATTTAGCCAGAGAAGTAGCAAGTCTTTATTCCTCAGTGATCCTATTTGTGTACCTCACTTTTTGCCCCCCAGCTGCTGGTTCTGTATCCATGTGTGCACCTTCTCTTTCATTTGAAACCACAATAAACAGTGAGAATATTCCAGCCAAAGGCTTATATTGTTTACATATGTAAAAAAAATGGTGTGAATTATTAAAATTGATAACTATTTTAATGTTAAATGCAAGCCCTTACTCAAATTAAAATAAACATTCTGCATAAACAATCAATAAAAAGCTTGACAATGACCAACAGTGCACATATCAAAACATGTCATTCATTAAAAACTGTTGAAAAACTCGATTTTTGAACACATTTAAATTTGGAAAATTTGGCTTGGGAAAACTGACATTATTGTTAAACATAAAGAGCCACAAAACAAAAAACAAGGAGCTGAAATTGATGAAATTTGATATGAATAGAGGTACTAATTTCTGAGATAATTTTTTCTATTAAAGATTAGCCTGTAAAAATCTACTAGTTTTTTAAAAACTCAATAAAAAAATAAAAATGATCAAAATAGGCTGTATAGAAAAGAGATCAATTATAAATACATTTTATTAATTATTTTCTCTGTTTTACTGCAGAAAAATACTAAGTAAAAATCCATTAGCATTAAAATAATTCTGATTAAATAATTTTATTCAAAAGGTCTTCAAAAACAGTGAAGTCAAAATATTCTATGCCCAAAGGAAGCCATGAAGGAACATTGCCAATTGGAAATTTCTAGGTGTTGGCACAAAGAATGGAGTGATAAGAAAAGAACTTCAAAGGATAGGCATATTTACCACTCACTTTTAAAATGAATTGCTATATATTACTGCAATGAACCCTCTACCACCCCTATCACTTTAAATCTTCAGTATAACATACTATGTCTACAAACGCTTTACATGAGTGGTATATGAGAGAACTTAAACTCGTGAAGAATGTTCCTTATTTGAGTAGATGATGGACAAAGAAGTTAGAAGTAACCTATAGGTAGGTTAAGTTCAAAGTAAACCAGAAATTGAAATTAGAAGTGACTGTGAGAAGGAACACTCCTGGGAATTCACAGAAATGTTGGAGAAAGCATTGGATTTCTTATTGGACATAAAATAGGAGATGCAAATCAATTTTACATGCATCTCAAAGGAGAGAGTAATCTCTAATGATGTCATAATTATAGTCGGGACCAAGAAAATCTATCTACTTCCCAAAGTAGACCTAATGGGCTCCAAAAATATAACTATAAAAATAAATAATAGTCCTATTTTGCAAATGTTGCTTATAGCATAGCTACTTTTGGAAGGAAAAATTATAAATTTCTCCACATAACTAAGTCTTTTTCCATATCCCAATAGGAAAACATCAGAAATATGTAAGAGTTCTACATTTCTGAAATAATTAAAACTTTACTACTGAGACCACAGCCCATATGAGGATCATAAATAAGCAAAGTAGCTATACAATCTTTGTGTTCAGGAAGAGAACTAAACCCAACAGAGGGTCTTATTAATTTGGTATTTCCTCTTAAACAAAAGAGTGACCTCAGTTTTATCAATATTCAATATCCAGTCCTTTAACAGTGTTATAAGAACACATTTTATGGAGAATGTCTCTTTCGATTTTAAGGTTGGAAGGCTGATATTTTAAGATTTACAAATCTTACATCATATTCTCAAATAAAAATGGTTTTTGTTCTTAGGAAAGATCTCCCTTTGATCTGCTTAGGGGTTCACTTAATTGAACCCTTTAGTTTATACATATATGTAAGAAATATCTCTTTCAAATTGCTTTTGTTGTTCTTAAAAAACAAATTGAAATTGAGGGACTTGATCTTGGTCTATTAACTTAAGTAGATATCCTCAGCAGAACACTACTTGTAACTACTTCAAGAAATGTTTTTGTTACTGTTGTGTTTTAACTTTTATTTTAGGTTCAGGGGTATATGTGAAGGTTTGCTATATATGTAAATTGTGTGTCACGATGGCTTGGTGTACAGATTATTTTGTCACCCAGGTAATAAGCCTAGTACCCAATAGGTAGTTTTTGAATCCTCACCTTTCTTCCTCCCTCCACCCTCAAGTAGGCCCAGTGTCTGTTGTTCCCTATACTCAATATTTAGCTCCCACTTTTAAGTTAGAACACGCGGTATTTAATTTGTGTTCCTGTGTTACTTCGCTTTGGATAATAGATTCCAGCTCCATCCATGTTGCTGCAAAGGACATGAACTAATTCTTTTTTGTGCCTACATAGTATTCCATGACGTATATATCACATTTCCTTTATCCAGTCTATCACTGATATGCATTTTAGGTTGAGTCCATGTCTTTGTTATTGCGAATAGTGCTGCAATGAGCGTACACATGCATGTATCTTTCTATTCCTCTGGGTATATAATCTGTAATGAGACTGCTGGATCTAATGATTATTCTGCTTTGAGTTCTTTGAAAAATCATGAAACTGCTTTCCACAATGGCTGAACTAGTTACGCACCCACCAGCAGTATATAAGCATTTTCCTTTTTCCACAACCTAGTGAGCATCTCTTCTTTTTTGACTTTTTAGTAATAGCCATTCTGACTGGCAGGAGATGTTATCTCACTGTAGTTTTGATTTCCATTTCTGTAATGATTAGTGATGTTGAACATTTTTTCATACACGTGTTGGCCATGTGTATGTCTTCTTTAGAAAAGTGATTGCAACAAAAGCAAAAATTGACAAATGGGACCTAATTAAACTAAAGAGCTTCCACACAGAAAAATAAACTATCAGCAGAGTAAACAAACAACTTACAGAATGGGAGAAAATATTTGCAAACTATGTATCTAACAAAGATCTAATATCCAGAAACTACACGGAACTTAAGCAGCAAACAACAACCTCATTAAAAAGTGGGCAAAATCCTGAGGCAAAACAAAAGGAGACATGTTTTATTAAATTATTAATTTATTTTGTGATTCCCTCTCAGAGAAATCTGGATCTTGTAAAGCATCTCTACATGGGGCATACCTGTGTCTTTTGGAGGAAGAATATGTATGCATATTAGCACCCAAGATTAGATTTTTTCCAAAGACATAATCCTGATGATACTTTCATCTCATGTAATGGAAAAAGTTGTGTGAAGGAATAGGCACGAGCTTGGCACAGATGCAAACTAGACTAAGACACAATGAATAACATAATTTAGGGTCCTATAACTCAACTTTCTAAATATACTATAGGAAAGGATGCTTAGTTTATCTGATGAATAAAATCCAATCCACATATTTGTACTAAAAGGCAATAAGGGGCATGAAGAAATTGGGGAAATTTCTCCAGGAGAATATGTCAGTTTCCTGTGACCAGAGAGGAAATGGAGCTTAGACTAGAGGAGGAAAGAACTTCTGTGTTTCTCAGAAACACAGAAAGCGAGTATATACAAGAACTGAGATGTATGAGTCTCAGGAGACTCCCATTGTGGGGGTTGAGCTTGTCCCCACTAGCACAAGGAAACACTGTAAGAGCTGAGCAGAGATCCTGACAACAGATTTGAACAGGTGAGTTATTAAGAGTAATTATGTCTAGGACAAATTTCTAGTTACTCTGTTCATTGTCCAGTACTGCAGCTTTCGTAGTCTTGTTGAAATTCTTATCCTAGTCACATTTGTGCTGTAGTAAAAGAAACGGAATGAAATTACCTTCCTCGAGATCAGGCAATGTCTGAGGTAAAGAGACAGGATTGAAGGAATCAAATAACCCAGAAGGCTATCTCATATATCAAATTGGGTGGAACAGGTGAGGATAATGCAAATCGTAGGTCATGTGTCATCAAAGGTAGCATATCAGAATAACTACCAACGGAGTAGCTTTGCTCACACAAAAGCTTACTCACAGAATCAGCAGCAGTTGAAGCCACTGGTCAGTGACACAATTAGAAGATATAAGACCAGATCAGAGGAAATGGATGGTCTTTTTCAGAGCATAGTAGGGTCATTACTCCAGGAAACTTTTAGAAATAAAATAACAATATCATTAAAAGGTGCCACTTTCCCAGAAGGAGATCAAGGATGAATCATTCCCTAACCATTTGGTGGAAAAGAGAAACATAATCTCATTTTTTTTTTTTTTTTTTTTGAGACGGAGTCTCGCTCTGTCGCCCAGGCTGGAGGGCAGTGGCGCAATCTTGGCTCACTGCAAGCTCCGCCTCCCAGGTTCATGCCATTCTCCTGCCTCAGCCTCCTGAGTAGCTGGGACTACAGGCACCTGCCACAGCGCCCGGCTAATTTTTTGTATTTATAGTAGAGACGGGGTTTCACCATGGTCTCGATCTCCTGACCTTGTGATCCGCCCACCTCGGCCTCCCAAAGTGCGGGGATTACAGGTGTGAGCCACCATGCCCGGCCAACATAATCTCATTTTATAATACCAGGCTGGTGAAACAGAAGCAGATGGCTAAACAAGGAAAGGTGAATACAAGCTATCCCTGGATGTGCATTTGCTTTTAACTGACACATCACTCCCACAACAGAACTGAGTACTTCTACAAGGAATGGTCACATTTTACTCTTATCTGACAACTCTCCATACCTCCCACTTCCCTACCCGATGGGTAATCCTCCTGGATCAGGCATCCATCCCCAAGTGGCCCTTTATACTCAAAACATGAGTTTACTTGCAGCTTTCTTGGTTTTCCAATTATGCTACTCCTTCCTGGGTATTCTTCCAGAGTGCCTTCCCTTTGCTTCAAACTCCAGGGATCCTTGGATGTAAATAATATCCCTAATAGTAGGGACCCAGCCCAAAGAGAAGAACCCAAACCAAAATCATAACTGACCCATACCAGAGCTTTCCAAATAAAAAATCTGTGTAATTCCGGTTTTATTATAAATTCATTACTAAACAAATACAATGAATATAAATTCATTACTAAATGTACTGATATAACTAGATGTTTTCCATAAAAATCAATTCCAATGACTGTATCTTTAGGAGGTCAGATAGAAAGAAAGTCAGGCAATAGGGCAAGAAGCCCACCAGCACACTCCCATCCATAAAACAGTCTCTTTAAATGGTGATTTCATTCATGAGAGGGGGTATTTCTACAACTTTTGACAGAAATCTCATTGAATCCCTGACTGAATTCTCAGATTAATTCTAATGCTTAACTTCACAAATATTCTGAGGCAATGTTTTACTCTATATGTTTGTATTTAATTTTGGAGTTAAAAAATCTGATACTTTTTCCTGGATATTGTTTGCACTGGGTTTGCTTTTATTCCTCTTTTCTTTAGCCTAAATGCTCTTGGCTCATTTCCCTCGTCTTTATAGTTATTATTTTTAATGTTCCATCATCCTTATGTCTCTTTTTCTGCGCTCAAATACATTTAGCCACTTTTCAAAGGATGTTATCCATAATTGAATGTATTATTTTTTGTTGGATCAGTGATAAATAATCCTCACCTCAATTATTTAGTTAAGTTCTATGACTCAAAGGGTACAGCATTAAACCAATTTGGTCTTAGAATGAATTTTTTTTAAGAAATCTACTGATATCTAGTATACAAGAAATACTTTTATAGAATACCACTTCTAAGAAAGTGTTAGCAACAAACACCAATGCCTTACTCTTTGACTTTATTTGTTCTTACTAAATCCATGTTGTTTCTTGGTTGACTTTTCAACACCATTAGATAATCAGAGATTTGCTCTTATGTGCAGCCCGAATGGGATGGCGGGAGAGCCTCAGGAAGTATATGGACTCGTGGAAGGGAGCAGGAAGTAAGAGGAACTGTGCAAAGGAATTATTGGTAAGAAAAGTAGGAGGAATCCTTCTGTCAAAGGGAATTTATTGAGCAATTTATTGGCAAGATTTGATTTGAGTCATTTAAGAGTTAGACCAAAAAAAATGTTTCAGAGACAAATTCAATAAAGGTGAACAATATGAGGAGAGGGCCAAAACAAAAGTCTAACTCAATCTTAGGCTACACTAATTTAAGGACAGTGTCAAGTCCAGAAAGGTGACAGCCCTAATGGCTCTTGCCACAGGTAGATCCTACTTTAAATATCTTCAGTCCCAAGTCTCTAAGTCATTTTATAAGGGTGAGATAGGGTGGGGAAAGAATTAAAGTTTATTTCTTACTATGCACCGGCCACTAAACTAGATATTTGCACAAACTACCACATGGAATATAATACTTACATTAACCATTTGACATAGGTTTTACTTTTTAGGGTATAAGTAAATTCAAAGAGGTTAGGTACAGAGCTTGTAACTGAACTAAAATCTAATGATCAAATCCATGTTATTCCTTTTTTTCTAGAAGTACAGGAAAATTAAAGCAACTCACATGTCCAAAAATGAATAAGTAAAACAATTATTATAAATGTGTTCAATCGAAAAATTAACAGATCCCCCTTTTCAAGCATTCCTCTTCTCTAATATCCATTACAAAACAAAAGCAAATTCTCATGTCCCTCTTAATTGGTGGATTTGGAAGTCATTAGGTGTCCTCATGGTACATCCTAGCCCTGCAGTCACTTTCTGTGTGATAGTCAGCCATCAACCTGGTTCTTCTAAACTTCTACCCACTGGTCCTTTCTCTCAATGGGTAACAGCAGAGGATAGGTGAAGAGCAAGCTGCACACTACTAAGAAGAAATGAGCCACTTTAATAAAACATTGATCAATGGAACTCTAAGAGGAAAACATTAAAGGTATTTGTTCAGTATTACTATTTCTATATTATAAAGGAAAAGAACCTCATAAGTTAAACATATTTCACTATATATTCAAGCATGAGCAACCCTTCCTGGGAAGGGTGCATGGGTACAACAGCTAAACTTCAGAAGTAAATTTATTTTGGCAACTCAGTTGACTAATGTATTCAGGACACAATATAGTTTGTTATACTTCTATCATAGTAATAGTGAATAAAAGCTTGTGATATAAAGATTTCTAAGGTAGCCCTAAATATAATGAATATTTCTATTTAAATATTCTATTTAAATATTTCTATTTAATTTGTTGTTAACTTTAAAAAAGAAAGTGATTTTCAAATAAGTCTTTTATTGAGGCAGAGAGCATTGAAATAATATTTTATGTCATCTTTTTAGTTCTTTTTTCCTTTAGATTTACTTTTTCTGAATTTATATTACTTCTCAGTTTTATAATTCATAAGACCTGATGATAGTTTATAAAATTTCAATATTCTCTCTACTATAAATTACAACTGCTTCCATTTCTAATTATTATTTATCAATTTCTATGGCTTCCATATCCAACTTCATCTAAAAAGATCTATTTCATCTTTCTCATATCTTGTTCCTCTTAAACTATTTTAAAATGCCCTTCACATTCTCTTTAACCTCTTTCCTGACATTTTCTTTTTCCTACCACCTATAAAGAATAT
Source organism: Mandrillus leucophaeus (assembly GCF_000951045.1). Lineage (NCBI taxonomy): Eukaryota > Metazoa > Chordata > Mammalia > Primates > Cercopithecidae > Mandrillus > Mandrillus leucophaeus. Next base: position 1,021,884 of record NW_012104054.1, read on the forward strand.
CAGCTATTTTTAAATTACCTACATAGCTTTCCTATCTTCTGTCATCACCATTCAAGTTAATCCTATATATTTTTGTCAATGCAGATATTTATTCTTCTGTTGATTTCTGATAATTTCACGGTGAAGACATATTGGAAGTTTTCAGTCCTTTATTGGCAGAACTGTAATCTGTTCTGCTTTAGTTATGGTGTCCTTTAGCATACTCATGAATTTTAATATTTCGTCTCAGTGAAACATAATAACTTGATGCTTTAATTCCTGCAAATTTGATTTATTGGAAGCTAATGGCATTGAAATGCTGTTGTATGTGATCTTATTATTTAATATCCTAAATTTTAATATCTTGTAGGCTCCAAGAGCAAAGCTTGCCTGATTGCAATAAAAGTATCCTGACGTGAGAGGCTTTAGAGGTCATCTGTTCTCTTTTCCTGCTTTGGTAGGATGATGATGATGCCATACTGGACAAACAAAAGCTACCTTATCCCTTCAGCTCTCCAAAGGACATCCAAATTATAACTGGGTAGTTTAAAATCTCTGTGTGTGCTGCTGAATTATTCAGAATTTGACACAATAATCCCTAACATTCTTTCACACTAAAATATCTAATTAATTCAGATGGCACCTTATTATATCAATATTGACATTCTAAATAGAAAATAGCCAAGTTGTGCACTTTTTCATTTATATCCACTCGAATTTTCTTGTGTCTGTTCAATCCATACAACTTGAATTTTTGTGTCTATATTATACATAATATGCGTCTTTCTCACTTCTATTTGGTACATCTTGAAATCCTTCTGAAGTCCTCTGCTGAAGAAACATCAACATTAAAAATGAGTGAAGTAAGATATTTACTTTCATTATATTGATGAACAGTATTTCCTCCTTCACTGCACCTCCAAAAGCTGACATATGATGTATTAATCAGGCTTCTCCAAAGAAACAAAACTAATAGGATGTGTGTCTATGTACATAGGAGATTTATTATTAGGAATTGGCTCACGCAATTCTGGAAGCTGGCTAATTCAAATCTACAGTGTGGCCTAGCAGATTGGAGACCCAGGAGAGCCAATGGTGCAGATGGAAGTCCAAAGGCAGTCTGCTGGATAGTCTCCCGCTTGCCTGGAATAAACAGTCTTTTTATTCTATTCAGGCTTTCAATTCATTGAATGAGGCCCACTTATATTCTGGAGGATAACCTGCTTACTCAAAATTCTCCAATTTAAATGTTAATCTAATCTACAAACACCTTTCAGGTCAACACATAAATTAGCCATCATACATACACTAAGATATTAATGACAGATGGTATCTATCTCAGATGTGATTTATCTCAATGTTATCTCAGATGATAAAGATAAAATTGCAGATATGATATATAATTTTCCATCGTGGCATCATTTTTTGTGGTAATCTGGGACAATTTCCCAGTCCAGACAATGTCATAGTACACAATCCAACCATTCTATCACATTATCATCAGTTCGGATTTCAGACTGACATTAGTGCCTTACTCCAGAAGTGAGTAAAATTCATCCATATAGAACCTTGGAACAAAGAATATTCTTACAAAAGGATACTTTTTAAATTAGTCTATAGAAAACTTTATTCTTACTGTTAAAAATTGTTTATAATTTTTTTGTTATATTTGTAACAAATGTTACCTCATTTTGTTACTTTGTACTCAAGCCTGAATATTCACATTGCCTCATTTGGTTTTCACAGCAATTACATAAGGTGAGCAAGAAAAAAAAAATGGGATGATGACTGCTTTAGTTTGTAGAAAATGGAAACATAGAAAGTCTAATAATTTTCTCAATTTTATGTATCTGGTGACAGAAGCATAACTAGAACCAATGGCCTTGACTATTAGTTTACTTATCCCTTTTTACTACATTATACAGAATGTCAACTGATCAGTTGAGTTTTAATACATTGATCAGGTGGACTTGCTTTTTTACCTTGTACTCTATATGAAAAATAAATGGTTTAAGAAACTGAGTTTCCATCTTACCTTCTAATCATCAATCAAAAACAATTTAATATATTAAGCATCTACCATGCACAAAGCATTAGGTTATATCAACTATTTAATGGCCACCCCAAAATATTTTGAACTTCTGATGAAATTCCAGCAGTCAGGTCTCTACTGATAAATGGGAAGCTACATTGGAAATACAGAAGTGATTACCACTAGAAAGTGAGTCTGCCTGGCTCAGCTTTCTCAGTATTGTTCCAGAATTTTCAGTGAAATGCTCAGTCAGAAGAATTTATCTACAGTAGCATATTCCTTTCCAATTTTTAGAAGGTGAGTTGTTGATATCGTAATCGTGTATGTGTATCTGTGCATTTCACCCACCCACACATTCCAACAAGTCGTCATATATTATATTTCCTGGCTTCAAGAAGTTTTTGAAGGACTGAAAAAGCAGAGGCTGTCTCATGACATAATTAATTTCTGTATTTAGTTAAAGACTATTCTCATTAAAAAGAGGATGCTGGGTTTTGAGGAGGGGAGCAAAGAGTGAAAATTGTCTCTAAGGGTAGCAATGTGGAAACAAGGCTTCCTAGAATGGAAATAAAGGAGGGAGATTCTCATCATGGTGAAGAACTCTCTAGGTCAGCTCCCTCAGAATGTGAGCAAACCTCCACAAGAACTGAGTCCATAGTGAGGCAAGGGAGTTTGGAGCCTAAAAGTCTGATTGATCTGCTCTGTGCATATGAACAGCAGAAAAGCAAAAGCTGTTGAACTCTAAGGGACTCTGTGGCCATGCACTGAGCTGCAGTTGATGCCACAGTGCATGGAGTAGATCATACAGACCATATGAGCTCTCCATAATCAATACCAAAGTTGAGAAAGAAAGGGGACCCGAATATGAACTGAGATTGAAGGTACATCCAGCATCAAATCAATTTAAACCAAATAAGCCTATATTTCCTGCAGATCTGAGTGGAACAGTTACAATTCAGTCCCATTCTACAAATTGGACTCTGGGTAATATTGCAATTCCATAGAATGAGAATAAAAAACCGGGTGAGTGTCTCTAGTTTTCTTTATTTTTAGCTTAACTGTCTGAGAGTGGGAAATGGATATTAGGTTTCTGGATTTGTACTATGTATTTCACTCTTAGTTATTCCGTTTGGTATACACAGAGGAACTCTGAGGTGTCTGTTGGTGTTTCGGTTTTACAAACGAAGAAAGGGGCTTAGAGTAGATAATTAAGTAATAGAGCTTGTAAGTGACTGAGATGTGATGTGAAGTCAGACCCAAGTACCCAATCTGGAGTCCAGATTCCCTTCATAAAGCTCTGTTGCCTCATTCTGAGACTTTTAAACAACCAATGCCTATGTTCCAACAAGGTCTGGCCTTGACTGAGGCTGAGCTTTCATGGTGTGGCTTGACAAGATCTCTTTTGATTCTTTTTAAAAACCAAAATTTTCCAAGCACTGTGAACGCATACCTCATGCCCATGAACACAGCTCCTTACTATCTATCTGGCTATCTGCTTTGTAGACTATTTCCACTTTTTCCATTTTCCCTCAAAATTTGTGTCACTCACAATATCATCTGTAAATATAAAAGAATGACATTGTCTATCTACAGAGATAGAAATAACGAAGCTATTTGGTGAACCTGGATTGGATTAAATAGCCACTTTTTAAATAATATTTATTGATATATAATTCACATACAGTAAAACCTATTGTTATTTTCTAAAGTTTTTATAAAATCAATTTTGGCGAATTTTGCTAGTGTCTTCATTGCTTTTATGGAAGCATGAATTTTCGGAGTTCCTTACTTTGCATGCCTGACACTTTGTTTTGAAATGGACAGTTTTAGGTATTTATTTTCCTGTCTGCTTTTCCTTAGTAGATTGGAGGGGTAAAAAGGCATTCCTAATCTCAAAGAGCTAATGATACAACCTACTTTTTAATCACTAAGGAATGTAATATTTAAATTCCCTGAGACTCAGACAGGAAAAGTATAGCACAAAATGTTGATAATTGTATAATTATAATACTACATAATTATAATACTGTAATTAATTTGTTATTCACTATGTAGATATGTAAGTAACTTATCAAATAGTATTAATAATATAAAATGCCAAGTAGTGAAAAATTTAAAATCACTTTGTATAGCTTATTTTTTTTAGTTTAAATTTACAAAATAGTTAAATTATGCAATGGGCACATAAACTAAAATTTCTGATTGCCTTGTCATCTTATTCTAATGTTCTGTATAGATAGCAAGTGTTATAAGATGGCTGCCTTCTCTGAATCATGCAGACAGATGGGATACCTTATTATGACCAATGAATGAGAACTGAAAACCTGTGACCCTAACCACAACCTATAAAAATTTTATCCTAATACCTTCTGCATAAGTTAAAGTTATTAAAATCTCATTTTCCTAAATATTAAAAAAGATTTGAAATTTTTGAATATTATTATCATTTAAAAATTGAGTTCACCAAATATAATGTGATTAAAAATGGGAATCGTTTTAATCTTTTTTAACTTTCACTTTAGGTTGAGGGGTACATGTGCAGGTATATTATATAGAAAAACTGAGGGAAACACTTCTTCATTGTTTCTTTCCAATATCAGCAGCCCCAGGAAAATAAGCTTATGACAAAATCAGTAAAATTGTCACATGCTAAATCCTAACATAAAACTAGGTAGCATGAAATCTCTTGATGCAGAAGCTATAATGCACTCAACAGGTTTTAGTTTTGACCTCAAATATAATGTTTCTTACTTAAAGTTAAAATGAATGTAGATGTACCTCATTGTATTGTGCTTCATTTTATTACATACTTGCAGATACTGCATTTTTTTTCACCAATTAAAGGTTTTGAAGGTTTGTAGCAACTTTGCATCAAGCAAGCCTATTAACACAATTTGACAACAGCATGTGCTCACTCATGTTTCTGTATCACATTTTAGTCATTCTTGCAATATTTCAAATGCTTTTGTTATTAGATCTGTTATGATGATATACAATCAGTGATCTTTGATGTTATTAATACTACTGTAACTGTTTTGGGGCACTGCAAACCTCACTCATCTAAGATAGCAAACTTAATAAGTGCTGTGTACATTCTCACTGCTCCACTGACTGGTCTTTTCGCTATTTCTTTTCTTCTTCTAGGGCCTCCATATTTCCTAAAACACAACAATACTGAAATTAGACCATTACAATACCATTTAGGATATACGCGTGGGCAATGATTTCATGATGAAAATGCCGAAAGCAATTGGAACAAAAGCAAAACTTGACCAATGATATCTAATTAAACTAATGAACTTCTGCACAGCAAAAGAAACTATCAGAATGAACAAACAACCTACTGAATGGGAGAGAATTTTTGCAATCTATCCATCTGACAAAGGTCTAATTTCCAGAGTCTGCAAGCAACTTAAACAAATTTACAAGAAAAAAAAAAAAAAAAAAACATTAAAAAGTGAGCAAAGGACATAAACAGACACTTCTCAAAAGAAGACATTCATGCAGCCAACAAACATAAGAAAGCTCAATATCACTGATCATTAGAGAAATACAAATCAAAGTGACAATGAGATACCATCTCACACCAGTCAGAATGGCAATTACTAAAATGTCAAGAAACAACAGATGCTGGCAAAGTTGCAGGAAAAAAAAAGGAATGATTTTACACTATTGGTGGGAATGTAAAGTAGTTTAACCATTGTGGAAGACAGTGTGGTGATTCCTCAAAGATTTGGAAGCAGAAACACCATTTGACCCAGCCACCCTATTACAGGGTATATACCCAAAGGAATATAAATCATTCTGTCATAAAGATATATGCACATGGATGTTCATTGTAGTACTATTGACAACAGTAAAGACATGGAATCAACCCAAATGCCCCTCAGTGATAGACTGGATAAAGAAAATATGGTACTATACACCATGGAATACTATGCAGCCATAAAAATGAATGGAATAATGTATTTTGCAGGGACAAGGATGGAGCTGGAAGCCATGATCCTCAGCAAACTAATGCAGGAACAGAACACCAAACACTGCATGTTCTCACTTATAAGGGGGAACTGAATGATGAGAACATGTGGACACGTGGTGGGAAACTACACAAACTGGGGCCTATCAGGGGTACAGGGTGAGGGAGAACATCAGCAAGAATAGCTAATGGATGCTGGGCTTAACACCTAGGTGATGGGTTGATCTACTGCAGCAAACCAACATGGCACACTTTTACCTATGTAACAAATCTGCACATCCTGCACATGTACTGCAGAATTTAAAATAAAAAAGATGGTCACGCCTGTAATCCCAGAACTTTGGGAGGCCGAAGTGGGCAGATCAGGAGGTCAGGAGATCAAGACCATCCTAGCTAACACAGTGAAATCCCGTCTCTACTAAAAATATAAAAAATTAGCTGGGCATGGTGGCGGGAGCCTTTAGTCCCATCTACTCGGGAGGCTGAGGCAGGAGAATGGCATGAACTCGGAAGGCAGAGCTTGCAGTGAGCTGAGATCACGCCACTGCACTCCAGCCTGGGTGACAGAGTGAGACTCCGTCTCAAAAAATAATAAATAAATAAATAAATAAGATGGAAAATAAAAGACTGAGAAGGAAGAAATAATATAAAGAATTCAAGGAAGGAGAGGATTCTCATAGGAATGCAGGTTTACAATGTATTAAACATTACAGAGCCTTAAGAGTGTATAATTATTTTGTTATATGTTATTTCTTAAATGTATTATACTTTTATGTAACTTGTAAGAAGATGAGATGAAAAAGAGTTATTATTTAAAAACAAAAATAAAATAAGAGAAAGTAGGCCATTATTTAATAGCACTACAATGGCATCTAAGTGTTCAAGTGAAAGGAAGAGTTACAAGCATCTCACTTTAAATCAAAAGCTAGAAATGCTCAGGATTAGTAAGGGAAGGCATGCCAAAAGTCAAGAGAGACCAAAAGCTATGCCTCTTGCACCAAACGGCCAAGTTGTGAAAGCAAAGAAAAAGTTCTTAAAGGAAATTAAAAGTGCTACTCCAGTAAACAGACAAATAAGAAAGCAAAACAGCCTTAATACTGATGTAAAGAAAGTTTTAGTATCTGGATAGCAGATCAAACCAGCCACAACATTACCTTAAGCCAAAGCCTAATCCAGAGCAAGATCCTAACTCCCTTCAATTCTATGAAGGTTGAGAGAGGTAAATAATGATAACAATAAAAAACTACAGAACAAAAATTTGAAGTTGGATCTTGGTAAGGATTGATTCATGAGGCTTAAGGAAAGAAACCATCCCTATAACCTAAAAATACAAGGTGAAGCAGTGAGTGCTGATATAGAAGTTAAAGTGAGTTTCCCAGAAAATCTAAGATGAAATGCTGAAATTGGCTACTTACGCAGCAGATTTTCAATGTAAGCAAAACAACATTCTATTGAAAGAAGATGCCATTTAGGACTTTCAGAGTTCGGGTAACGAAGCCAATGTCTGCCTTAAAAACTTCAAAGGACAGCCTGACTTTCTTGTTGGGGGTTGACACCTTGTGATTTTAGGTTGAAGTCAATGCACATTTGCCATTCCAAAAATCTTAGAGTCCTCAAGAATTACCAGAAATCTACTCTTCCTTTGCTCTAGAAATAAAGCAACAAAGTCTGGATGACAACACATCTGTTTACACATGCTTTACTGAATATTTTAAACCCACTCTTGAGACCTGGTGCTCGGCAAAAGAGATTCCTTTCAAAATATTACTGCTCATTGACAACGCACCTGGTTACCCAAAAGCTCTGATGAAGATGTGCCAGGAAATTAACGTTCTTTTATGCCTACTAACACAGCATCCATTCTGCAGCCCATGGGTCAAGAAGTCATTTTAATTTTCAAGTTTTATTATTTAAGAAATACATTTTATAAGGGTATACCTGTCATAGATGGTGATTCCTCTAATAGATGTGGGCAAAGTCCATTGAAAACCTTCTGGAAAGAATTCACCACTCTAGATGCCATGAAGAACATGTGTGATTCAGGGGAGGAAGTCAAAATGTCAACATTAACAGGAGTTTGGAAGAAATTGATTCCAACCCTCCTGAGTGATTTTGAGGGGTCCAAGACTTCAGTGGAGGAAGTAACTGCAGATGTGGTAGAGATTACAAGAAAATGGAATCAGAAGTGGGGCCTGAAAATGTGACTGAATTGCTGCAATCTCATGACAAAACTTTAGTGGATAAGGAGCAGCTTCTAAATGAGCAAAGATGGTGGTTTCTGGAGATAGACTCTTACTCCTGGTGAAGATGCTATAAACATTTGTAAGATGACAGGAAGAGATTTAGAATATTGCATAAACTTAATTGATAAAGAAGCAGCAGAGTTACAGATGACTGACTCCAATTTTGAAAGAAGTTCTACTGTGGGTAATATGCTATCAAATAGCATCACATGCTACAGAGAATTCTCCTTTCATGAAAGGAAGAGTCAGTTGATACCACAAACTTCAATGTTATCTTATTTTAAGAAATTGCCACATCCATTCTAACCATCAGCAACCACCACGTCAGTCGGGAGCCGCAGACATTGAGGCAAGCCGCTCTACCAGCTAAAAGATTATGACTCGCTAAAGGTTGAGATGATAGTTAGCATTTTTTAGCAATATTTTAAATAAGGGAGGTATATTGATATTTTTAGACACAATGCTATTGCCCACTGACTAGGCTACAGCATAATGTAAACACAACTTTTACATGCACTGGGAAACAAATAAAAAATTTATGTGACTTACTTTACTGTGGTGGTCTGGTACCAACCCCACAATATCTCTGAGGTATACCTGTATAAGAGAATGTAACTTAACTATGTTAATACAGTATAGTCTCCCTGCTCAAAGAAACTGGGCAAATCAACAAATATCATTTCACCCCAGCACCCTAATTTAGACTCAGTTTGTGCAAATTATTTCTCATTTTTAATAACACAGAATTGTGAAGCTAAGATAATGGAAAGAAAATTGCTCTAATAGTAATAAAATATCTGTAAACTAAAAAACATTCATTTTGACTGCAGAAGAGACATTTAAATAGTTTAACTGCTGTGAGTAAAATTGAAATGGGGCTGTAATTACTCAGATTTTCAACATCCCTTCCTTTATGAAGAGAAAGAACTGCTGCTGGTTTCCCCGTCACAAAGACTTCTATCCTGCCAAATACAAAGATTAGAAATATGTGCCAGCTGTAGGGAGAGTGGGTCTGCAGCAAATTAACAAAATACAGGTGACACTTTTCCCAATCGCTCTTTCTTATTAATGCGGTGTCTTGCAAATATGTATTTCATTAACTCCATAAGTATATACAGGAGGAATACATCAGCCTTAGGTGAAACCTGGAAAACAGCTAACATTTTTCAATTTTGAAAATCCTTCTTCATTGGCTTGCTAGAAAATACTAAAAATAATTTTAAATAAACTCTACAAGCACATGGTCCCCAAGTTACCTGACTAGTTTTCCTACTTTTCACTGGGACATCTCCCAATCATCTGGAATCCATGAATATCAAACTCTAGGGTCTAGATAGGCAAACAAAGTGAATAATAATAAAAACTATTATTATTTTTGAGACAGGGTCTCATTCTGTTGCCCACGCTGGAGTGTAGTGGCATAATCTATGCTTACTGTAGCCTCAAAAACCTGGGCTCAAGCAATTCTCCCTCTTCAGCCTCCTGAGGAGCTGGGACCACAGGCATGTGCTACCACAACTGGCTAATTTTCATACTTTTTGTAGAGGCAGGGTTTTGCCATGTTGCCCAGGCTAATCCCAAACTCCTGAGCTCAAGCAATCCACCCTCCTTGGCCTCCGAAAGTGCTAGGATTAAAGGCATAAGCCACCACACTCAGCCAAATAATTTTAAGTATCATTGTAATGCTTTTTTCTGATATTTCCGCTCTTCTGATCACAAAAACAGTTTTTCCTTAAAATATACTTTCTATGAATGACTATTATCCTGTAGTCTTTATTCTGTATCCTCCCTCTAGCCATTGATGTTTTCTTTCCTTTCTTCATGTTAAAGGCAGGCCTGTCTCCCAAATATTTGCCACATGCAAGCAGCAAAGGATGAGTGTTATTTTAATAGCCACTGTTTGATCTCTCTTAAATTCAGGTGGCTAACTTAAACCTCAGAAAGAAAGATAAGAATGTATACATTACTCAGCCTCCCATAGATTTACTGAGGGAGTTCGCCAAAGCTGATCCAAATCAGGAAAAATGTCTATCATCATCATCATCTATTCACAAGTTGGTGGGGTCCAGATGTCAGTCTCCCAGATATCAGACAGGTCAGGGATAAAACTGGGAGATCCTGAGCTACACTCCACTAGCAACAATTCATAACCTGCAATATCAATACGAATACTCTTATCTTGTCAGTACATATAACTAGATTTCTGACTCAATTTTCCAAACTTGCTGCTGATACAGAACTGATTCTGATCCATTTTGCTGGTACCTGACCTCTAGCTCTTGCCAACTCCTCCTTCTAGGTGATCTATCCACTACTTTCCTCCCCTTAACCAAACACTGCCTTACGGAAACTTATCATAAAGAATTAAAGGGCCAAAGCTCCTTCATTTTAAATAGCACATAAATTATTTGTCCTTCCCAGTATTCCACTTATTTTGGGGGGGAAATAAACACTTCCCTCTGATGAATGGCTTTTTCTCTTCTAATACAATTATGTGGCTCCAGTGGTGGCTTCCAATTATTATGTTTTTCTATGATCCAGCCATGACGTTCCTACATAGCCCATGCTGACCTAATTATAATTACACTAAAGCCTACAGCATTAGTCAAATAGGTGAACACTTCCTTATGCTGATCCAATTAGAGCCACTTTTAAAGGTTTATTTTGTTTCAATATTTGTTGTGCTTGTTTTGTTTGTGTGAGTTTTGCATTTGCAAATAAACCTCTGGGCAGATCACTTAGTCACAAAGCTATGAGGTTTGAGCTCAGGAACCACCAGTTGACACACTTCTGTTTTGTGTAGTTTAGTGTCAAGAGGTGTTGAAGCCACTATGGAAAGAAAGAGAAAAGAGATAGAGGAGATACTGACTATTGTCCCTGAGGTCCTTAGATATATCATGGCACTTACCTACCTTAAAAATATATGGAATGGTCACCTGTATAACTCCAACAGTGACGGTCATGCAATATTCAGTTTAGAGACAAATTGGTCATTCCCAATATTCAAATAGGGCTAATACCAGGTACTGTTTGCTTTCAAGTATCAAAATTAGTCCAATTCAAATCATTGGTGTTAGTCATAGAATAATATTTAAATACTTAAAGCCATATTGAGAAATTATTAAACTTATATATATATATCATGCCTCAACTAGGGATTAAAAATCCATTGTCAACTCTGACTCATTCCTAAAATTGTTGTATAATGAGGGTTTCTATACGGTTAATTCATATTATGAGACAGGCTTACTAATATTATACAAATGAATCCATAGTCAATTTACTTTAAAATATAGTATTTCACCAATTATATCTTAGGTATAATTTAAGCCTCTCATGAGAAACTATAATATAAATGAGATTTTAAAAAATGAGCATTATCTTGCATTTGTCTTTGCCAGTTTCTATAATAACTATTGCTTAAATCCCCCACAACTAGCAAAGTCTTTTCAAAATCTTTTCAAAATCTTTTGCTAGTGTTTATAATTTTAGATAAACAATACTAACTACCAAAATGTTTGCAAATAAAGGTTTTTTTTGACAGTGTTAATGGCCTTCCCATAGGGATAGATATAAATAGCCAAGAAATTTTATTTTCATTTTATTTGGCATTTGTTTTAATTGTCCACATGTAATACCATGTATACTAAGTACTGCATAAATTCAAAGAATCCGAGATGACTTCATGGAATAAGGGGAATATTAAATTTGAGATTTACCATGTGGGTAGAATCCTTTTGGATATACTTTAGAAATGGCATGGACAAAGATACAAAAGCCAAGTTCAATGAATTGTAAGCACATGAGTTTGGTTGGAATGGATCAATTTGTTATACACGGACATCCTGAAAAAATAAGGCTAAAAAGATTAGAACAACTCAAATTGTGTTGGGAGCAGAATACCAGAGGTCAATCATTCTATTAGTCGATCAAAGTCAATCTTCAACACCTGTCTACTGAGTATAACCATGTGCCAGATGTTGTGTTTAACACTGATAATATAAAGCTAAATATGGTTCCTCACACTATTAGTAGAATTACAAGTAGCTATCATGTGATTAAGTGTACTGAGGACTGGAAAGGTTTTCTGGAGGAACCCTTGACTGAGATGAGTATTGAAAAATGATAACTATTAACCAAGTACATAAGAGGCAAGATTAGAAGTGAGAGAGATGTGTATGATAACTGAGTATCAGGAAAAGGACAAAAGGAAATACTCAGAGAGAACATGACATAAAGAGAAGTGCTAACCCTTCCATAAGCTTGAAGTTTAAGTGTAGAAACAAAATTCAAGAGCTACATTTAGAAATTAAATTATTGTACATCACTATTAATAGAAAATCAAAACATAAATATCAGCTCACAATATTTTATTCTTACAAAAATCGAAATCATTCTGTGGATTTTCTTTATGTAATTATTTTGCATAAGCAACACATTCTTCATGATACTCTTGAGTCTAGTTCATAGTCACATTATCACAAATTGTTAATTAACCTAGTTTATGTGGTACGTAATGTGGTACCTAGGTACGTAATGTGGTACCTAGGTTAAATAACCTAGTTATGTGGTACGTAAGCATCACGAGGGCAAAAATCTTTATCTCTTCACTAATGTATCTCAAGATCCTAGAACAGCACCTGGCACAGATAGAGTATTTACAAAATACTTAGTAAATAAAATTAATGATATATTAATATATTATCAGAAATAATTTTTTATGTACTAAGTGCAGAGAACTAAAAGAAAGCCTATCATTGATTCTCTAAGTTCTGAGATTCATAAGTATGAACTCTGTGGGAGAATAATGGTTTCATATGTTCTTCTGAAATTACCTCTTGGAAATGATTCCAGGGAGCAAAACTCCTTCCCACTCTGAGTGTTCCATATTGTCTGGGAAAGACTTCTTACAGAAACACACTGAATAAAAATCTGGATTGCATAAGAGCTCAGCCATCTCTCAGCTTTGAACGTATTTAAATTAGTCAAACGCTTCCTCTGAAAAGCCCTAATGTGGGAGTACTCAACTTCTGATACATTTTGGTTGAGCACTATCAGCTGCTAGTCTTTTGCTACTAGTGATCTTTCATTTTTCATAGAAATACAAGCTTGAAATTTGTATAAGTTCATATATCAAATTTCTGCAGTTATCTTAGCCTCAAACTCAATATTTTTAAACTCTGAGAGTGGGGAAAATAAAACAATAACTTTTTGCATTTGTTCCTGAAAAATTAAATTCATCACAATATCTATGATGGGTGATAGATCTGTACAATGTGTATAACTGCCAAATAACCAAAGTCCTATAGTATATATTGTAACATTTTCTGAGAAATATAATGAATACATTCAAGACTAAACTATCTGAAAGGTCAAAATAAACTTTACTGTAGCAAGGATATATCTTTTACAAGAAAAATCAATCTCTGTACTTCTGGTCCTCTTTTCTTTAGTTGACTAAAACACTTCAAGCACTTATTATGAGTAAAGTACTATTCGTTTTCTCTTTCTCAAATATAGAAGAAATTTTTTCACAAATAACGTGTCAATCAAGGGACATCCCTTTGAAGAATAGATTGTGATAGCTGTTGTTTTCCATTTATTTTCTTTTCCTAAATCAGTCAATAGAATCTAACCTATCCTCTGCCTCTATTTAACCTATGATTATATTATACTTGGTTTTCGATGTCCATTTGTTTATCATAATATAACTATGACTTAATAAACTCTTTTTTTTTTTTTTTTTTTTTTTTTACGGAGTCTCACTCTGTCACCCAGGCTGGAGTGCAATGGCGCAATCTCGGCTCACTACAACCTCAGCTTCCCAGGTTCAAATGATACTCCTGCCTCAACCTCCTGAGTAGCTGGAATTACAGGTGCCTGCCACCACGCCAAGCTAATTTTTGTATTTATAGAGAGACAGGGTTTCACCATGTTGGCCAGGCTGATCTCAGACTCCTGACCTCAAGTGATCCGCCCACCTCGGCCTCCCAAAGTGCTGGAATTACAGGCCTGAGCTACCATGCCCGGCCCAACTTAATAAACCCTTAGATGTAGGATCCATATATATACCTTCTGCACTGAGCCTTAACGGTCTCTAGGTAAGTACATTGATATTTACTGATTCCCTACTATGTGATCCAAACTGGAAAACAGCATTTAATAATTGATTTATAAAGCCTCTGTGCATAGCTCCAAACTTTATAGGTGAGATGAGATAAGATGAAATGAAGAGATGAAATAGGATACCAAATAAATGTCTTTTAATTGTGGACAGTATTATGTTGTGATCAAACTAGATTGTGTGAGCTTGAATAACTCTTAGACTTACTGTCTGTCTTTGGACAAGTTTTTTAAGTATCTTGGAGTCTCCCGGTATCTCAGTTTTCTCATCTGTAAAATGGAGCTAATAAAAGTAAAGAGTTAATATATTAACCAGCTGATTTAGTCAGTTTAGGCTTTTATAAGAAAGTACTACATATTTGGTAATTAATCAACAATAGAAATTTATTTCTCATAGTTCTGTAGGCTGAGAAGTCCAAGGTCAAGCTATGGTATGTTCAATGCCTGGTAAGGGCTGTTCTCTACTTCCAAGGTGACATATTGTAGCTGTATACTCCAGAGGAGAGAAAGCTATGTCTTCACATAGCAGAAAGGACAATAGGGTGAAAAGGGACCTATCTCATTCTCTCCAGACCTTTTACAAGTGACTAATCCCATCCATGAGGGTACAGCAATCATAACCTCATTGACTCCTAAAGACCCCACCTCTTAATACTATCACATTGGCGATTAAGTTTCAAGCCATGAATTTTGGAAGACGGTCAAATGATAGCATTTCATCCCTGGCCCTCAAAATGCATGTTCTTCTCACATTCAAAATACATTCAAGCCATCCCAATAGCCCCCAAAGTCTTAACTTGTTCCAGCATCAACTCAAAATCTACAGATCTGAGTCTCATCTAAATCCAATATGGGTGAGATTCAAGGTATACTTCATCCTGGGATGAGTTCTCCTCCTGCTGTGAGCTTATGAAATCAAACAAATTATGTAACTTGAAAATACAATTGTGGGACAGGCATAGGATAGACATCCTCATTACAGGAAGGGAAAAATAGACAAGAGAAAAGAGGTAACAGGTCCCAAGGAAGTCCAAGACACAAGTCAAACAACCTCAAATCTATAAGCGTGAGAATAATCTTCCATATCTGGCTTTTCATACACACTGGGGCATGGGTTGGGCCTCCAGCACTTTGGGAGGCCCCACTTTCACAGCTTTACTGTGGGTACAGCTCACACAGCCACTCTTCAGGAGGAGTTGGAGTCGAGTGCCTGTGGCTGTCCTGGTGTGGTTTTACACTACACACTGGCGGCTCTACAGGTCTAGGGTCCTGGAAGTTGCCCTGTCTCCATGGCTTCACTAAGTACTGTCCTAGTAGGGGCTCTCTGAGGTGGCCTGTCCTATGGCAGCTCTATGCCTGGACCTGGAGGCTATCTGGGACATCATTTGGAATCTGGGTGGATATAACCATGCTTCCACAGCTTGTACACTCTGTATCCCTGTAGAGTTAGCAGAACACGCCAAGGTTTTCCAGAATCCTCTCTGGAGTGGAGGCCTGAGTCATACCTGAGCCCAGCTGAGCCACAGCTGAGGTGACCAACGAGCACTGCAGAGGGATGCAGGGAATGGAAGCTCGGGGTGGCCCGAGAAAGTGCATTGCTGCTGCATCCTCCAGAGAGAACCGATAATATGCTCTCACATGAGAGAAGGGAAGAAAGGGGTGAACTCATCTCCTCAAAGTCTTTTACAAGGTCACTAATCCTATTCAAGAGGGCTCCTCCCTCATGACTTAATCACATCCTAAAGACCTCACTTCTTAATACTATTGATATGGACAGGAGACAAGTAAATACTGGGTAGAAGAAGGCAGTTCCCCAGCAACGGCCCCACCCTCAAGCATGGATACCCACAGCCCTACATGGGAACAGGCATTCCTGTTTTCACACCCAGAAAGTTGCCTTTTGGCCCACCATGCCCACCAATCCTATACCCATATAAACCCCAAACCACCAGCTCCAGGTGAGTAGAAGAGCAGAAGAGAGGCAGAAAAGGAGAGAAAAGTAGGAATGTCAGGGGCAGTTCAGCTGGGGACCACTGGCAAATCAGCCGCTGGATAGCCAAACTCCAGGGGAAGATCATCTTGCCACTCCATCCCTTTTCCAGCTCTCCCCATCCCTCTCACTGAGAGCTAACTCACCACCCAATAAAACCCCTGCATTCACCATCCTTCAAGTTCCTGTGTGACCTAATTATTCCAGGATGCTGGACAAGAGCTGGGGATACAGACAGCTGTCACATTGGCCCCCTGCCCTTGCAGAAAGGAGAGGGTCCACTGAGGTGGTTAAGACTTAAGTCATCCACGCACATCAAGGCTAAAAGAGCACACTGTAACACATGCCCACTAGGGCTCTGCGAGTCGTAGGCTCCTACCACTGGACGCTCCTGTGGGGACGGAGCCCAGGGGTGCTCGCCCCAGCTCCTGCACCTGTTCATCTGCATGTTCCCCCTCCCATAATGGGTTTGAGCATCAGCAGCAACTGAACAGATGAGCCACACCCATGTCACATCCAGTGAGGGGGATCAGGGAACTCTCCTGTTTCACTATCACATTGGTGATTAAGTTTCAACACATGAATCTGGGGAGACATTCAGACCATAGCACTTGCTTAGAACATTGCTGCCACATAGGAAGGAATTAATAAGAACTAGCTATTATTAACAAGATTATTCCCACTGAAAAACTACAGAGCTCCTCATTGAACTTTGCTCATAGTACGTAACAAAAATTTGGGGAGAAAAACAATTAATCCTTTCTCAGGTGATATAATTATCAGTTAAGCAATTCACAATTTTAAATAGATAAAATAAAGCAATTGCTCAGAATATGAACAATTCATCTTGGGGGTCAGATCAAATGACAATTTCTTTTAAGGCTCCTGATATTATATGACCACTGTATGATGCAATAAAAGTATTCTCCACAATAGCCAAATAGTAAATATAATGACAGCTTCAATTCTCAATATAGGATGATGGCATCATACCAGGGCCCAATTCAGAAAAGCAATTCAGAAGAAGCAATTTTGCAAGGGGTGCTAATGATCTAGATGACCTGCTTTCTGCTGCTTTGGCTTCTTCTAGGAACATAATTTATATTTTCTGTAAAGAGGAGAGGGAGTGCTTGACCTTAAGCAATCCTCCTTGAATAATCCTTCCTTCAAATTATATTGTGAAAAATGAGTGTCAGAATTCCATTTTACTCTTGGCAAAGAAACCTAGTGGGGAAGTATTCTGTGTGACCATATGAGCATAATTTTTTTTTAACCAAACAAAATTGTGAAGTAAAATTAGTTGGTAGAAACTAGGGTGTCTAATAGAGATAGCTACATAAATATAAGGCCGTCCCATCCTTATTCTGTTGTAGTAATGACAAGTGTCCCTTACAGAAATATAAATTAAATACAGCCCAATTCATAGGAAAATTGGAGGTCAAGTGTCCAAGATTCTACTCCATAAACATAAAGAAAGCTTTTTAAAAAATGAGGTAATTATAAACAGAACTGCCTCAGGCAAAATAAACTCTCAGTAGTACATCCATAGAATGCCTGCTTTTGAGCAAAATCACTTTAGATAAACTGCTTATGAAAGAAAACCAGAATAACCAAAGGAGGCAATTTATTTTACAACTTTGTATTTTACAAACCTGTTAAAAGCAGGGGACAGTCTATCAAAGATAATTGGCTCTGTTTTAAAATCAGGTGTGTGTTTTTCCTGAAAAAAAAAGAAGAAGAAGAAGCAGGGTAGACTACTTCTGAACAAATAAAATTCAATCTGATAAAGTTATAATAGACATTTATGTGCCCACTGATCAAAAAGTGTGTCAGATCACAAAGAAACACAATTTTAAGAAGGGAAAACAGAACATATTTTTTACCCCTTTGAAAACTTAATTATTTTATAGGATATCAGAGGACTGGTTCCTTGAACTCTAACTATTGCATTACCCCTGAAGTACAACTTACCATGAGAAGCAATTAAGTCTACAACTATAATGGCAGCCAACCTACAACTAAGTGTTGGCTGCAGAGGTAAAGGTTTAAAAAAAAAAAAAAAGATTTCATTTTCTGGTAGATGTTCCCATGAGGTGATAAGGAATGCAATGAGAGTAAAAGTTGTCACTAAAGCCTGCCTACTACTTGGATAAATATTAATGTGAATATTTAAGATTAGACTACTATTATGCAAGTAGAATCGTCTGTTGGGGATATCCAATCAATTGCTCTGTACTTTTTTTGGAGCAGAAGGCTGCCCTTTTGAAGGACATGCTTTTTGAAATAACTATACTCTTGTATGGTCAATCAGACCATGACTGTTGAGTTAATAAATATAAGACAATTAATGATGATCTGCAAAATTATTTTTCAGTCTTGTAGGGATAGAATGAGTTTTACTTGGATGCTTTAGTCAACCAAGTATTTTAAGATCAGAATGAGGACATTAATGGGATCCATTGGAAATTGCTATTGAATTTATGAAAATGTATACCTCTTTATCTTGTTTTGTAAACTATAAAGAGTAAAAAGTCTTCACGGTATAATTAGAAATGTAAAATTCCATACTTTCAACTTCTAGTTTTAATGCCAGGTTTAAAATCTCTAATCATATTATCCAAAAGTAATTTGTTCTAGATAAATTTTTGAAGCACTCTGATACATGCAACAAACATTAAGCGTTATAAGGCCACATTTTAATTTTATTTTTTGCATGATGCTTCACTAACCTCACTAAAATATTTTGGCCATCTGGTGGTCCTTGTCAAATTAAATATCCATTAAAGTCTTGAAGGAAAGCCTATGTATTGTTCAGTGTTTCATCTCCAACACATTGGCTAACAATGGTAGAGTCTCTATCTATCTATTCCTTTGGGAATAAAAACTACGATAATGGGATTTATTCTTGTCCTCAACTTTTGGGATTAAGAATTGCTTCAGTGCATATGACATTCAAAGAAAAGAAACTTCATTGTCATGTCACCCAAGTAGAGTTTTACGTTATCTTTAAGCCAACAAAGCAGTCAGAAACCTGCAGGACATTATGCCAAATGAAATAAGCCAGCCACCAAAGGACAGACACTACATTTTTCCACTTACATAAAGAATCTGTAATAGTCAATCTAGCATAGAGCATAATAGTGGTTTCCAGGGCCTGAGACGTGAAGGAAAAGGGAAATTGTTCGATGGGTATAATGTTTCAGTTGTGCTAGATAAATATCTTGTAAAGATCTGCTGTACAACGTAATGCCTACAGTTAACAATACAGAATCGTGCACCACAAATTTTGTCAAGCCGGTAGATCTCAAGTGAAGTGTTCTTATCAAAGAAAAGCCAAACATACAAACAAAGGGTCACAGAGAAACTTTGGTAGATGTTGAATATGCCTATTACCTTGATTGGAATGATGGTATCACAGGTGCTTGCCTATGTTGAAACTCAGAATTGTACATTTTAGACGTGTGCAGTCCATTGTATATCAATGATACCTCAATAAAGCTGTTTTCCAAAAAAAGAAAAACACTGCTTCGTTCATTTGGCAGCAGATATACCAAAATTGGAAGGATACTGAGAAGATTAGCATGGCTCCTGTGCAAGGATGACAGGAAAATTCATAAAGCATTACATATAAAAATTTCTTATTTTAAAAAATGCAAAAAGATAATTAATTGAAAAAATTATGATAATTCCATGACCTTTAAAAAATTTTGTCAAAGTATTAAAAATTATCTTACTGTTGATTATAAATGTATATTAGATAAAAAATTAGTCAAACTAATATACATTTAATATGTTATAATTTAAGACATTATAAACATGAAAAGTTTTAATGCTTTATTTCTTTGTTTAAAAAAATAGTCCAGCCTGGGTAACATGGTGGCACACCATCTTTACAAAGAATACAAAAACTAGCTGGGTGTGGTGGCACATACCTCTAGTCCCAGCTACTCAGGAGGCTGAGGTGGGAGCATTGCTAGAGCCCAGGAGGTGAAGTTTGAAGTGAGCCAAGATCATGACACTGCACTGCAGTCTGGGCAACAAGGGGAGACCTTATCTCAACAACAACAACAACAACAACAACAACAACAACAAAGGAGTCACCAATAGAGGTGAATACTACTTCTAATTCTAATTTATTTTAATCATTATTTTTCCTAGCTTCTATCATTTATTGATTTGTCCTGGTAATACTCTGATACAGAAATGAGCAAGCTTAAAATAAGGGTAAAATAATCTTTTTTAAACTCAATACAATATGCCTTTTGAAAGTGGCATGGAGTAATAATGCACAGGATGGCTGTCTATAATATAATCTATAAGGCTGCCTTTCTAAGTCAATATGTGGGTAACATTTCCCTTACATCTATCCTATAGAATATTTTATACCACCACCAGTACTAATAAAAAATGAACTTGCTGAGAAGTTCCCTATTGATAATAATATATACGCTTCTCTGAATGTATGCCTTACAGTGAAGCAATACTTCCATTCCTGCCCAAAGCAGAGCACTTTCAAACCTGACACCAATCCTGGTACTTAGAAACCTATAAATGATTATCTCAGCCACGGGCTACATAAAATAAATTAAGTTTTAAAGATCATAAAAGTAAAACCATGTGTCTAAACATATGGCATGTTCATTGGCAGTGTGAATGCTCATTATATGAGAAATCTCATCCAGTTTGTCAGGAAACTGAATCAAATATTTCCTGCCACTTAAGCCAAAGAGCTCAAAGCAGTCCCCCTAAGGTTTATGGTGAATTCACCTACTGAAAATACTTACTATTAAGGGTAACACAGAGGTAAGAAGCTAAAACCATAAATGAGGAAAAACAAAAATTCTAAAATCAGTATTTATAAGTCCAAACCTCAAACGGATGCTCTTACCCTACTAGGAAAAAAATTGAACAATCCTGGTAATTAGCAGGTTGGACGAAGACTAGAATAAAAATGGTGCCAGGCATTTAGCCACAGAACATCTGTACAGTCTCCTATTAATGCTTCCAGGATGTTTTAAAACCATCTGGTTCCACAGCGAGGTCAACACAGGAGGGAAGAAGCTTGGACTTCTACTTGCCACTTCTAAAATGTTTCCACCCTAGAAGTGATATATCACATTTTCCATTTATAGTTTATTAGGCACGTCAAGTCACCTGTGATTATCATCTTCCCACGTGTGTGAAGTAGAGCGGAACTCGATATTGGTGCACAGTTTGATGCAATGACTAGATAGGAATTTGAGACAGTGGGATTAGATAAATCCACCTCCTCCGCCTCAAAGTATTTAGCTACACCCTTGATTTATAAGAAAATGGAGTAGCCTCTTTGGGAAAATATTCAAACTATGTCCACAATTGTATATGAACTCAGTGGACTTAAAAATACTTAAATCGTGTAGATTGGGAAGGACTCAACTTGTGGTGAGGGACAATGAAAGGGGAATAAAGCACATGGCATGTTTGAGTAAATCTCAATAGTCAGGCCTAATGAATGGGGGCAAGTGATGGCTCCACAAATCGCTTATGGTTATCCGATAATGAACATGATTTTCTTCTATAATAAAAATGGTTTTCTTTAAGTTTCCTAGTAGCATAAATTTCTGTGGAGACAAATATCAGTATTTCCCATCCTATATCAAAAAGTCTTTAAAGATACTGCCTTCTATAACTTCAGAGCAGTCAATAAGTATTTGCCCTTCCTTATCAAGAATTCAATGACAGCGGCTTATCAGTGCTGATCTAACATGCTCTCAAATACAAGAAAACATGTTAAAATCCCCTTCAGCTCATGTTTCTTCAAAATAGACACCAAGGTATCTTTATTTTTTAATTTATTTATAGTTCTTTTCAAATTGAAAACTAATAGAATATAATTCTGAGTATAAAATAGAATATGATTTTTCTAAGTGTGAAAACCATGGTAAACTTAAAACAGAATAGACTTATTTTCTCAAACTGCTCTGAAGTTTACATTACTGTTTTTTTCTTTTAAAAGCCAATATAAGAATCCTAAAAGAATTAAAATAATCAAATAAGTAGATAATTATTTTAATCCTCTTAGGGGAATTTTATGTCCAGCCTTCTCTAAAATGTAATTTCATGAGAAAATAGCTCAAATTCTAACCTACTGCAAGAAAGTTGTAGCATAGTTGTTTACATCACAAGAAATCAACCTAATCAGTCTCAAAAGATAAGAAGATTTGTAAATCTCTTACTTCCTGTTTAAAATTCCATCCCTGATATTTTAATGACCTTAAGTTTTCAAATGCAAAAGATAAAATTAAGCTGTTTGAAACTTCACACAAATAACTACACAAATAAACAGAATAAACAATAAATGCTAAATTTCTGCAAAGTACTGCAGCCTTTAGGGTTGAATCTAAGTTCTCATCTCATAAAATTCAAGTAATGCAAGCAGAATTAAAATCATTTCTCCCATGCATGCAATCATAAATAGCATGATAAATATGCTACTTTATTCCTTTTTTTTTTTTTTCTCTTAAAGACTTAGTTCAGAAAATAGTTGGGAACTGAAACAAAATGATAGTGTCTCAGCAGGAAAAAGATGGAGAAAGGAAGAAAGGAAGGAAGATGGCAATAGCTAACAGTCCAGCAAGTGACTCTCAAATGGCCTCATTTATAATTCATTTAAGAAGATCATCTTGATAGCCATACTATGCTGAAACAAGTATATTTGTTCTCTTTTCCATGATGCTACCACCCTCAAAAATCTTTACTGCAGCCTTTAAAATTCTGTCCTTTTAAAAAATATGGTGGAGGTCCATAATTTAGTGGTACATTTACAAAAAGGGTTAACAATCAAACAGCAAAAAACTTCTATAGATTAAGAGAGGGATAGTTCCAGTTTGTGAACATTACTTGTCATTCGTTCTTCCTCGAAATTGTACTACTTTTTTTTTATTAAAAGTCATTATAAAAAGTTATTTTCTCTATGTTGAAACTGGAACAAATGAGCTTGCATTAAAGCTTATGGGATTTAAGTTAGATATCTGGAAGGAGCTGCTGACAGAGGAATCTGTTAAGCTCTGAACTGTAAACTTGGAAAATCTTTTTATTTGCTAGCCTTTAAAAGAAATATAGGGTGGTTTTGTCAACTAAGTTTGTCGAAAGACAGAATCTAGACGAGCTAACATTTCTTGGAACATTTTCAGCACTAATTTTCTCTGATTTGGTGACTATGTAATGAGAGCCTCATCATAAATATTTCCTTTCATGCCCTTCCTATATTTTCACCCATCACCACCATTATTCCCCACCTCTGCCAAGTCTCGGATTTTTTTTTCCCCCAAAAAACAGCTCCAGTGTAGAAAAGATGACAAATTTCAATTATTCTGATAGAGAATGTATTATATAAGGTATACATATTTTCAGTAAGGGAAATAAATGAGATTTTCTATGACTATCAATATTTAGAGACATATAAATTAATAATCTCCAATGATTAAAATAATTGAGGAGCCTCATTCATTTTTTTGTAACTGTAGATTTTTTTTATTACTCTTTGCCCCACTTGGCCATCCTATCCATATTTTTAAAATAATACATGTATGAATTGGGAGATTTTGCTTTGCACTTCACAGCAACTGATTTCCAAAGGCACCTGAGTGATTTTGTATACAAACAAAGTTGCTGCCTGTGTATTTCACTTGAGGAGTATTTTGGAAAATCTTTTATAATGCTGAGTTGAGTTGGGCCTATTTAATTTGGTCTGGTCTCAACTTTCATGAATTTTCTATTTGAGTCAGTGATTTTCAAAGCCCTTTTAGGGTTTCTGTAACCTTCTCATCAACCTTGGAAAGAAATCTTGTTTACTAAAGCTTTATATATTACTTTATTTCACACTCAGAGTGCTAAGGATTTTTACCAGGCAGAAAGATCAAACTTATAGTCACTCAGACTACATTTGATTTCAACAAGAAAAGAAATTTTAACTTTTATTTTGTACATGGTTGACTAAGTGTAAATTATCTTTTCCAAAGGGTTCTCAGGTAGCCAGTTGCAATGCAGTTTGTGATGGGATGTTGTATTATTTTAAATATCTTATATAATCCTTTAACATGATTAAGTGCTTATTTCTGATCTAGGTAAATAAACCTATTCCACAAATTTCTGCTGTAATCTAGAAGGTAGTGATATTTCTTTTTCTTCTAAAATTTGATAAAGCTGACACATCATATTTAAACTCAAAATCTACTCTCTTCTCTCAATCTTGATAAAATAATAATGCCCTCAAATGATATTTCTCAGTTTCTTTTTCATAATCCACAATGAATCTTTTTGTGTACTTCTTATTTAACAAATTTTCATCAAACAGGCTCAATTCATCATTATTTAAATCCAGTGAGCTGCATTTACACTTACGTGGATTTAACACACCTGTACTGACTATTCCCAATCTGAATTCTACACCTATCTTTAATTTAGTTTTAAACTTCAATTTTTGGTGTCCTTGCTGTAATTCTAAAAGTGAATGCTAGTTTTTGGTGCACTGTTTACATTTAGGTTCATTCAATTTGTCAGTCATTGTATATTTTCATGTGTAAATCTGAACCCAAGCAAATCACGAGGCCCAGATGTCAGCTACAGAATGGTCCCCAAGCAGAAGGGGAAAATAAAGAACGGTTTATCTCTTTCACCTCTTTCTGAAAACCCTGTACATTGTCATCAAATGCAAGTCTTCAGTCTAGAATGTTACTCCTGAGACCATATAACCCTGATAATGTTAGGGACAAATTGGATTGGAGAAGCCTAGAAAAGGAAGGGGAGAAGCCAAAGATACTGAGTCTGTTATAACATGCCTCTTTGGCCTCCTCTCCTGCCATAGACTTCAACTGGTATTTCATCAGTTAGCCTAAGTACACAGAGGGAAAATACAAATCTGGGCACAGCAAAAAAAAATGCAGTCATGGGGATAACTGAGTAATTCCCTGAGTGTCAAATGACTTTAGGCAACAGAGGAGGCTGTTAAAAGTAACTCTGCCCCACATCCTCTCCCAGGTGCTCTAGCTGTGGATGAAGTCCACACTCAGTGCTACAACATAGTATTAGGTGCATTATGTGTGCTTCTACATTCCTTAGGACATCAGAAGAATCTTGACTCTATCCTAATCTCTAGTTAGTTAAAATAATTAATCTTTTTATTTATAGCAAACATATTCTGTGAATGTCAAAATTAATAACAAATTGAATCACTGAATGGCTGGTAAAAACTTGAAATAGATTTCATAGTGAATTTTTTATTTGTCTGCTTGACCAGGTACTACCTGATGTTTTCAATTAATCAAATAAATTGCATACCTGCAGACACCATTAAAAAACAGAGGGCCTTGAATATTTCCCCAGTATCTATTAAATAATGCCTATGTGACTTTTGTTTGGTATAAGAAAGACAAAGATATCTTGGTTATACCAGATATCTAATAGGAAAGGTTATAAATGTAATTACTTTATGGAACTAATGTACAGATATGTATTCATCTTCAGTTCATCATTTTGGTTTGGGTTATAAATGAAATAAATTTATTGTAACTCTAATTTGAATGGCTAATCTTAGCCAACCCAGAGAATCTGTTCTTTTCCTTAGCATCTGACTCTTAAGGGAAAAAAATCGTTATATGCAAGGTTGAAAAACTTTTTCAGTAAAGAACCAGAGAGCACACGTTTAACTGTATAGAACACCTGTGGATTCTATCAGTGATGCTGCTCATCTTCTTCATCTTCCTTCTTTTCCTCCTCCTCCTTCTTTTCTCAACAACTCTTTAAAAAGGTAAAATCCATGCTTAGCTTGTTAGCCATATGAAAACAAGACTCAGGCCACATTTGTCTTGCCAGCACAGCTGAAACTTGCTGACCCCTGTATCAGACAGAACATGATTGTTTCTATTCAGCTTGCCTCCCTTCCTCATTAAGAAGCTTATAGGTATTTAACTGGAGAAGCTAATACTATTTCTTGTTATCCTAGAGTAAGTAATTTCTCACATTTTGGGAGAGCAGGAAAATATTTTTAACAGTTTTAACTCATGAATATGTCCAGAGAATGAACATAAATGTTTCCTCCTCATTTACCACATAAAATATTCTTACGTTACTTCCCTTAAGAATTCTATTAAAAACTTTTGTGTTAATTTGATCATTCCATAAAAAACTTACATACACTGACAAGGGGATTCGCAGACAAAGGAACTATGAAATATATTAGTTTCTAATATCTGATCTTTCACTCAGCACAGTGAAAGTACTAGAAATACTAGAAAAAAATATATAACCTGGTTTATGCTTCAGTAGAGTTAATAGATTAGTAGAAAGGACGGGCAGGTAAATAATTTAAATATTTAAGCCAAAGAATTTAAAATTTGAGCAGAACTTGGATGCATTTCCAAGTCACAAATTTCAGAAAATAGAAACAGTTGTCAAAGACCCAGGAAACTGATGTGGCCTGGAGAGATGTATTTGAGACTCATCAGTATGTAAATGTGCTGAAAATTTAGGTCTACACAAGACGTTTCAAAAACAGCACAGAGAGACAAAGAGTGGCTGGAAGAACAGCAATAAAAGAAATAGAGGAAAAGTATTGAAAGAAATAATGATCCCAGCCTGGCCAACATGGTGAAACCCTGTCTCTACCACAAATACAAAAATTAGCCGGGTGTAGTGGCACGCACCTGCAGACCCAGCTTCTCTGGAAGCTGAGACCGGAGAATCGGCGGTTGAACCTGGGAGGCGGAAGTTGCAGTGACCCAAGATCCCGCCACTGCACTCCTGCCGGGGCAACAGAGTGAGACTCTGTGAAAAAAAAAAAAAAACCAGAGAGAGAAAGAGAGCCAACATGGTCAACAAATTCAAAGGCTTCAGGGAACTCAGCTAAGATAAGCCTGAAAAGTAGCATTAGAGTTTGCCGATTGGAAGCCGTTCAGTGAAAGGACTCTGAGAGAATTATATTAGCTGGGAGGCATTGACAAAGATAGTGATTCTCATATGATAATCAGGTCAGAGGTATTTTTCAAAATTAAAGTACCTCTTTCCCAAAGGAAATGTCAAAGTAGATTATGGTAAAGGAAGTGTGTGCTTTGAAATAAGGTTTTTGTTTTTCTAATACCTATCCTCCTCACAAGCTGAAAATTAATGGAAAGTGAAAGATTTGAGACAGAAAGGGTATTTTATTTTTCAAGAACAATGGTTTTGTTAGAAAGGAGAATAAAAAACATTATGAAAACAAAGATGGGGTTTGGGAAGAGCTTGTTTTTGTTGTTGTTTAGGATAAGAAAAGATTGGAGAAAGTAATAGACCAAGAGCTAATACAAGAACAGGAGTTAAAGATAATGGCAGAGAAAAGAGACTGAATGTCTTGCCCTGTCCCAGGGGCAGTGAGATATGATAGGACCCAGAGAAAACGTGGAAGACCAAGTAAAGAGGTTTTCATATAAGAGAAGGTAGGCAAGCAAAGTGGCCCAGACACTTCCTTTCTTTCCTTCTTTTTTTTTTTTCTTTCTCTTTCTCCCTTCCTTCCTTCCTTCCTTCCTTCCTTCCTTCCTTCCTTCCTTCCTTCCTTCCTTCCTTCCTTCCTTCCTTCCTTCCTTCCTTCCCTCCCTCCCTCCCTCCCTCCTTCCTTCTCTCTTTCTTTCCTGAGACAGGACCTCACTCTACCTCTCAGGCTGGAGTGCAACAGTGCAATCATGGCTCACTGCAGCCTTGCCCTCTTCAGCTCAAGCAATCCTCCCACCCCAGCTTCCCAAGTAGTAGGGACCATAGGCATGCATCACAGCACCCAACTAAACTTTTAAACTTTTCGTAGAAACAGGGTCTCACTATGTTTGCCAGGCTGGTCTTGGATATTTGGGCTCAAGGGAGACTTCTGCCTCAGCCTCCCCGCAGGCATGAGCCACCACGCCCAGACCCAAACACCTTCTATACAGCTTCAATACTAGCCAATTTCCTCCACTTTGTCGTACCTGTACTTGAGGGAGAAAAATAAAAGGGAGTTGTGGAAGGGACCAAAAGCTAATTACCAGCTGGTCTGTATAAAGTATTTCTACCCATTATTTTTCACTGAATAGCAGCCTTTTAGGATTTTGAGATGTTATTATGATTCTAATTCTTGGTTGCATTTGAAAGCCGAAACAGAGAAAAGGCAGAGATGAAGTTCACAGTATGGATACCAATAATAAAATTAATAGGAGCATCTCATATGTGTAATCCAAATATTTAATTAACCAAATGAAAGGAAAGCTGCAAGTCCTGATGCAGCAGGCTTGGTGACAAGTGTGGCACTCTGCTGTGCCACTGAGTGTGTATAAACAGGAAGATGCTGATAGAAGTTTTCTAACCAAAGAAAATAGAAATTTTTTTTGTTCATTTATTTCATCTGTTTCTCGTTGACTGAGAATCGAAACTTTTACATGGAAAGCGGAATGGCAAGTGTTGACACTCAATAATTTTCTCATTCTAAATGTTTGTCCTTGGGATAAAAAACTCACTTTAAATGAAATTTCAAGATCTACCATATATTTGAGGTACGTGTATTTCACCTATCAACTGTCGATACACTTGAAAAAAAATGGTATACCTGTTTTTATGTCACCCACAAGTATATTTACAGAAAAAACAAGCCATTAATACAATGATCAAGAATGTAAAAGTGCCATCTAGAGGCTGGAGGAGCACCTTATAGGTCTATGATCCTTAAAATTAATGTGGGTTGGAGTTATAAGGAAGATGCAAGAAGGGCCTTCCCCTGATTTAAGTCATTTAACATATGTGCTTATTCAACGCTCCCACACTGCAATTCAACAAACTACTTGAAAGTAGAGATGCTACTCCACTTCTACTTACTTTGAAACATTAACTCATGTTTTCAGCCAAGTGGCAGCACTGAATCTGCTTGTGATTATGGACATTCAACATTTTCTGTGCCATTTAAGTACCTTCAGCATCAATTTTGCAGCTGGCAAACTATTGCTATTTATGTTTTCAGTGCATTTGAAATAATCTAGAAGTTATTTTACTGCCATCAGACATTAAGAAAAGAACCAAATGTAAAATCATTACTTTGCCAATTTACTGTGAAACCCAAAGGAAATATCTCAAATGTATCACTTATTAAATGTAAAAATGAAAATAAAAAGCAGTTCTTGGAACTTGTTAACATTTCGGTCAAGTAGATTTATCTAGAATATATTAAAGATTTTCAGACTTTTCCCATTTATAATACTATAAAAATAATATAAAATAGCTGATTAAATATCTCCTATATGGCAAGTACTAGCAGTAATGTTATATGTCTTTTAATTCTAATTACCCAATAAGTTGATCATAAACTCTCTTTTACACATAAGGAAACTAAGGTTGCAATTTTTTTTAAGTTACATGACTGACTAATTAGTGATAGCCAGAATTCCAATACAGGAATGTCTTCCATCAAAGAGAGAATTCACAGTCAATACTCTTATATTCTCAAATTATCGAGCCCTTTTAGAAATTCAGATATATATTTGTAAAACTCTGGAGCTAATAGATCTGTATATACAAAGTATAATTATAAAATAGAGCTGCAATCCTCTAATTGAACTGCTAAATTTTCTTAACTCCTAATGTGTGAGGACCTGACGAAGAACAGTATGTAAAACTTCAGTACTCTAATTATCAGCATATTATAAGGTACTTAGGCCACTCATCAAAGCACTTCAAATAGGTTCGCATCCCTCCATCTCTCCTGAGTGCTCTTTTCCTATTTTCTCCTTGAGCTGAGCATTGTTGAGGGAGTATTTTGAACCATGAAGATCTGACCCACTACACATTGATGCTATTATCATCAGGATTCTGAGTGTTATTAGTCATCCCCTTACGCATCTTTTTAAAAATTCTCTAAGCCCCCAAATGCTATTGAAGACTACCTGCCACCCGGAGCCTCCCACCCCACACCTCTTCACCCTACACTGGCTCCTTCAGTGATGGGACATTCCGAGCTTCAATTTGTACCTTTACTTTCCATTTTAATAATTCAGCATCTATGTTTTGCCTTCCTTCTTTCCATTGGCAGAAAACATGACCTACTGCTTCTGAGTCAAGTTAACTTATCCTTCTTGACTGCTGAAGCCACTTGTTGCTATACTTAAATTTCCCCTGTTCACCAATTCGGTTTGTTTGTCTTTGCCAAATTCTCTGCCTCAGTTTACACACTGCTGTAGGTATTGTTAAACAGACAGAATAATGGCTTCCATAAGATGTCCACATCTCAATCCCACAACCTGTCAGTGTTACCTTGCACAGCAGAAGAGACTTTGTAGATGTGATTTAATTAAGAACCTTGAGATGAGAAGTTTATCCTGGATCATCCAGGCAGCCGAGGTGTGCCCAACATAATCACAAGGGTCCTTAAAAGTGACAGAAGGAGATGGAAGGGGAGGCCCAGAGAAGAAGACGTGACAACACAAGCAAGGTCAGAGCAATACCACATTAAAGAGACTTGACTTGCCTTTGCTAGCTCTGAAGCTAAAGGAAGGGTGCCACAAGCGAGGAAGTGCCATGGCCTCTAGAAACTGGAAAAGGCAAGGAAATTGATCCTTCCTAGAGCCTATAGGAAGGAATACAGCTCTACCTACACCTTAATTTTAGCCCATTGGAATGCACGTTAGACTTCTGACCTACAGACCTATTTTAAGGCACGAAGTTTGTGGTAATTTGTTATGGCAGCAGTAGAAAGCATAGAGTCTTTATCGATAAAGATCACTATTTTATTATTTTAAGGCTACTATTTTTTTTCTCTAATTCATTTTGTATTTCAGAGTACAAAATTCGTAGGCTATATCTACTACTTCTATTAATTTTTAATTTATTTTCTCCCTTCTTAATGTGAACTTTTTATTTTCACACTCAATAAAAATTCTTCTCTTACAAGCCTTTAAGGACAGTTTTCTTACCAATCTGATGGAAGCTTCTCTCTATTTATTCCTTTGACATCTTCAGAATATTTTCTTATGTTGACTTCCCCTTATGTGTAGCAATTACTTCCATCCTTGCTTTCCCTGATCTTCCATAGGCTCCTCATTTTTCCCTTGCCTACTGAGGCTCACCCCATTTAGATCATTCAGGACATGTGTGGCTATCTTGGGCCGTTGCCTCAGCAAAAGCCAACATCCTCCCAGAAACATTGAGAATAGCAGCTTCTTGTTTTTCTTATTATTTATTTATTTGAGACGGAGTCTCACTCTGTCACCCAGGCATGATTACAGTGGTGTGATCTCGGCTCACTGCAAGCTCCACCTCCCAGGTTCATGCCATTCTCCTGCCTCAGCCTCCCAAGTAGCTGGAACTACAGGCACCCGCCACCACACCTGGCTAATTTTGTGTAGTTTTAGTAGAGATGAGGTTTCACCGTGTTAACCAGGATGGTCTCGATCTCCTGACCTTGTGATCTGCCCGCCTCAGTCTCCAAAAGTGCTGGGATTACAGGCGTGAGCCACCGCATCTGGCCTGTTTCTCTTTCTGAGCACTGCTTCACTCTTCAGGAGGGTGAGATATGCTCTCCATCCTCTGTCTCCATGGCTTAATACCTTTGGCTTGCTGGCCTCTGACTTTCTCAGGTGCTTCCTATTTGCTTCAAGACTTCTGGCTATAGCTGTAAACTGTGAACACTCTACGATAAGTAAGAGTCTGAGAATTTAAGCATGGTTTCCTAAGTTAGTTGTATTTTTCTTAAAAAAAAGAGAGAGAGAGAGAAGGAAGGAAGGATGGAAAGAAGGAAGGGAGGAAGGGAGGGAGGAAGGAAGGAAGGGAGGGAGGAAGGGAGGGAGGGAGGGAGGGAGGAGGAGAGAAAGAAAGAAAAAGAGAGAAAGAAAGAAAAAAAGAAAGAGAGAGAAAATGAAAGAAAAAGAAGAGACAGAGAGAGAAAAAGAAAAAGAAAGAGAAAGAAAGAAAGAAAGAAAAAGAAAGAGAGAGAAAGGAAGGAAGAAAGAAAGAAAAGAAAGAGAGAGAGAGAGAAAGAAAGAAAGAAAGAAAGAAAGAAAGAAAGAAAGAA
>NW_012104054.1:1054349-1080565 GCF_000951045.1 Mandrillus leucophaeus
GACCGGGCATGGTGGCTCAAGCCTGTAATCCTTTGGGAGCACTTTGGGAGGCTGAGGCAGGCAGATTACCTGAGGTCAGGTGTTGGAGACCAGCCTAGCCAATATGGAAAAACCCCATCTCTACTAAAAATACAAAAATTAAGAGGTGCGGTGGTGTGCACCTGTAATCTCAGCTACTCGGGAGGCCGAGGCAGAATTGCTTGAACTCAGAAGGCAGAGGTTGCAGTGAGCCAAGATCACACCACTACACTCCATCCTGAGTGACAGAGTGGGACTCTGTCTGTCTCAAAATAAATAAATAAATAAATAAGCTGAATCAGCTAGATTATATATAAGGAGGAACTTTTACTGATTTAAATTAATCTTTGTCTTAACTATACTACTGAAGATTATAAAAAGCAGGCGGATTTCAAATGTTAAGAGTTATGAATAATCTACAAACTAGATAACAATTCATTGAATCTTTGCATTAGTCAAACAGTCTTAATGGATTTTGTTGATAAGTATATAGTCAATAAAAACAATGTTTCTAAAGATTATAAAGCAATTGGAAGCATACTAGTCCCCTAATGCCAAGTGAAACAACAATATTGAAACTGTATGATTGCTATTTAAATAAGCCTAAAATTACAAAGAGTTCTTAAAATAAATTGTCAGGTTCAGGGTTAGGTTCCAGGCCAAGCTGAGGGCTGAGGGGAATGGGTGGACGTGAGGCAGGGACCTGGAAGAACACTTGAGAGACAGCAGGTAAATGAGACATGGCTTTATTCAGCAGTCCCTCACAGGGTCAGTGTTACATTTATACCCTACACAAAAAATAGTGACTGAGAGCCAGGTGGGGAGCTTCTGTGTGTTGTGTCTACATGGCTATGATTACATAAGACATGGGACTGTGCGCCTGCACCCCGATCCCGCTGAATCACCAAGGCTGTTTACCCTGGCCTATGCCTGCTGCCCAGTGCCTGTTTGGCTGCAGCACAGCCATGTTCCTTACACCCTGCCCCCTAGGCCGAGCGGATCCTCTTGGTGGGGACCTGTGCACATATAGCAGCACCTTGGACCCACAGGTCACAGCGACAATACAGAGAACAACAGCCCACCACTAATATTCCTGCTATGCTACCTATGATTATAAGAGCCCAACGTAGGCCAGAGCCCAGAGACACCCACCATCTTTGCAGGGGGTCATCAGTAAGGTGTTCAATCACCTTAATCTCCTGTGACACCCTCTTGTAAAGCTGTCATTATATTCCCGTGGTTGTCAGGGGTAAATGTACAACATTGTATCCCTACAAGGGCACAGGCATCACCTTGGGCAGCTATGACTATGTCTAAGGCCATCCAGTTTTGCAGCACCACCTTCCTGATCTGGTCAACTTCCTCAGTGAACGAAAGGAGAGCAACTCGGGTGTAATTCAGGGCCCAAGCTGCATGCTCTACAAAGGCTACAGCCTGCTTTTCCACAGTAATGACACCTGCCCCAGGGATAGTTATAGCCAAGGGATAAAACAACCAGGGGGCAAGCTGCACTCGCAAAAAGCAGGAACACAGTGCCTCCCAGTTATGCGAGTGACCAGGAAACGTGGGAAGCACAGTGGAAGGGACATAGGGCCACTCTCAAGAACAACGTCCAGTCCAACTGGCTGGCAGATATGGCCATTCTGTGTCCCCACAGACCTATAAACTCCCAGGGGGCACAAAATCCATGGGGCCCCAGCCTTGGTAAATCTGATTGTTCCACCACACCCTTGTTGTGGTGACACGTGTTGTGTTTGCACAAACCTCAGCAGGCAACCATCTGACAGTGACTTTACCCCCGTGCTGCTCTATAAATCATGGTATCTGCCCATTAGCCAACCTCATCCATCATGGACACTACGAGTCAGCCAGAGGGCAGGCTTGCCATGGGTTCTGCGACGCCCCCTGTTCAAAGCCCACTGTGTTGCATCCTGCCTATTGTCTGCGGGACTCCAAGTCACTAGCCATGTGCACTTCTGCCCAGAAGCTGGATGCACGTGCCAGAACAAGGTGTTCGCAGCTGCTGCTGGAAGAGTTGTGCAGATGCAACAGTTGGAAACATTGGTCACCTCGGTGTAGGTGTGGGCCCCATCCATGATGCTGTTGGAGCATACCAACCTACAGCTGGAATGACAAAACAGGCACACGTACTAACAAGGGCAAATCACATCCCTCAGGCAAAATACAGGCTAACTTTTCATGCCTGGATAACAATGCAGCTGCCAATGGCTTTTGCCCTGGGTGATGATACCAAACATCCTCAGCTCCCTATGGTTCTTTTGGGTCTTGTACCCATTACAAAGTCACAGGAGAGCTCATAATAGGCCACATAGACAGTACATATGTCTCCCAGAGGAGGGTTCCTTCCCTGGCCGTTCCTCTATGAGCAGTCAATCATGGAGGCCACACATTAAATACCGAAGGAGTAACATGTAAGTCATATAGCAGGCCCTCCCCTCAGGGGGCCAAAATAGCCAACCATTGGCAATGAGGGGTTTGGAGCGTCCATGGCCAACACCAGGTTTTCTGTTCCCCTGCCTTCAGAGGCATTGGCAAGGCAGGCAACAATAGATTACTGTTTGTCCCCATACCTGATTGGAGGAGCTCATCGTTGGTGTGTATCTGTAGCTGGATGGGGGTGGAGGACTAGTGTAACAAAGCCTCCACCGGGGCTCGGTCACCTTTCCGTGGCTGCTCATTCAAAATTTGAAGCACCAGGTCCAACCTGGAACTCCATCCTTGCCAAGAAAGGGGAGTAACATGCAACTGTAACCCGTTCTTCAATAGTCTGTTATATCGCTCAATCATGCCAGCGACTTGTGGGTTATAAAGAACATGAAACCCCCATCATATGTCCATCTGCTGTGCCCACTGTTGTACCTGCTGTCCAGTGAAATGTGTTCCCCTATCACTTTCAACAGCCAGGGGATGGCCACAAGAGGCGCATAAGTGTTGCAAAGCTTGAATGCTGTGTTGCTGCTGGTTGGCCACCCTGCAAGGGTAGGTGAACAACAAGTCAGTGACTATGTCTATGGCTGTCAGTGCATATGTGTAGCCCTGCGATTTTGGCAGTGGCTTAATGTAATCTATTTGCCATGTGGTTAAGGGCGTCTGCCCTACCGTCGTTCGCTGTGTCATACTGGGCAGTTGTCTCTGTCTGGGGTATGCCTGAGCACATGCTGGACGCTTCCCACAGGCCTCCAAAATGTCCTGCGAAGGCAAAGACAGACCCCAGGGCTTATTGACCTGCCTGTTGCATCAGTTTACTCCCTGCATGTCTCAGTTTCCTGTGTAGCCACAAAGCTACATCTTGGGTAGGTGCCGACTCTAACCATTGGAACTTGGCTAAGGCATCTGCCTCATCATTACCGGGGGTGGCCAAAGGCACATGACCTGACACATGATAGACAGTTACATCTTTCTGGTGACCTATTTCCCAGAGGTCATGCCACATGGTTTGGCTCCAAATGGGCTGATGGCCTACATGCCAATTGTGTAATTTCCAAGTAGTCAACCACAAAGTTAAACTTCGATAGGCTGCCCAGCTTTCTGTGCAAAGTACCATAGGTGATTCCTCCTTAGTAATCACCATCCACACGGCTCTAAGTTTAGCCCATTGGCTGCTTTGTCCACACCCAGTATCAAACCATGTGGTGTAAGTGCTAGGCTGGACTGCTACAACAGTCTAGGCAACAGTAGCACCCTGGTTGGACCCATCTGTATACCATGCCCCATCAGGAATTGGAAGGTGCCCTTCTTTAAATGGTGTCTAGGGCTGCCTCAGGCCCCATGGCCTTATCTTGCATTAGGACTACAGGCCCTAAAACTTCTTGTAACTCTGCTGCTAAGGGACTTGTACTCAGCATACTCCATTGTTCTAAGTAGGCACCCCACGTCACTAACGTAGATGTCTGTGCTGTCCCAGTCAGGGGGGTTGTTACCCATGAATGCACCCATGCTGCTATTGGGTAAGTTGTCCGCACTATGACTGTAGCCTGTCCTGTCATACTGTCACAGGCCTGAAGAGCAGCACATATGGCAGCTAATTGCTTCCCTATCAGTCAATACCAGAGCTCAGCTCCCAGTAGGACCAAAAGCCTGCTGGCATACTCAGGTGTTCCGTGCACTGCTATAGGCCCTAACTAAAACTATCTATGGTCACATGCACATCCACTTTAAATGGGCACCCCTCGTCAACTATCCATAGGGCTTGTGCACACTGAATAGCCTGCTTGGCTACCAGAAGGGCTCTTTCAGCCTCCTCAGCCCAATCCCAGGCAACAGGGGCATTGCTACCTCTAAACCTGTAAGGCAATCAGAGGTTAACATAGAATCATCAACGTAATGAAACAGGCAGACCCCTTTTGGACATTTCCAGGCACTTAAGTCCATGGCAGCAAGACCGTGACAAATGGTGTGGCTACGCACATAGCCCGGCAGCAACACTGTGAAAGTCCATTGTCATCCTGCCCACGTGAAGGTGAACAGTTCCTGGCTCTCTGGAGCAATGTCTATGGAGAAGAATGCATGAGCTAAGTCCGCTACAAAGTGGTACTGTCCCATTCTGCTGCCAAACAGTCCATAAATCCGTGATGGAGGGTACAGTCACATGCAGAGGGGTGTTACCTTATTCAGATCCCAATAATCCACTGTCATTCACCAAGTTCCGTCAGGCTTCTGACTGGCCCTATGGGGGAATTTAGGGGCTATGGGTGCCATGCACTATTTGCACCTCCTCTTATTTCTTAATAGTCTCAGTTATCTTTGTATGCCCCACTGGCAAATGGTATTGATGAGTGGATGTAACTGGTCAAGGTTGTGGCAGAACTTGGAGCTGGTGATGTGTATGTCCACACAGTACCAGATTTACTACATGAACCCAGAGACTGAATTCTCCAGCCATGGTGTGCAAGTCCGGACCATGCAAAATGTCCACCCCCAGAATATATTCAGGTGTAGGAGAAATATACACTGTATACAGGCGGGGAGCCAAGCGGCCAATAGCAAGATGCAGAGACACAGGTTTCACTTTCACCGACTGGCCCCCCAACCATCAGTGAATGCAGCTTTGCCCAGAAACTTATCCGTGTTGCTATAAGCAAAACTGCTATTTTGCCCCATCCTGGACATTCTCTGAAATTGCTGCTCCAGGAACGATTGCCTCCACAGAGCCAACCAGCACCTACCAATGCTAGGACCTGCTGTACATCGGTGGGGGACC
The DNA here is from genome assembly GCF_000951045.1 of Mandrillus leucophaeus. Classification (NCBI taxonomy): domain Eukaryota; kingdom Metazoa; phylum Chordata; class Mammalia; order Primates; family Cercopithecidae; genus Mandrillus; species Mandrillus leucophaeus. Next base: position 1,059,589 of record NW_012104054.1, read on the forward strand.
AGTTGCCAGTTCCACATGAGGCCTCCAGTAATCCACTCCCCGCCCCCACCCTAAGCCAGGCACCTCGGCCAGTTCCCTAATCAAACAGGAAGGTCTCTTCACCCACCTGCAAATAGTCCTTGAGCTGTAACATCTGGGCTGGGCTGGATTGAACAACAGTATTTTGCCCCATCTTGGACATTCTCTGGAGTTGCTGCTCCAGGGACGATTGCCTCCACAGAGCCAACAGCGTTCCATTGGGTTGCCTGTTAATTTTCTCCTGAGCAACCCCAGCTGTAATTAAATCAATCCACATCTGCATGCCAGTCACCCACTGGGGCTCCTTTTTATCTCATAGGGTGGTTACCTACAGAAGGGGCACCTTCTTTTCTTTATGGCACGGATTCCCCAGTCCCACTGATGGCCTTCTGCCTCCTCCAGGGTTGCCATAGCAGTAGTCACTTCATGTATATGGCACCCCGCATACGGGGTGAGAACAGCAGTCAGAGAGCCAAAAGCACTTGGGGGCACTGGGCCCAGTGCAAGATCCCTCATGTGGGAGGTAAAACGTTCATTATCTGGCCCCCGTGTATTCAGATCAAACATAGCCTGCTGCATAGCCATCTCCCAGAGTACCTGCACCAAATCAGTATATGACTGCCATTTACTCACAATTTCTGGTTTCTCGCCAACATCATTCTAAACAGTTCAAATGGCTGCCATCAGTCACTTGATTAACATGTGGTCACCTTGCCCTTGCATCAACCATTGTCACAGCTGGAGCCACTGATGAAGGGAGGGGTGAGATGTGATAGAAACCAGCCTCTCCATCACCCAGGCAGAGTAAGAAATGCTGTCAGTCCCCTCATCCCAAAGATGGAGTAGCCAGGCTGGGAGGGCCTCCCCTGGGTGCTGCCAACACTGTTTACCCGACTCCTGCAACTCAGTGAGGGTATAAGCACAATAAGAGGTGTGGTCCACCACTGTGGGGGGGTCCCTGGGCTCTCCCATGGGGTCCCCTTGGCTGCTCATGTTCTATCTTCTGATGGATCACGGGACGAGTCCACAGCAGAAGAGCCTCCTCCTCCTCAGAATCAGGCCATGCAGGAGTGTCCGGGCTGGAGGACAGGCTCAAGGTCGCACCGACAGCTGTTTCCAGCTCCTGCTCCAGGCTGTTTATCTGAGCCTCTAAGTGCCCAGCTTGTGACTGGAAGTCCTTCACCCCCAGGTTTTGCTCCAAGCTGTGCATTTGAACCCCCAGACACCCAGCTTGCACCTGAAGCTCCTGCACCTGTGCCGTGCCTGCAGGGATTGAGCAAGTACTTCACGCATTGCAATCAGAAGCACCCATCCGATTCTGACCGCGAAGGTGAGGTCTTTCTTGGTGCTGTGAGCTTCCGTCTGCTTCGGTGCCTTCTCACACTCACAGAAGACCCGTCCACTGCCTCCCATGTTTCCACTGGGGCCCATTCAAGCAGCACCTCTGCCACCAGATACCACAGCCCATGATGCAGCCACATAGCCAACCGAGAGTCCTGAGGACTGACAACCCATTCAACCTCATCATGCCGACTATGCCAAGTGTCAGGTTCAGGGTTCGGTTCCAGCCCAAGCTGAGGGCTGAGGGGAGTGGGTAGACGTGGGACATGAGGCAGGAAGCTGGAAGAACACTCAAGAGACAGTAGGTAAATGAGACATGGCTTTATTCAGCAGCCCCTCACAGAGTCAGTGTTACATTTATATCCTACACAAACAATAGTGGCTGGGAGCCGGGTGGGGAGCTTCTCTATGTTGTGTCTACATGGCTATGATCACATAAGACATAGGACTGTGCAGCCGTGCCCCAATCCCACTGAATCATCAAGGCAGTTTACCCTGGCCTACGCCTGCTGCCCAGTGTCTACATGGCTACAGCACAGCCATATTCCTTAACATACATTTACCAAAATACTAGCAATTTATATTTTAATATAGTACGATAGTTTCCTTTAATATTCATGTGTTACTTTGGTTAAAAAAATTGAAAAGCAAAGATTGGTTTTAGAACACAAGTAAAGTTTAAATGGAATCTACAATCAGGTAACTTGCTCTCAGCTTGGAAAACCCTGGTGTTCCTTCTCCATGGCATCTAATATTGATCATGTGTCACTTATTTTATTCCATAAGCTAAGTTAAGATGGAATTCTGATCCTACATCATGGCTATCCCCATGTTATTTATACTTTAGGAAGCAAGGTACATGTGGAATTGTTTTCAAACTAATGCAGACCAATTTTATGTTTTTTGGATATGCCAAGTGCACTTTTATGAATGAGAATTTCTTATAATTAATGATTCAAACAACAATAAGACATCACCAATATGTAATAAAGTACAACTTGGCACAAGCTACTCTTTTTATCCTTTGGAGACAGAAATGCATATTGACAGGTTCATCTTTTTTAAAAAGACCTGTATTTAAATTTCTAAAGACACCAAATAATCTCTACACAATCAAAAATAAGTTGTAAGAATTGCATGTGAAAGAAAGTCATCTTCTAAACAAAAAGCCCACCATTGTAACTGCCCAACAGGTTCACCTTGCTTGCTGCCTAGACAGAGCCAATTTATCAAGACAGGGGAATTCCAATAGAGAAAGAGTTATTTATGCAGAGCTGTCTGTGTGGGAGACCAGAGTATTATTATTACTCAAATCGATCTCTGAGAACTCAGGTATCAGAGTTTTTAAGGATAATTTGGTAGGTAGGGTGCCAGTGAAGTGGGAGTTTAATTGGTAAGGTTGAAGATGAAATCACAGGTAGTTGAAAGTGTCCTCTTGCACTAAGTCAGTTCCTAGGTGGGGCCACGAGACCAGACAAGTCAGTTTATCAATCTGGGTGGTGCTAGCTGATCCATCAGGTACAGGGTCTGCAAAATATCTCAAGCACTGACCTTAGGTTTTACAATAGTGACGTTATCTCTGGGAGGAATTTGGGACATTTAGAATCTTGCAGCCTCCAGCCGCATGACTCCTAAACAATAATTTCTAATCTGGTGGCTAATTTGTTAGTCCTACAAAGACAATCTAATCCCCAGGCAAGAAGGGGTTCATTTTGGGAAAGGGCTGTTATCTCTTTGTTTCAAACTATAAAGTAAGTTTATCCCAAAATTAGTTTTGCCTAGACCCAAGAATAAACAAGAACAGCTTGGAGGTCAGAAGAAAAAGGGAGTTGGTTAGGTCAGATTTCTCTCACTGTCTCAGTTATAATTTTGCAATGGCAATTTCACAATCACCACTGAAATATCATGATAAATACGTGCTAAATAGCAATGACAGATGCAGACACTTTCTAAAATAATACAAAACAAAGATTTCAGGAATGTATAATTTAATTTGCATCTTGGGGGATATATTGTTATCTTCTTGTCAAGGAATTTACATTCATAACTTGCCATGCACAGTTACAATATAGAGAGGTCTTGGATGTTTTGTAACTGCCCAACAGGTTCACCTTGGGGTCTGGATTGGAACCCCCTTTCTGGTAACATAAGGATTTTTAAAGAAATCCTTACAATATTTCTTTAAAAAAAAAAAAGAACAATAACTTCAGAATGCTGACTACAGTAAGCAAATCATTTGTAATACCTCTCTTGTCATGCTAGCAAAGTAAATAGTGAATTTGCAAATTCCAGAGATTTCTGGGATTACAGCGGTACTAATGTTTTGGCCCATGGTCCCTGCTGGCTCATACCTCTTCAAATCAGTGTTTTTGTAGTCACTATTCCTTCCCACATAAATACTTGCACACAGTGAAACAATGAGACTCCTGACACACCCACAGGTTTTCTTAATTCTTTTTTTTTTGTTCTGTTTCTGCTTTCCAGCTAAATGACCGAAAAGGAGATGTTTTACTGTGGATTCTTGGCTCCCCTACCTTTTAAACATTTTTTTTTCTTCTTTCTTCATTTTAACATAGATGTTTTTAAAGCTAAATATTGATCTTTTCTTTGAAATTACCTTTTCAATTCATTTCATTGCTGTACATTGATTTCCATTCTTAAGTCTGTTTGCAGACTAAACATGGTACACAATTTTTTGCTAGAAGAGTGGGGTACAATATTATTCAAACTTGATCCTTCATCATGTATTATAACTAAATGGACTGATTTCTTTAATTAAGCCCTCCCCAGTGGATCACATAGTTCACAATCTTCTAGAGCTGTACTGTTCAATATGGTAGCCGCTAGCCCCGTGTGGCTCATATCTAGATAATTTAAATGTAAAGTAATTATGTTACCAGAAAAGGAGTTCCAATCCAGACCCCAAGGAAGGTGGTTCTTGGATCTCATGCAAGAAAGAATTCTGGGTGAGTCCATAGAGTAAAGTGAAAGCAAGTTCATTAAGAAGGTAAAGGGATAAAGAATGGCTACTGCATAGGCAGAGCAGCCCTGAGGGCTGCTGGTTGCCTACTTTCATGGTTTTTTTCTTGATTATGTGCTAAAAAGGGCCAGATGATTCATGGATTTTCTGGTAGAGGGGTGGGCAATTCCAGGAGCTGAGGCTTCTTCCGCTTTTTAGACCATATAGGGTAACTACCAGACATTGCTATGGCATTTGTAAACTGTCATGGTGCTCGTGCCTGTGACTCTTAGTATGCTAACACCTTATAATTAGCATATAAGGAGCAGTGCAGAAGACCAGAGTTCACTCTCTTCGCCATCTTGGTTTTGATGGGATTTAGTCAGCTTCTTTACTGCATACTGTTTTATCAATAAGGTCTTTATGACGTGATTCTTGTGTCTATCTCCTATCTCATCCTGTGACTAAGAATGCCTAACTTAGTGGGCATGCAGCCCAGCAGGTCTCAGCCTTATTTTACCCAGCCCCTGTTTAAGATGGAGGCACTCTGGTTCAAATGCCTCTGACAATTACATTTAAATACAATTGAAATCTAGTTTCACAGCCACACTAGCTACATTTGAAGAGCTCAGTCACTATATGTGGCTAGTGGCTATGATCTGGGACAGCATAGATGATCTAGCAAATTCCCATCATTGCATAAAGGTCTATTGAATGGCACTTATTTAGATGAAGTCACATAGTCTGAGGAGCTGGAAATCTAATCTGGCCTTCTTTAAGTGTAACATGTAGAAGGTAATACAGTTCTCCCTCAGTGTCAGCGAGGGATTGGTTTCAGGACGCCCAAAGATACCCAAATTTGTGGATGCCAAAATTTAAGTCTCCTATATAAAATAGTGTAATATTTGCATACAAGCTATGTACATCTTGTAGTGTACTTTCAATATATAATATAAATGATGTGTAAATAGTTGTTATACTGTATTTTTTATTTGTATTATTTTTATTATTTTTATTGGGTTTTTAAAAAATATTTTTGATTCTCAGTTGAATGAAAAGATGGGGAGCCTGTGGATACTGAAGGCCAACTGTACTACAGGTCAGAAATTCTTTGTTCTTTAATCAATGTAGCAAATGTGAAATACATTAGGTGGAATATGTTGATTAATGTGCAGGTGAAAACTAGAATAACATATTAAGATTATGCATCAATAAGATCACATTACACAAAAGGGAAAATAAAGCGTTTATGTGATATACTTACATTTCCTGCTTGTGATTAAAACTCTACTTGTTTCTTGTAAACAATCCTGCACTACTGAAGCTCACTTAGTACGAAATTTGTCACACACTGTGATGATTTTGATATGATTTGCTTGTCTCCATCAAATCTCATATTAAAATTTGGTCCCCAATGTGGTGGTGTTGGAGGTGGGGCCTAGTGGGAGGTATTTGGGTCTTAAGGGCAGATCCCGCATGAATAGCTTGGTGCCTTTCTTGAGGTAGTGAGCTCTCACTGTCTTGACACTGGATTAGTTCTCCCGGCAATAAATTAGTTACTGAGTGAATGGGTTGTTATAAACCCAGGGGGTCCCTCAGATTTGGTCTCTCCTCACACATGTTTTTTCCTTTAATCTTCTCTGCCATGTTTGGGTACAGCACAAAAAGCCTTATCCAGAAGCCAAGCCGATGCCAGTGCCATGCTTTCTGTACAGCCTAAAGCACCATGAGCTAAATAATCCTCTTTTCTTTATAAATGACTCAGTCTCAGGGACTCCTTTAGAACAAAGCAAAACCGTCAGACGCACACCTGCTATGTGCAAGTTGATGATTTATACCTTTTGTTGCAGGAGGGGTATTTTCAGGTTTTGTGGGGTCTTGAAACTTAGGAAATTTGCAAAGTACTTAAAAAAGAAAACCCAAATTGCAAATACATAAAACAATGATCATGTGAATACTTTGGCAAGACATCTTACAGAATTTTGGAAGGAGCCTGTGCAAGCAAGGAATCCTGAAGTTATTATTATTTTTTTTTTCCGATGGTTCATTCTGAAAAGCCCTGAAGTTTAAGCTTTATTCGTTTACTGTAAAGCTACATATGAATACAAGACAGAATGTAACAAAGTGCTATGTTGACACAGCAGGAGGAAATAACAATTAGTGGAAGGACTGGAAATGGCATTAGAAAAAGGACTAGAAAGAAATACTTCATATTGTTAAAATAGTAGCACTTACTCCTTCTTTGTTGTTTTTTGAGACAAAGTCTTGCTCTATCACCTGCAGTGCATGGCATGATCAAAGCTCACTGCAGGCTTGAACTCCTGGGCTCAAGTGATCCTCTCACCTCAGCCTCCTAAGTAACTGGAAGCCCAGTAATAAGCTGCCATTCCTGGCTAATGTTTTGTTTGTTTGTTTGTTTGTTTTTGGTAGAGACAGGGTCTCCCTGTATTACCCGGGCTGGTCTCAAATCCCTGGACTCAAGCAATCCTTCCACTTTGGTCTCTCAAAATGCTGGGATTACTGACTGGGGTGAACCACCACACCTGGCCAATGCTTACTCTTTATTTGTTTATTTGTTTGCTTGCTTGCTTTCTTTTTTCTTTTTCTCTCTTTCTTTTTTTTTTTTTTTAGACAGAGTCTTGTTCTGTTGCCCAGGCTGGAGTACAGTGGTCTGTTCTCAACTTACAGTAAACTTCAGCTTCCCAGGCTCAAGTGATCCCCCCACCTCAGCCTTCCAAGTAGCTGAGATTACAGGTGTGTGTCACCATGTCCAGCTAATTTTTTAAGAAAAATGTTTGTAGAGACAGAGTCTCACTATATTGCCCAGGCTGGTTTCAAACTCCAGGACTCAAGTGATCCTCCCACTTTGGCCTTCCAAAGTGCCAGGATTACAGGTGAGCAGTGTTACTCTTGACGTGAGAAATTTGTTAGGGCAAGGAAGTTGTTTTCATATTTTACTTTTCATATTTCTCACAACTTTTATAGTGAAAATATGCTGTATAACTTGTGTTTAAAAATAGTCTGCCTATTTTTTTAATACACCCACATACATACACACAATGCAGGAGTAGGGAGTGGTGATGCTTAGACTAAACATTTAAGACTGGCTTGAGAGTAAAAGATGGGAAAGTGTTTTAGTCAGTCTGAGATGCCATAACAAAATGCCACAGAATGGGTGGCTTAAAATCAGACATTTATTTTCCACAATTCTGAAAATTGGGAAGTGCTAGATCAGGGTGCCAGCCTGGTGGGCTTCTGGTGAGAGCTCTTCACCTGGTGTGTGGACGGCGGCCTTCTGGCTGTATCCTCACTTGACTGGGGTGAGGAGCAAGTTCTGTGGTCTCTTTCTCTAGGGCACTAATCCCATCATGAGGACGGTACTTTTGTGGCCTCCTCTAAACCTAATTACCTCCCAAAGACCCCATCTCTTAATACCATCACATTGAGGGTTATAGTCTCAACGTGTGAATTTTAGGGGGAACACAAACATTTAGTCCCTAATAGTGAGGTCCAATCTTGAAGGGGAAAATAGAAGGTGCAAGTACATGGAAGTGAAAGGTAAATCAAATGTTTGACATCTGTTATTAATAGAAGGCAGTCTGTTTTCATGTCTAAGCGGTTTCACATAACAACGCTTTCCACACAGTATAATGTAACCCACATCTACAAGCTCATATCTTGGTATTCTAGGAAGAAAAGAAGTTGTGATCGTCCAAAATATACTAAAACTTAAAATGTAATTTAATAATTACTTTATGTAAAATGTAAAATGCAAGTCTTCAAGCTGGAACCAAATAAAAGAAAATCACTACGTGTTCTTCTAGATATAGTCTTCAGTCCCTGTGTCAGGGTGAAACCTTTTCAGGTGTTTATTTTTCTTTCATGAACATTAAATAAAGAAGATGAAAAATGCAAGTTCTAGAGTTTAGGTGAATGGATATTTTGGATAATGCATATCGAGTATCTTTTGTTAAATTTACAGGACTCCTTCCGTATACCTTGTGAATTCTAAGATTTTCTCTAGAGATGTTTGCTTTGTAGTTCGCATGGTTCTAGAACCAAAACAAGCATTGTAAATCAAGATAATGTATTTCAGCCTGACAGATCTTCCAGGGAGTTCCTGCTGAAAGAGCTTATCAATGAATAAATCAATATGCCACTGTCATCATAAGAATGGCCTCCCTGAGCCTCTCGATTAAAGGTTTAACAGCTTCAGTTGTCTTTGTTCTGGAACACTGATATTCCACAAGCAGAATCAAGATTTCAACTCTAAATAGTAATTTTACTAACATTTACAAAACATTTACTTGTAAAAGATACTTTACTACATTGATAATACAAAATAATAAAATACAGCCTCCAAGAACAGACTTCTCCAAGAAGTCAATCTTAGTTGAGAAACAGAATAAGTAGAGAGTTACCGAATAGTGTAAGAAGTTCTGTGGTAGAAATTAGCAGTCTGTGTTTCTACAGCCAGGTATACAAGTGAGCTCTGTCAGGCAAAGAAATATGTAAAGTAAGTGCAAAAATCTAAAGAGAAAATTATAAATAAAATGAGTTTATCATATTTTTAAAATATTACTCCTGACAATCATGGTTTCATGTAACATATTCATTGTATATTCATATTTTTGCAGGAAGTTGTTCCTAGTGCAAAAAATACAATCAACCATTTTAACACATTTCAGTACTCACTAAAGAACATAGTGTTCCACTGAAAACATCACTAACTCTAACTGTTCCCACCAATTATATTCAAACTTGGAATTGTAAAACTCTTTTACTAACTTTCAGGTTTCCAAAAATGTATATGTAACCCAAATAGCATATATTTTGCTTTATGCTTTTCCCTGCTTCCATTAGAAATTCTTTTTCACCAAATAAATTATGATATTTTTCATTTTATTGAAAACACTTGTGATCAAGGACAAATCCCACAGTCCACAAGCCACGATATTTCACTAAAAAAAATTTCACTGGATATGAGTCTTCCCCTAAGACACTTATGTTGAGCACCAATCAGTGTGTCTCCACTTTCATCAAACTCACCATGCAGCAGAGCATAGTTCAGTGTTACTCTTTTCTTTCTCCTTTTCCATGCAAAGTAGGTTTCTTTTTATGCTGAAATGTAGAAGGCCAGAACAGGGAATACCCATTTATACCACTGAGAGAGCTTATTAAATATCTTCCCAAATATTATCGTTAGGATAATAACTTCTTCCTATATCATTATACAATGATGAAGCCTAATTTAATTAAACTCTCTAAATATATAGAACTATATAAGCCTACAGTTCTAATAGTATTAAAGGAAAGCAATAATAATAGCTAGTAGTTAATGAATATTTATTATGTGCCAGGTGTTGTATTAATAGCTTTATATATATAATGGCATTTAGTCCTAAAAATAATCTTTTAAGTTACCTAAGAAGGAGGTGAAGATGAAATTTTAACCAGAAGCTCCGGTTCCAAAGCACAATTAATCACTTTACTACAGTGTCTCAGCCAGTAACTGGACCCTCAGTTGTCTTCTAATTTAGTAGGTGATACTAGCACACAATTACATGGATTCACAAGGTAAATGTTTGATATCTAGCACTTCTACATAAGTTCTCTACACCCTTGTACAGAAAGGTTGTTGAACTAGATAAGCAGTTGGGTTAGAGAAGTACCGAAAAGGAAAATATGAGAATTCATGTTATCTACAATATTTGTCATTAAAGATAGGTTTTTTTTTTTTTTCTCACTGTCCTTACGCCATTTAACTAATATGTGACATCTTCCAGTTAACACAAGGACATGCTTTTAAATTGTCTTCTGTCTTTCAATTTCTGAAACATAATTCTTCACAAATAAAAACATCTGTAACTATCAGAGAAGGAAAAGGAGGGATGAAGACAAAAGTGGAGGAATGAAGACTAATGTGGAGTCATATGAGAAAGAAATAATAGTAAACATAAGCATAGTTAGCATTTGTTCAATCATTTTCCTTAGACCATGCCCCTCCAGACCTTTATAATTTAGTTCTAGTCAAGCAAAGCAGTGCTTACAATTTACAATAGAAGACATCATAATATCCAAAGGATATTTGAAAAAAAAGTTTATTCTCGCTTGTAATCAAGGGAATGAAATAACACATGAGATCCATTTTATATGAACCAGACTGGCCAAAAAAATGGTAAATATTTAATAAGGCAAGGGTGTAGAGAAAACAGAAATTCTTAAAAGTTGGTAGGAACATAAATTAACACACTTATTATGGAGAACAATTTACGATTATCTAAAATTGAAAAGGCATAAACCCCATGACCCAACATTTCCATGCTTAATATACTATTGAGCAACATTCCCACAAAGAAACAAAGGTATGTGTATGATACATTTTTGAAAAAATTGTTAGTAATAGTAAAACATTAAAAACAAAGTATTGAACAGTTGTTTCCTTCGATTTAGCAAATAGATATATTGTTCCTATGTGCTGGCCATATTCTAAAGGGTTGGTAACTTCTTTGATCCTCATAGCAACTCCATGATGTAAGTACAATTATCATCTCCATTTTATAGATGAGGAAGCTGAGATGCAGAGAGATTTCCTGAAGGTCCAACAGCAATAAATGCCATAGCAATAGCAAGCACTATGCTATGCTGCTTCCCATGCATTAGAGAATTAAATAACTTGTAAGATGTTATATATTATCAAGAATAGATCTTGAGAACTGTGCAGAGATAAAAGGCAAGTATATTCGTCCATTTTCATGCTGCTGATAAAGACATACCCAAGACTGGGAAGGAAAAAAAGCTTAATTGGACTTACAGTTCCACATGGCTGAGGAGGCCTCAGAATCATGTCAGGAGGCACAAGGCATTTCTTACATGGTGGCAGCAAGAGAAAAATAAGGAAGAAGCAAAAGTGGAAACCCTGATAAACCCATCAGATCTCTTGAGACTTATTCACTATCATGAGAATAGGACAGGAAAGACGGACCCCCATAATTCAACTATCTCTCACTGGATCCCTCCCGCAACATGTGGGAATTCTGAGAGTCACAATTCAAGTTGAGATTTCAGTGGGGACACAGTCAAACCATATCATTCCTCCCCTGGTCCCTCCCAAATCTCATATTTTCACATTTCAAAACCAATCATGCCTTCCCAACAGTCTCCCAAAATCTTAACTCATTTCAACATTAACCCAAAGTCTACAGTCCATAGTCTCATCTGAGATAAGACAAGTCCCTTCCACCTACAAGCTCGTAAAATCAAAAGCAAGTTAGTTACTTCCTAGATACAAAGGGAGTATAGGTATTGGGTAAATACAGCCATTCCAAATGGGATAAATTGGCCAAAACAAAGGGGTTACAGAGCCCACGCAAGTCCAAAACCCAGCAGGGCAGTCAAATTTTAAAGCTCCAAAATGATCCCCTTTGACTCCAGGTCTCACATCCAGTTTACGCTGATGCAAGAGGTGGGTTCCCATGGGCAGCTCCACCCCTGTGACTTTACAGGGTATAGCACCCCTCCTGGCTGCTTTCATAGGCTGGCGTTGAGAGTCTGTGGCTTTTCCTAGTGCATGGAACAAACTGTAGGTGGATCTACCATTCTGGGATCTGGAGGATGATAGCGCTCTTCTCACAGCTCCACTAGGTAGTGTCCCAGTGGGGACTCTGTGTGGGAGCTCTGACTCCACATTTCACTTCTGCACTGCCCTAGCAGAGGTTTTCCACGAGAGCCCCACCCCGCTAGCAAACCTTTGCCCAGGCATCCAGGAGTTTCCGTACATCTTCTGAAATCTAGGTGGAGGTTCCCAAACCTCAATTCCTGACTTTTGTGCATCCACAGTCTCAACAGCATGTGAAAGCTGCCAAGGCTTGGGGCTCCCACCCTCTGAAGCCACAGCCCGAGCTGTACATTGACTCATTTCAACCATGGCTAGAGGGGTTGGGACACAAAGCACTAAGTCCGTAGGCTGCACACAGCACAGGGATGCTGGGCCCAGCCCAGGAATCACCTTTCCCTCTTGGGACTCTGGATCTGTGAGGGAGGGGCAGCCGTGAAGATCTCTGACATGACCTGAAGACATTTTCCCCTTGGTCTTGGTGATTAACATTAGGCTCCTTGATAGTTATGCAAATTTCTGCAGCCAGCTTGAATTTCTCCTCAGAAAATGGGTTTTTCTTTTCTATCACATTGTCAGGCTGCAAATTTTTCAAACTTTCATGCTCTGCTTCCCTTATAAAACTGATTGTCTTTAACAGTACCCAAGTTACCTCTTGAATGCTTTGCTGCTTAGAAATGTCTTCCACCAGATGCCCTAAATCGTCTCTTTCAGGTTCAAAGTTCCACAAATCTCTAAGGCGGGGGCAAAATGCCACCAGTCTCTTTGCTAACACCTAATAAGAGTCACCTTTGCTGCATTTCCCAACAAGTTCCTCATCTCCATCTGAGACCACCTCAGCCTTGTCCTTATTGTCCAGATCGCTATCAGCATTTTGGGCAAAGCCATTCAACAAGTTTCTGGGAAGTTCCAAACTTTCCCACATTTTCCTATCTTATTCTGAGCCCTCCAAACTGTTCCAACCTCTGCCTGTTACCCAGTTTCAGAGTCGCTTCCACATGTTCTGGTATCCTCTCACCAGTGCCCCACTCTACTGGTACCAATTTACTGTAGTCCATTTTCATGCTGCTGATAAAGACATATCCGAGACCGGGAAGAAAAAGAGGTTTAATTGGACTTACAGTTCCACACGTCAGGGGAGGCCTCAGAATCATGGCCGGAGGCAAAAGGCACTTTTTACATGGCAGCAGCAAGAGAAAAATGAGGAAGAAGCAAAAGCAGAAACCCCAGATAAGCCCATCAGATCTGGTAGGACATATTCACTATTATGAGAAAAGCACAGGAAAGACCTGTCCCCATAATTCAATTACCTCTCACTGGGTCCTTCCCACAACACGTGGGAATTCTGGGAGATGCAATCCAAGTAGAGATTTGAGTGGGGACACAGCCTAATCATATCAGCAAGTTTCAGTGTAACAAGCACTTTGACAACATCTGTGTAACAACCATGTAAGTTTTAAAAAATTTTAGGTACATAAAATGTCTTGTTGACACGTACATTCATACATATAACTGCAAGAATTCATATTAAATTCATTAAATGACTGATTCTGAAGAGGTGAGAATGGAAACAAGATTGGGGCTAGAAGACTAAGAAGCTTTCAAGTTTACATTTAATGTTGCACTAAAGAAAATGTTTAATGATGTGTATGTTCTTGTGTACTCCAATTTATTGATGAATATGAGACTCAGAACTTGTGACTTGCTCAAATACATAGAGTTACAAAACAGTAGAACTAGAAACCACACTCATATTCTAAAGTGTTTTATTTAACTTTGGCCAACCAAGAATTTGCTGTATAGATATAAGCTGTGTAAAAGTAGTTAGAAAAGAAGATTAATTATATGAAAATATAATCTTCATTTACTTCAAAAATTTTGCCTATCAATTTTTCTATTAGGTCATGCAACAATATGTATAGAACAATGATTTCATACCAGCCATTATGTTTAAATACTAGAAGTAGGTTGAGATTCTAGTGAAGTCTGAGCTCATGACTCCTGGTTTACAAAACCAGGGCTCTAACCACCATCAGCAAAGGGAGCTTTGAAAGCTAACGAATTGTTCATTGTTTGAGCTTCTGGAAGAAAAGTTTTATAAATCTGACAAGAAATTATATTTACACATATCATTCCTTTTAATAGTGTAATAATAATTTCAAGCATTATTATTGCTATTATTCTCTGTAATTATGTAATAATTGTGATGCCTCATTTCTAACTCTCCAGAGAGAAGAGAAAAAAAAAATCCACTGGGAAGATGATGAGGGAGATTAAACCAAATGGTCTTGATAAATTTTCTATTGTAATTTTAAACAAAGCCCTAGATACCATCTGACTAATTGCAGATATTTCTGGAAAGCTTGAAGGTCTCCGAATAATTAGGTTGGGAAGAGGGAGGAAATCAGTTAGGAAGCTGATATCTCCCTGGACACTGTTAAAAACTGGCAACTGGCCTGCAGACCATGGTGGTGCTGACAGTGTGAGCACCAGGCAGCCCATCTTGGAGGCTAATTTGGTCTCAGAAGCAATGGCGTGTCCGTTCAATTTGGGAAAGCATTTTGGCTGTGAGAAGCATTCTGAAATAAAAGGTTCATAGGGAGAGAAAAAAGGAAACTTGAAATTAAGTTTAAAATATATTTGTTATAATCTGTACAAACAACAGTTTTATGTGCACTAACCAAAATGCTCTGTCATTCTTCATCAGCAACCATTACACTCAGATTCCATGCTAAAGAGTAAAAAAGTATCTGGGGAACTGATAAATCTTTATTTGCCTCATTAAGTCTGCTCAAAACAAAACAAAACCAAAGTTGATAAAGGCATCCTAAGAAGATCTGGCTATTACTATGATTTTCATCCAACAAAACAAATCTGACACAGTGAAAGGAGCATTAATAGAAGTGTTTTTAAATTTAAGAAATTTAAAATGATGAGACGATAATATCTATATTGACAGCACGCAAGATGTATTTTAGCTGTAAGATCTAACAGGAAAACTGTTCTCCATCACCAAAATGCTTCATTTCTTTATTTGAAATTCTGAATTTCTTGCTTGGATCTATTTTTTTTTTTTTATTCCTGATGAGAATGTTGATATCAGCTTTTATAACAGCCATAGAAGAATGATATAAAAATCTGGCTTTTATACTCAAAAGATTTCAATATGTGCTCTAGCCTACATTCTAGTCTGCATGTTTCAATGCAGATGTATTCATTTTCTAGGGCTGCCATAGCCAACTGTCACAAACGGGGTGGCTTAAAACAACAGAAATGTATTCTGTCACAATTCTGGGGCCAGATGTCTGAAATCAAGATGTCGGTAGGGCCTCACTTCACTTCCTCTGGAGTCTTCAGGAAAGATCCCTCCGAAGCCTTTCCCAGCACCTGGTAGCTGCCAGCAATCCTTGGCATCCCTTGGCTTACCGTCACATCACTCCAGGCTCTGCCTCCATCTTGGCATGGCCTTCCTACCTCTGTGTATTTCCAAGTCTCCCTATCCTTAGAAGGACATTAATCATTGGATTTAGAGCCCACCCTAATCCATTATAACCTCATTTTAACTTGATTACATCTGTAAATACCCCATTTCCAAATAAAGGCACATGCGCAAATACCAGGGGTTATGACTTGAATATGTCTTTTTAGGGGACACAACTCAACCCATTATAGTAGATTAAGTGCACATCTGATTCTCTGAATCTAGAAGGCAGAAACAGATGGGAAATTAGCTGTCAGAACAATAGTTACCTATTCAACTTAAAAATAATAATAGGGTTACAAGAAAGAAAATCCTTCCATGTGGTCACGCAAAATAAGAAGAGACATACAATCCCATGAACCCTGGCATCTTACCTCTAATAAAGGTGAATAGAAGTGTATATGTGCAGGTCAAGCAGCAAGGTCCTAGCAGGTCTGAAACAGTATACTTAGACTATGGAAATAAGTGCGGGGTATGGCAGTGGGGAATAGGAAGGAGACTGGACACTTCTCTTCACCTCCATCTTTCTTAGTAACATCACCAAAGAGGATATAACATTAAATTGTCTTCCTGTCTTTGGAAGCCTATTCTCCCTCTGTCACTCTTCAATGTCTTCTTTTATAGAATCCTACCCACACTCACAACTGGTGCAGTGAGAAAACCCCTTTCCTTCTTTCAGAGGAGGCAACTTGCTACTCACTTCTACCCAGCCAGACCCACATCTATGCATACCCACAAATCTGTACCTTACAATACTAAACTACTGCCAGTTTGAAATAAGAGAGTATCTGGCTGTCTGCTCTAAGTCTTATAAGAAAATTATTCTTTTCTTTCTTCATTCTGTTTTTTCTTGCATTCAAAATTGTAGATTAAAGGAAAAAGACACTGGAAGGCTGCTTTGCCTACTTCTAGTGTTCTAAGGTTTGGCTCCACCAAAAGCTGAAGAAGCTATAATGCCGCTTGCCAATGTTTACATAATGCTCATATGGTGCTTGCAAACTTTACCAGGTAATCTTCTGAGTGTTTTAATATGTGGTAACTCATTTAGTCTGCTAAAAGACTTTGAGGTGAAGGCTATATTATACCCATTTCACAGAAAAAGAAACTGAGGAACACAGAGGTTACATACACTGATCAAAGTCAAGCAACTAACAAGTGGCAGGATTGGGATTCAAGGTCTTTCACTTTGGCTTCAGAATTCTTAAGTTCTTCTGAATTTTATTTTGTACTAAAGAAATAGTTCAGAGGAAATTCTTCAAATTCTGCATGGCAATACAATATCAGCTATCATTAATAAACTAATAAACATAACTGCCTTTGCCTGGATCTTTCCAGGGTGTTTATTTCCTATGAGAGGAGATCTCATAGAAGATGCTATGGTAGCTGAAATTCAGTATTCCTGTTTCTGGATAGTTCTCAACCTCTTTACGTGAGTGATACAGCCAATAAGCTCCTTTATGTCACGTTGTAAATATCTGGGCACAGATCTGCTCCAGACAATCTTACTTACTTGCATTTCCCCCAAAGCCCCAAGATCCACAGACTACTGCTCTTTGCGCCAGCTGTCCTCTTCCCTTATAAGGTTCATCACACTTTTCTACTAAGGTTTCTCAGCTAAATCTTACTCAGAATTCCAAGCTACATCTGAAGTGTTACTTCCACATAAATTCATTTCCTGATCCCTTTCACAAGACTCAGGTTCAGTATCATTCTTCTCTCCTGTGACTCTGTTTGGACCTACAGCAGTGGGCATTCTTACCAGCCAAACATTAATTCTTTCTAACAGAATCTGGAAATTATTAAAATAACCAACTCTATCCAAAACTCTAGATACATAGGGAAAACTAACTCACCTCCAGCTCAAGAGATGTACTTTATTTTTCTAGAGTCAATTGCAGTTCTGCAAAGGCATGTGACTCAATTAAAGTCAAGCAGATGTTAGAATAAATTTTCTGGGACTTCTCCTATGAGTGCTTCTGGAACCAACATATTTTTTCTCCTTCTGGACATTGTTAGGCATAAAAGCAAATTCTAGAGCTAATGTAACCATTTCATTACCAACTTAACGATAGCGCTAAATCACAGAGAAAAGAGACCAGAGAAATAGAGCTAAGGCCATGGATTAAGTCAACCCTGAAGCTGCTCAATTTCTGAACCTCCTACTATAAATGGCAATATGTATTTTTTATTGCTTACTCTAGTTTTAAATGTGTTTTTCTCTTATTTCCATCTAAAAGCACTTGAAGGAGTACATTTACCAAACATTTTTTGCATACCTCTTTAAAATTAATTTTTAAATTATTGAGCAATCAACCATGAGCTCCTTGAGATTAGGAATTATGTTTTTGTTCTTTCTATATCCCCAGTACTTAATTCAGGTTTGGTACATGGTAAGAATTTAGTAAAAATGTAATAAATGAATGGCTAAGTGAAATTTCCACTAACTATTCAATAAATAAGAATTAACCTCAAAAGCATAGACAGCAAAACCAAAAATAGACCAATGAGACTATATTAAATGAAAATGCTTCTACACAGCAAAGGAAACAACTGAGTGAAGATACAACCTCTTAAATAGGAGAAAATATTCTCAAATGATTAATCTGACATGAGACTAATATGAATATGCAAGGAACTTAAACAACAGTTAAAAACCAAAGAAAGAAACATACAATCCCATTAAAAATGGACAAAAGACATGAATAGACGTTTCTCGAAAGACACACAAATGGCCAAAAAGTATATAAATGCCCAACATTACTAATCATCAGGGAAATTCAAATCAAAACCGTGATATTATTTTACCCCAATTGAAATAGCTATTATTAAAAATACAAAATATAACAGATGTTGGTGAGGATGAAAGAAAAGGGAATTCAAACGCTATTGGTGGGAATGTAAATTGGTACAGCTACTATAAAAAGCATTATGGATATTTCTCAAAAAACTAAAAATACAACTGTCACATAATCCATCAATTTCACTACTATTTATACAAAGGAAAAGAAATCAGTGCATCAGAGAAACACCTGCACTTGCATATTTATTGCAGCACTATCCACAATGGCGAAGATGTAAAATCAATCTAAGTGTCCATGAAAGGATGAATGTACTTTTTTAAAAACGTGGTATATATACACAATGGAATACTATTCAGCCAAAGAAAAGAATGAAATCTTGTCATCTGCAGCAACATAGATGGAACTGGAGGTCATTATGTTAAGACCAAGAATAAAAAGATAAATTTTGTATGTTCTCATTTATACATAGAAGCTTAAAAATTTGATCTTATGGAGGTAAAGAGTGGATACAGAGGCCTAGAAGGGTGTGTGCGTGGTAGCAAGGAATGAAATGAAGTTGGTTAATGGGTACAAACATACAGTTTGATAGGTTATAAGTCCTAATGTACAATAGCAAAGTAGAGTGAGTATAGTTAGCAACAATGTGTTGTGTATTACAAAGTAGCTAGAAGAGAGGACTCAAAATGTTCCCAACACATAAAAATGATAAATGTTGGAGGTGATAGATATACTTAAATGCCCTGACTTAATCATTACACATTCTGCATGTAACACTCACATGTACCCCATCAATGTATAAAATACGATGTATCAATAAAAAAATGATTATAATGAATTCTGTATGAGAAACAGAGCCAAATTATAAGAAATAGTATGTTAATTAAATAATTTTGAAGGCAAAGTTTTAAAAATAGGCCTTCTTCTACCTTAGTCATGGAAAATTCAACCTCTACCTCAGACCATTGTTCTAGCAGTATGTTGAAAGGCACATAAGTTAGCTGTAATTGCAGGTGAAACTGATAAGACAACTGATAAAATAACAGATGTCCCAAATAAACTAAGGTGCAATAGAAACATTTAGAACTTACAAAAGCAAATTGTAGAAACAGTTTTGTGATCTTAGATGACCATTGCCTTAGCATAAATGGAGACTGGGGAGACAAAGAAAATAACTAGAAATTTCAGGAGAACTTTTCAAAAGAGTTGTTCAGCATTTATTATGCACTGGATATGCCCGCATTTATTACTAAGTTTAGTGAGGGTGGGGGTAGGTTACTGAGGGATTTAGGGTCATTTGATTATGAGGTGAGATGGTCACATGGAGATGAAGTAATTCTTTAACATAACATCTGTTTGCAGAAGTACAGTATATAGAGGTAAGAATATACAATATAGTGTGTGCATCAGTAATTTCTAACAGAGCCTTAAAACAGAAACACAGTCTTTCCATAACCTATGATTAGCAAGGTATTAATCAGCAGAAACAGTTGCAGCAAAAGCTGGTTACAAACAATCCACAGAAACAGGACATGAAGCTAGACAGCCAGTTAGACCAGAAATTCTCTGAAGGGAGTATGTCTTAACCCTAAAGGGACCTAGAAGAGCCGTGGCAAGATGAGGGCATTTACAGCCCTATCTTATCCATATGGACAGGCGCCCCACCCCATGCATCCATTTATAGGCTCTCCACGAGGGTCACATTCCATTCCCAGAGCTATGAACATCTGCTTCTCTGGAATAGGAATCTTGGTGATGTGAAACCTCCCTGACTGCACACCCATTCATAGGCTCTCTGCAGGGGGGAAGCACATCACGCGCTGTTGGCTCATTCTGGCAGTCCAACCTGGCATTGTCTTTACACAATCCTGCATGCAATTTTGTATTTACAGTAATTAGGAGCATTTCATCTTTTGTTCTGTAGCAATAGTTTCAGGTGATGTCCCTACAGAATCTCATTCTTTTCTAAGGGTAAAGACAATAGAGTGCCTTTCATCCCTTCACCTAAACTCTAGAGAGAGCTTTGCGGGGTATGGACAGTCAAGCTTATTATACTTCACCTGCACTTTGGAAGACATTGAAGACTGGTGACGAGCTCATACTTTCCAGGTCTGAGGAGTGAGATGCACTTGGATAGCTAACTAGCTGAGTAAGGAGTAAAGAGCTAGCTGCTGCAACTGAAATTAGTCTGCACTTTCAGGGTTTATCCAGGCAAAGAATGAGCCATACAAGAGAAGGAAATTTACATGGGTCTGCCTGGAGAAGTAATTGCAATTCAAGTGTGAAATTCTCATTTCACTCAAAGTAAAAGCTAAATTATTTACAATAGTATACATAATCTGGGTTTTCACTTCCACAACCCTCCCTTTTCTCCTAGTCATCCTACTCCTCTCCCTTCCTCAATCCTATAGTCTCCCTTCTGCTTTAGGGGATTTTCACAGGCTATTTACTGTATCAGCCATCCACAAGGCACACACAGTGATTTCTTCCAAGCCTTTTAAAAATGTCAGTATATCAGTTAGCTATGGATAATCACAAATTTTGGTGGTTTAAAGCAATGACAGTTTGTTTTTGATCATGATTATGTGGGTTGGCTACTTCTCTTCTTATCCATGACTGCTCAACTAAAGCTGGGTGGTCTACAATGACTCTTAGTTGGAAGTCTTTAGCCTCAGCTAGAACCTCAGCTGAATGGGTTTGGAAAGCCGAAAGTTTTACCTCCAGTTGGGCTGTCATCTTCCAGAATGCAAAATGAGATTTCTTTA
>NW_012104054.1:1080910-1092078 GCF_000951045.1 Mandrillus leucophaeus
TATTTTTAGTAGAGATGGGGTTTCACCATGTTAGCCAGGATGGTTGTTTTAATTTTTAATGTGTGTTACCATAAGCTGATCACATGTCCAAGTCCATATTCAGGGGATGGAAAGTGAGTTTCCACCCTTTGAGAAGCAAACCAGCATTGCAAAGGGTGAGCATGTAGGAATGGAGAACCTGCAAGCTACCTTCTCAATAAGAACTACAGTGATCACCCAACTTAAAATTTTGACTTAGTCCCATAAAAGCACTCCCAATCCTCTTTAATCTACTTTACTAATTCTTCTTTCCATAGTATATGTCACTTTCTAACATACTATGTTACCTACTTATTATGTCTATTGTTTATTGGTTTGTTTCCTCCTTTAAAATATATATTTCCAAATTGGAAATCCGCTTAGAAGAGTTTCTGATACATAATGGGTGCTCAATAAATATTATTTGAAATATAAATGAAATACTCATCAACAATTTGAAGCCAATAAGAACCTCATATTCAGCCAGAGAGAATACTTCATTCACATCAAAGAGACTGAAGATATAACATTTCCAACAATGGGCCTGGGTGGGAATGGTTCCTGAAGAGTCCATTAAAACTATTCTAAGAGAGAAAATTGCATCCTAAAATAAGTAAAACAAAACAACAATAATAATGTGTGAGTCAGGCACCAATTCATGATAGTATTAGTCACCTGATAATTTTTCTGTCTCTAGGGTTAGAAGCATAAGTCAGTGGAAGAGAGAAGAGGCCAATCTGCTTCTCCACCACCCCATTAGGAAATGACAAAACTGCAACTATACTGAGCTGAGAAAAGGGAAGTAGCTGAGACTTATATAATGTTTGAACTTTTAATTCTTACATGAAATGAGACCTATAAACTGCTGACCAGAGAACTTTGAATGTGTTGAAATGACAAGAAATATGGAGTTTTCCTTAAATTTCACCTAGGAGAAGGGGAAATACTGATTCCACTGAATAAATTTAAAAAAACAGTATTGGGGGGATGGGGATAAACTGCTTTATGATTATAACCACAAGCCATACCAAACATCATAGTTATATTGCCTTTTCAGAAGCGATAGTTGCAGTTGCAAAATGAGTGACTCATTGTGTGTTCATGGGAACACCTTTCACGTGGCAGAAAGGAATGTTTATCAGAGATATGAAAGAAAAGAGCTGAGGTTTATTGAATATATGTGAGGGGATGGGAGCAGTTAATGAATTATTTCCTAAAATCTTTCCCAGATGATACGAGCTAAGTATGATTATCATTCCTTTATATATAAGGAAGTCAAAGCGCAAAGAAAATTAATGACTTGCTGCAGTTCAAATGGTTAGGAAGTGGCACAGCTTGGCTTGAAACCGGGTTCTCACTGATTCTAAACTCCACGCTCTTCTATTTTAAACTACTGCTTCCAGACTGAAGCAGGATCAGATATAAATCCTCTACTCAATTACTTTATAATTTTGCAATACCGTAAGACCCTAGAGAGCATTTGTAAATCACGACAATACAAGGCCTTAAGTGCTTTAGGAGAGGCACTGGAAAGTCAGAGGAGGAAGAAATTACTTCCAGCTGAGGATCGGGGAAATCTTCCCGGAGGAAATTGAATTCTAATTTAATCTCATAATTATGACAGAGCTGAAGCTCTGGTTGGTGTTCCTAGTCTTCTTTCCTGTCTTTGAGAATGAGCCATGTTTAAATTTTTTTAAATATTTAAATAATTGATAAGTGTTCAGATCAAAAGTAACTCAAGTCTTCTTTCTCTTTCTCTTCCTAAATTTATCTTTCACACACAGAAAAATAAATGTAAGTGAAAAAAGAAGTAAGTAGACTCCCTACTCCCTATATCTTTGTATGTAAGACACATCCATTCTTAAAGCAGTTTTGTCTCTCATCTACTGTTGAAATTATCTAAAAATGAGCACGTGTACCTAAATCATCATAAATTGTATTAATTCATGTTTGCCTATGTTTTGACAAATATATTTGTTATTTCTAGCATTTTCTTCATTCTAAATCTGTAAGTCGTTTAACATGCTAAATTGCCTATATTAATTATATTCTCGCAAGCTAGAGAAAAAAGTAAACATGTAATAAACTTCACTGCACATATCATAAACTATGATATTCAGAGTCTAAATGTCAAAAAGCACATAGTTAAACATGAAATTTGAAATTATTAAAAATTATACAGTAAAACATTTTATTTTGCCTAAAAATACATATTTAATGATACAAATGACAATAACCATTTTTATAATTATATACTACACCATTATAAGTTAATACATAAGAATAATGGTGCAAATTTATGTCACATCAAAAATAACTTTGTAACTTGCATCACTTTTTATTAACGAAGAACCTCAGAGCCCACTATGGAATACTAGACCAACTCTGTTCTATGTAAATTGATTAAACACAGAATCCAGAATTCTGTTTAGCCAACCTAACTCTCCTCAAGAGGCTAATGTATCTGGGTCTTAAACTGAGTCCAGCTAAGCAGCGAGAATCAGATGAATTCAACACTTTGGCTTTGCCTAATTCGGATCCAGTCCATAAATGCGATTTATAAATCACATTAATGAAGATTTACTTCTTCAACCAGATTAATTAAGTAGAATAAGGAAAATATTTGTTTGACAGTTACTGTGTATGGATATTTTACATATATTATTTCTTTAAAATTATGCATGATAAAGCTGGGCTTTGAACATACATAGTCTGTCCAAACCTTTACACGAATTTAAAAAATGATTGATTCTACAATTTGCAAGATTTTGGAGTTGTTATTTTACTATATGTAACATAGTTTGAAAATGTACAAAAAGCGATAGAGGAGTTTGAACCAGAGCTAGTGATTCACCCTGGATCCCTTTGAATTTCAATATTGCTTCATATTTAAGAGGCTTTCCAATAGTTTACATTAAACCTATTGCCTTAATTCATGTAGTGATAAAACCAGACTTTTCTTTCTCACTTTCCCTTCTATTGTTCTTTTGTAGACCCATAGTTGCCAATGCAAGACTGAGAACAACGTGATATTCAGAGTCCACAAAATTGCATCTCCCCACCCCAACCACAGGGCTCCAACTTAAGCAAAGATCCTCCTCCAAGCCTTGTCAATGCAATGTCCCATTCATGCCCATAATGACTTCCTCTCTCCATCTCTGTCAATACTTCTAGAAATGCAACTTTCATCAATACCCGCAACCAGCCCCTTCCCCATATTACATGAGTTGCAATGACAGTTCAGTGATATCACTGTCCCTGTCATGTGCAGTTTGTGGGCTGCCGCTGGAGTAACGTTTGCTGCCACTTTGCTAACTTAACTCATCCATTCACCCAGTGTTGTACACCTCCAGGACATCCCAACTACAATTTCAACAAACATTCTCATACTTGTCCCTGTATGGACCTTTGTAGTAATTTCTTTGAGATGAAGACCCCGGAATGAAGTTGCCTATATGTGCCTATGTAGTCTGACTAATTAAGCACTAGAATGCAAGAAGTACATGAAAATTCTTACTGTCTACTTTTATTCTTGCTTCTAACTTAATATCTATACTTACTAGTTTCCCCTCGTTTTTCATTGGTTTCTTAAATATAGCAATATTTGTACTTTGCAATTTCACACCATTTTGACCTTTTGTTGTCTCCCAGCTTCAAAACAGTGTTGATGCTATTTAGAATATACATATTTTGCTTCATCCATGCTTTTAAAAATAATTATAATACCCTCAAAATGTGGGGACCAACATCATATATTCCTTATATATTTATGCATCTTCTTATTTCACTACATTCCTCAAGAGTTTCTCAAAGTGATTCTTTGTATGGTCAATATTCTGAAGGCTGATTGCATCTAATGTCCTTAGTTTTCAAATGAAATTACAATGTTAAGAAGCCTGGGATCAATCTAAATACTTTTCCTCGGTAGGTGATACGCTCATTCTCTAGAAGCATTTCCATTTTTCTTCATTGTTCTAGAATTTAATTGTAATATGTCTAAGTAATAATAATAGCTAATAATTAAAGAGTGATTATGTGCAAGGCACTATTCTAAGGGTTTTACTATATTAACTTACTTAATCCTCTCAATAATATTTTAAGATAGGCATTTTATTATCCCAATTTTAGTGATGAATAAACTGTAGTACCAAAAGTTTACCTTATGTGTCATTTCAAAAAAGAGATTTGATATTTTTCTTTATTTCTGGGATATTAATAAATCTTCATGTATTTAATATGTCTTTTCTTTGCCCCTTCTGCTCACCACCACCACCACAATCTTTTTTCTGAGAATCCAAGTAACTTGATGTTGGCATTTTTTATTTCTATTTTCCAAGTCTTTTAGTTTATTGTAATATTTTCTCTAGTTTTATGTTTTTCCGTTATCTTCTGAAAGTGTTCAATATAATCTTCTGACAAACTAATTCTTTCTTCAGCTGAATCATTTGGGTCTTCAGATCTTTTTGTTTTTTAACTATTACAGTTTTTATGATGGAGTTTCACTCTACTGCCCAGGCTGGAGTACAGTGGTGTGATCTCAGCTCACTGCAACCTCAGCCTCCTGGTTTCAAGTGATTCTCCTGCCTCAGCTTCCCAAGTAGCTGGGATTACAGGCGTGCACCACCACGCCTGGCTAATTTTTGTATTTTTAGTTGAGACAGGGTTTCACCATGTTGGCCAGGCTGGTCTCAAACTCCAGACCTCAGGTGATCCATCCACCTTGGCCTCCCAAAGTGTTGGGATTATATGCGTGAGCCACTGCACTCAGCCATTACTAACTTTCTTATTCCTTAGAGTATTTCGGTTAAACTTATTTTAAATTCTTAGTCTATCTTTTCCAATAATTCTCTTTCATATGATATTATTTTTAGCGTGCCACCTTCCTTTTAAAGATTATTGACCCTAGTATCTAGATGTTTTATCCCCCATGAGCTCATGACACTGCCTGATAATATAAATTAGGGAAGAGCCTACATTGTATTTCTGCTGGTGAGTTTAGTCACAAAGAGGATGAGACTAAGTGGGGAGCCTTGAAGTACCAAAACCTGTCCCCATTACGTCTGCTGCCACTCTACCATCAAATCTCCTGAATCATATTTTCAAGATGGTGCCGTCTTTTTAAAACAAAACCTATTAGTTCTAGCATTTGAAGATAATTTTTTACAGTGAAGTAAGATCCCTGACAGCTGGTATCTGTTTTATTAGTGTCTCACACTAGCAGAGATTTTGCAAACCCAAATATTACGCTCTTGGCATTTCGAGGTCCAGGCTATTGCTACAGAATTCTGTGACAATTGTGAGGTAAGAACAGTCCCGAAGTGATGGAACCAACTAGTAAGAGGCAAAAGAACTGAAAGCCTCTCTCCCTACTGTCTTCTGAGAGCTGTGGTTCGACCAGGCAGCCCCCTAAGCCACTTCCAGACCCAGGCTTCTCTCTGCTTCTGCAGTTTCTCCAGGTAGATTGGAGGGGGCAGAGACTTAGGGGGGAACTAGCAGTCTATTCTAGTTCAATCTCTCGTTTTAACCTTCCAGCTTTCTGACTCTGTAAGTAGTCAGAGTTTCCTTTCCAGCTGTAACAGTCTTCAGGACCTTCAAGTCCTTTTTCTCTAATCATTGAAACTTCTGGAACCGTAGACACTAATATATAGATACATTCTTTAAATTATTCTAAGTAGATGACCAAAACCTCACAATCTGGAACTTAGATCCCAAATTCCCCATTTTTCAAGTTGTTTTCGGAGCTACTTTGGATCTGACATGCTTAACTGGTTCTTCAATAACAGGGCTCCATAGCTTATACAGGACCCAAAATAGTGTCCTACTATCTTAAAAATAAAAAATAAATAAATAAAATTAAAAAGCCCCTCATAAAATCTGCCAGACTCTTAAGGTTGCTTCTGATAGGCACAAAAGGATTTTCTCACATATTAAATTTGTTTTGGGAAACTGCAAAAGTCTTACCACAACTTTGGCTATTACAAGTTGGAGCTCAGAATAATCTACATTCAGCAGTTCTTCCTTCAGAACAGTATTACTGTTAATGAATTACGTGGGTATTGTACCTTCTGTGCCTTTCTGTTCAAAAGGAACAAAGCTGTGCTTTTCATTTGGAGCAGAGTCTGTGATTATGGACCAACTAATTAACTTGTCTGATATAGGAGGGATGATGCAATTTTCACTTCTAGCTTTTCTCTCTTCCATATTGATGGGGTTGCTGCTTATAAATGCTGTGATGACAGTTGTGCAAAAGCTCGTTCTAAGAACTTGCTTTAAGGCCATTTTTATATCTATCATTAAGCTCCCTTAGCAACAGAGAAAATTTTAAAAGCTAGTCAAACTAAGGTTACCAAGTTGAATTTCCACATATTCTTATTTACAAAAGGCAAGATTTTCTCTCAGCATTTTCTGAGCTTCCTTTCAGCCCTTAATATTTTAATAAAAGATCACTGTTACTTAATAAAGAAATTATGGCATAGGAAAGAGGTGCTACCTATTCTTTCTTGCCACAGCTGTACATGGCACAACCACAGGAGAAAACTAAGTTCTCCAAAAGTCTCGGGTGCTGTAAGGGGACAAGGGGTAACTTACTTTGCCATTTTAGTTAATAGTTGATTTCTGTCTTGCAAAGGAACAATTCCTATTATTTTATTGATTAGATATGTCCATTAGTCAAAGTACAAAATAAATTAAAATTACAACCACTTAGTGACACTTAGTTTAAAAAAAAAAAAAAAAAAAAACCTTAGCAATAAACATTCAAACATTTTGCAGAGAAAGAAAAAGCCAGCAGTATGCTTCTCATTGATCTGAGAGAAACTTGTCCAAGCCAGATACGGCTAGACACATATACTTCATCTAAAAAAAAATAATAATGGCAATTACATTAATATTGATAAAAATAATAAATTGCTTTTCAAGGAGGAAAGCATAGGCTGCAAAAAGACATCTGTGATATATGGCTCACAAACTCAAAATTTAGATTCAGTACACTAGGGTGGTTGGCTGATTTATAAAATGCCTTCACTACATTGGGTTCAAGTGCCGGTAAGTATTTTAGATCATCAATACCATCTTCCTTAATATATGCTTTTTAGAACATTTAAATAGTTGATGCAATATTTCACTTATGTCCATCCTGAGTAGGGTTGCTTTATAGAGTTTATAGACTCGAAGGAGGGAGGAAGTCTGGTTGGTTGGTTAAATTCATGTGGGAAATGGGCAGTGTTTCTGACAATGCCTATACCTGTACTGAGACCTTGAGGAACTGTCATGAAATCCTAATACCTAGCATAGACCTTAGAAAAGTCTAATTTAGTCCCCTCCAGAATTATCTCCCTCCACCAGGGAGCGAACTGTTGTAGGGCTTTGGCTTTTATATCAGGCTTGGCCAATAATTCTAATAGCCAACTTATTAAGTGCTTATAGTATGCCAAGAACTGTCCTAAATGGTTTACGTGAATCTGCTCATTTCATGTTCAACATAGTCCAATGAGGAAAGTACTATTTCTGTTCTTTCATAGATGAAAAAGACAATTCTGAAACGTTTATTTAGTTACCCAGATTTACACCACAACTCCAGGCCTTGAACTTTAACCTATTAACTCTACATTGGTAGAGTTACTCTTTCCAAAAACTAAGTTCATTGAGGGCCAATATTGCTTTTCACATTTGAAATACCCCATTGCACTTAACACAGGGTTAGGTAGGCATACAAAAATACTAGTTAATACATTCATTTATAAAATGTGAATGTACTAGGTATTCTCTGACCCAGATATTCTTTGACCTACCAGATTTTCTTTCTACCATTTTCTACCTTGCTTTGGGCACCAGGAAGTTGATCCCTATAGATTGTTTCATCCAGGTCCCTCGGGCCACTCTGACTTCTAGTTGGGTTTGGCCAATGGAGAGAAGAGAAGACTGAAGGGAGAGCGAAGAGCGAGATCTGGGTTATTTTCCCAGCTCCATCACTGGGGTTGAGGGTTGGCAGTGTCTGTGATGCCCAATGACAAGCTGCGGCTTCTGACTGGTCATCATAGCTATGGCTCCAGCTCCAGCTCCAGCTCTTTTTGGGTTCCAGTAAGCTACTCATTGCCCTGGCGCTTCAGACCAAGTGGTGATAATGGGGTTCAGCCCATATCTTTTTAATTTCCTTTCATCTTGTTTAGGGGTACCATGAGAAGTTATTCTCCTACCCTTGGTGTGTTTAAATTATATATGAGAGAGTGTTAAGATGAAACAAAATATTGTAGCATCATAATACAAAATCTACCTAGTCTGCATCTTTAACTTTATTCTGACACCATTAAAGTAGTTCATCTCTGGCCTGCTTGTTGTTCCTGTAGAATAACAAGCATATCTCTTCCCAAGGGTTTTGTATCTGCTCGTCCCTCTGCTTGAAACACACTTTTCCACATAGAGCTACAAGATGTATTCAGGTTTTGAATGTCATCTTAGAAGTTTTTAAAGTAACAGCTCCCATTGTGCTGTACACACAGCCTACTTTATATTTCTTCAAAGTATGTATTCTCTGACATGATATTATAAATGCATTATTTGTTTATTAATGTCATTTCTATAATACATGCTAAAAGCTTGGGCATTCGTAATTCAAAAATCTTGAAATCCAAAATGCTCCAAAATCCAAAACTTTTTGAGTGCTGACCTGACGTCACAAGTGGAAAATTCACACCTGACCTCATGTGAGAGCTGGCAGTCAAAACATGGATGCAATACACACAGTTGATTTAACATATCCAAGGCAAAAAAAGACCCTCCCAGCCCTGTTCATCTTGATATATCTTTTCACACAAGCCCATATTCCCCCACACAAGCGTGCCCACAATAAAATGTAATAAAATGGCATGTGTGCAGGCCAGACACGCCAACAGCAGGTTACTCATGTTGCTCTATATGTGGCGAAGGCCTACATGCATTACCCACTATGCTTTTTTTTTTTTTTTTCCTTATTCTCTGTTCTATGGTATAAAGATATTGCTGGAAAATGTCACCAAAAAAAAAAAAAAAAAAGTCCTGCAAATATTCCCATGACTAACAGTGGAAAGAGAGAAGATGGTAAACTGGACATGGTTACGGGCACCTGTAGTACTCAAGAGGCTGAGTCAAGACAATCACTTGAGCCTAGGAATTTCAGTAAGACCTGGGCAACCTCATGAGACTCGGTCTCAAGAAAAAAAAAAAAAAGAAAGAAAAAGAAAGAAGTAGTAGGAAGTATTTAAATGGTGCTTGAGATAGCCATGCTTTTGCTTTCAGATGGTTCAATCTGTGAAAACTTTGTATTTCGTGCAAATTATTTCTTAAATTGTATAAAATTACATTCAGACTATGTGTATAAGGAATACATGAACCATAAATGAGTGTTGTGTTTAGACTTGGGTCCCATCCCCAAGATATCTCCTTATGTGTATGCAAATATTCCAAAATCAGAAAAAAACAGAAATGTGAAATACATCTGGTCCAAAGCATTTTGGATAAGGGATATTCTACCTATACATTGTAAGATCTGGGAGGGCATAACTTTTGTTGATTTTGCTTTTCATTATATTGTCTGTGTCTGCACTAGTACCTGGAACACAGTGGGGACTCAGCAAATATTTGATGATTGACTGACTGAAGGGATGATTCATAACTGCCTTATATTTTGAGAGTTCTATGTCGCCCAGGCTGGAGTGCAGTGGCGTGATCTCTGCTCACCGCAAGCTCCGCCTCCCAGATTCAGGCCATTCTCCTGCCTCACCCTCCAGAGTAGCTGGGACTTGACAGGCACCCTCCACCATGCCCGGTTAATTTTTTTGTATTTTTAGTAGAGACGGGGTTTCACTGCCTTAGCCAGGATGGTCTCAATTTCCTGACCTCGTGATCCACCCGCCTCAACCTTCCAAAGGGCTGGGATTACAGGTGTGAGCCACCGCGCCCGGCCTTATTCATTATCTTAACAGCATTGGGTAGAAGAATACCAATTATATACTTACATAAGGAATAATTCCTAGATATATAACAAGGCAATGGGCCAAATTCTTTATATCTCCCAGACCTCATCAAATCATTCAGTTCCTCTTAGATCACTAAAAAGGTGAGTTTTAGGCCAGGCGCAGTGGCTCATGCCTGTAATCCCAGCACTTTGGGAGGCAGAGGCAGGCAGATCACAAGGTCAGGAGATCAAGACCATCCTGGCTAACATGGTGAAACTCTGTCTCTACTAAAAATACAAAAAATTACCTTGGTGTGGTGGTGCACTCCTGTAATCCCAGCTACTTGGGAGGCTGAGGTAGGAGAATAACTTGAACCCGGGAGGCAGAGGTTGTAATGAGCTGAGATCGGGACACTGCACTCCAGCCTGGGTGACAGAATGAGACTCCGTCTCAAAAACAAAAATTTTAAAAAAGGTGAGTCTTAGTATTGGGTGAGCTCTTAGATGAAAGGGAGCTATTTAACAGTGCAGAGGAAGATGTTTATGTGACTCTATCTTCTTTCAGGACTCTTCCTGTTCTCCCTCATTGACAAAGGGCAGTGGATTTCTGGAAATCTATTTTCAGTAGACTTCAGTAACTCAATTTTACCTGTCCACACTGTATGATACAGTATCATCATGTAAAACTCAGAAACATCAAAAATCAGACAAACCTGGACTCACTCCTCAATTCTTTTACCATGTAACCTTGAGTTAATTACTAATCCATTTTAAGTTTCAGCTTCTAAGAGTAGTATTCGAATTTATCAAAGGGTTATTATGAAGATTAAAGATATAATGTGTGAAGTGACACATGGTAGGTACTCTAAAACCCTTTTATTGTTATTATTACTTCTTAGAAACCACCTGCTATGCATGCGGTAAATCAGTGATGCTCACACTGTGGACCACAAATCCCTCAGGTTCTATGAAGCAGCCTAACTGTTTAAAAATGGGGAGAGGGGTTGAAGTTGATACCAAGTGGGAATGGGGTGAGGATCAGTGCTGAGGAAGAGGCCCAGTGGATGGGGCCCTCAGTCAGAGCTCCTCCAATGTTACAATTTTTTTTGTATTTTGAAGTGCTGAATGTAATTCTCTTTTCACAAATGAAACAGTTTTAGATTTATCTGATTATAAAAAATGCATAATCATTTAAATACTCTTTAACCACGCATAAAAG
>NW_012104054.1:1092583-1099594 GCF_000951045.1 Mandrillus leucophaeus
ATTTCTTTAAATCTCCCTTTTTGATTTGTTTTCCCCTATCTCTGAATGAGATTTCAAGCGGGTCCTATAATTTTCTTGGTCATTTGCATGAATTAACAAATGATTTCCATATTCAGAGAAGACCTTTGTAGTGCAGTCTACTAACAACCTTTCAGCATCTCATTCAATTTAAGGCTTCGCTCTTCCAGGCTCAGGCTTGGAAGTCTGCTGTGCGAGAGGGAGTCGGTTTTGTACATTTTTCTTACATTGTTTTTGTACAGAGTTGCAGGTGAGTGCGGGGGAACAGTAGTGAGGGGGAGTTGTTGGGAAGAGAGGAAGGTAAGAGAAAAAAGTCTTACATGACTAGCATAGTTGCAATTTGACAAGAGTACTCTCTCGCTGTGACAGATGTTCAATCTGACTTCTTCCTCTCAAGCAACACTTTTGATGGTTGCAGAAAGATACTTGATGCTGAAACTCCTTCATGATATGGGCAATGCCTCCTCTGGTCATCAATTACAAATATGCCCCGTGAGACGACCCTTTACAGCATGTGCCATTCAGACACCCTCTGTCTTAGTCCATTGAGGCTTCTATAACAAACATACTGTAGACTGGTGACTTTGACAACAAACATATTTGTCAACAGTTCTCTAGGCTGGGAAGTGCAAAATCAAGGTGTCTGGTGAGGGCTGGATCATCAATTCAAAGATGGTGCCCTCTCCTGGTATCCTCACATAGTACAAAGGATGAAGGAGCTCTCTCAGGTCTCTTTTATAAGGATACTAATTGTATTCATGAGGGCTCCACCTTCATGACCTAATCATCTCCCAAAGCCTCACTTCCTAATATCATCACACTAGCGGTTAGAATTTCAATGTATGAATTTTAGGGGAATGCAGTTATCATCTGCAGCACCCTCCTTTGGGGTCAGTTAATCATCTGGGTGGAACTCTCGCGCAAAGCACTCCTCAAGAGGACCCCAGTCTGGATTCCTTGAGTGGAATCTACTTCCTACCCACCAGAAACATGCAGGCATCCTTTCTCCACCAAACTCCAGGAGCCTTTTCCAACACAGCACAGCCTTTCCTGCAGAGACTGCCCCAGCAGGACTCTCATTTAACATTTTTTGAGTTCCCAAGTCCCTTATACTCTGGAGGACTGAAGCGTAGACACGTAATTGAAGAGCTGGGGGAAACCTGTTCTCCAAATGGAAAATAGAGGGAATGCCTCAGTAATCTTATTTGTAGGGAAAAACACAATTCCCACAATATTCAAATCTTTTAGGTAGCTCAGAACTATTTATAGTTACTTGATCCATCCTATTCTCAACGTTAGGTTCTCAGCTATGACTATAGGATATAAATCTCCTGAAAATTGGCCAGGCATGGTGTCTCATGCCAGCAATCTCAGCACTTTGGGAGGCTGAGGCAGGTAGATCACTGGAGGCCAGGAGTTTGAGGCCAGCTAGGCAACATGGTGAAATCCCTTCTTTACCAAAAATACAAGAATTAGCTGGGTGTTTGATGGGCACCTGTAATCCCAGCTATTTGGGAGGCTGAGGCATGAGAATCTCTTGAGCCCAAGAGGCAGAGGTTGCAGTGAGCCAAGATCATGCCACTGCTCCAGTCTGGGTGACAGAGAGAAACTCTGTCTCAAAAAATAAAACTAAAAACAAATCCCTTGAAATTTCACCACTTTGAAATTACCACGAACAAAATGTTGGTAAGTATTTGCATAATTGAGATGATAGCAAACATTATTTTCATTATTGACTTCTTTCCATTTTCTTGTACACTTTTGCTTATCTTCTCTTCCCCCTTTACCTGTATAACCAGTATTGACAATCTGGTGGGTTTCCTTTCATAACTCATAATTATGAATACATAACAATAAACAGTTTCTTATTTTTATTTTTAAAATTTTTCCTTTTTTCTATTTTTTCTTCCTTTTTATTCTCAAATCATGCAGAAGAGGTTGTTACTGTTTGTTTTACTGACAATGATTGGAGTCTATGTGCTTATCAGTCTTCAGTTTATATCATTTAATACCAGATCTTGAAAATGTCTCCTGCCCCAGAGGTCAACTGCCCCAGAGAAAATTTTACATTTTCCCTAAATTATTACATGTTATGGATTAACACTAATTTATTCAAACATTCTCCTTTTGATGGACATCCACTTTGTTTTCAGTTTTCATATGAGCTAGTGTTTTCTTTTTCCATAGAACAGATTCCCAGCTGAGGCTATGCTGAGTTGAAGAGTGTGTACATTTTAAATTTTAATAGCTGTTGCCAGATTTCTTTCTAAGAAAGCTTTAAAAAATATCATTTCTATGAACAAAGTGTGAGCCTATCCTTTATTCTATGACCCCTACAAGAAGTGTTATTCCTTCTTGTAATTTTTATTTCTAAGTGTAAGGTGTATGTCATTTTTTAAAGTAAGCA
Source organism: Mandrillus leucophaeus (assembly GCF_000951045.1). Taxonomy (NCBI): domain Eukaryota; kingdom Metazoa; phylum Chordata; class Mammalia; order Primates; family Cercopithecidae; genus Mandrillus; species Mandrillus leucophaeus. The sequence continues at coordinate 1,095,009 of NW_012104054.1, forward strand.
TTTCCCGATTACCAGTGAGACTGAGATGCTGTCAGTATGTTTATTGGCTCTCTGAATTTATTCTTTGGTGAACTACCTATTCATGCACTCTGTTTATTTTTCTGTTGTTTCATTTTGTCATTTTCATATCAATTCATAACTAATAGCTCATTTTATTCTATAATTGTTGATCTCTCATAAGCATTGTGAATATTTCTCTCAATCATTTGCTATCAACTTTGTGTATATTATGTTTTACCATAGAAATACTTTTTCTAAACATTGATACAGTCAAATGTAGTTTTTAATTTGTTTTAGTTGGGATTTTTGTTTTTACAGCAGAGAATTTTGTCTTTATTATACAATCCATCCAAACTGCTGGATTATACATAGATTTATATATTATATATATATTTGTAGTATGTATAATTTATATATACATATTTAAATTTAAATATTTAGTGCATCTATAGTTTAGTTTTTTGGGGGAGTGGGGGGGTTGGGTTTTTGTTTGTTTGTTTCTTGTTTTTTTCTTTGAGACAGAGTTTCACTCTTCTTACCTAGGCTGGAGTGCAATGGCATAATCTTGGCTCACTGCAACCTCTGCCTCCTGGGTTCAAGAGATTCTCCTGCCTCAACCTCCCGAGTAGCTGAGATTGCAGGCATGCGCCATCACACTCGGTTAAATTTTTTTTTTTTTTTTTTTAAGTAGAGACAGGGTTTCTCCATGTTGATCAGGCTGGTCTTGGACTCCCAACCTCAGGTGATCCGCTGGCCTTGGCCTTGGCCTTCCAAAGTTCGGCGTGAGCCACTGTGCCCGGCCCATAGTGTAGTTTTTAGTGTGAAATAAAATCCAGTTTTACTTTCTTTCTTAAAGATTGACAATTGTGCTGATTAATTAAAAACCATTTTCTACCACTCCAGGTGAATGAGAAAGTGATTATTTTATCAAAGTAAGTCAATGGCTCCTACCTTGGGCGAAATGACCAGTAACTAAACAGGATTTTTTAGAAGTACTATTACATTTGTTTATTATAACTTATAAAGAAGATTTAAATCTTTGCATTTTATCAGTCATTTCACAAGTACCTGTTTATTCTGATGTTTCCTTTATCTGCTCAGAGTCTACTTTAGAAATTTAAGATATTTTGGAAGCATCGATTGCTACTGAGCATGGGAACTGAGAAAGTGTCTCAAGAACCTAATTTCTGTACACTTCTAAAGACTTTCATTAAATACAAGTATGTATGTATGTGTGAGTCTATATGTGTGTGCACATTTGTGTGATGGGGGTGGGAAGTGAGGAGTCAGTGGACTAAAAGAGAATGGAAGATTGAAGCAGAGGAAAAAACAGTTGTACTTGGCAAGAAAATTGCCTTAATTTTCCTCCTCTATTTGCTTACATTCAACAGCTCTATGAACTTTATTTCAGTACATACAATTGACATTCCACTTTTACCTTTCCCTTTGGCATCGCTTATTCATAAACATGTCCCTAAGCACTGTAGAAGTCGTCTGTGAAGAAAAGTACTAAATGTTGCTCCCTGACAATTTCTTGTTTTAGGAGTCTGATTCCTTGGAAACAACATCAAGACAAAGCCATTCAATTTTTAATCACGGGTGATATAAATCATTTTGTCAGTTAACTCTAGGGTCCATAAATCTCTAAAATGCAAATTTATGACATAGGGGTGTAATTTACCAGTATTGGCTTTTTAAATTCAATTAGCATGATGAGATATGATAGAACTGATCTTTGCAATGCTGCTTGCAACCACACCAAAAATAGAGGCTCTCAAGCTCGCAGTCTGTTAGTATATTAAGTATCAGCTTCACGTTTTTCCTGTTCAGACTAATTGCTTCCTTAATCTGTGATTGCTGACACATGTGCAGTTGTGCAAGTTAATGGGAAGAAAAATGGTTCTGATACTCTTTGGTTTTATTATATTCTGTTTTTAATTGTCTTCACAACTAAAGTATCACCATTTTATTTGATGTTCTAATACGTAGGAAATTCAACAATAAAAGTTTAGTGTATAAGATAGTTATGGATAAACACTCAAAGTGTAACATACTCAAACAGACCCAAGGCCAAATAGATTGATTTAAAATACAAATAATGTTATGAGGGGTGGTAGAGATTCACCCCCATTGGAACTTGCTCTGGTTTGCTTTGCTTGTTGAGATCACCTATCATTGTGAACTTTCAAAATCTGAGTTCTAAAGTTCCAATACACTTACCTTAATCTCATAGCAGGCACGCACACTGAGTCAAGTGCCCTGCAGCTGACTGATATGCTGATGCATTTTTAGAATGGAACAGGGTGAAGTTGAACCAATGCAGTGGCTAAAATAAGAAACCAATTAACTCCATTGTGAAGACAGCCACCCAAATCATTCCCCAAATAATTCAAAATGTTGGGCTGCAATACTGAAAACACATATTTGTTCTTTTTTTGGCATGCGTTTTTTATGTATATCTCAGTCTTTTCCTCCTACTCACAGAGGATCTCATCGTCCTCTTGTTCTGGAAGTTTCAGAGCTGTTATTATATCCACACTCTCACATGATGCCTCTGTTAAGTTTGGTTCAGCATGTCCATTATGAAACCCATAAGCCTCCAGAAAAAACTTATTATAACTGTCTATGAGGAAAAAAATTGCTTCCAGGGGAAACTTTGTATATATTATATTCCTTTTCAGTCCAGAAGGCACTCATCTTCTTTAACATATTATAGAATAGAACTTCATACCATTGCTTTTACTTTCCTTAGTTGCTTTTGTCAGTATGATGACATGAAAAAATAAAATAGGGAAGCAAATAGCCATTCATTCCACATTTTGCCCATTTTCTCCAAGACACTGTTCCATTTACATTTCCAGCCTGGAGTCAAAGTCTCAGGTCTGGACCACAATGACCTGAGGATCCCTTTTACCAAAACTAGTTCTGGTCATTCCTAGACAGTCAGATTACAGGGATATGGGCAATCAGGCTTCCACACAGGAGGGATTTTATTTTTCCGTACTCAAAAGCAATCACGAATGAAAATATATAAAATGGAAAACACTGAGAACTTTCTAAAAATAGCTTTAGAATAGATGGTTAAAGGAGATATTGTGCCAATTCAAGCTATCCCATTTCTAGATTAAGTTTTTAAATTGTACGGAATATTTCTTCAAATTGTTGTACCATTTGATGTTAGAGGAAAAAAGACTTTAACTACCGAATATTGATATAATTATCTTTCTTTAGTAATATAAAATTAGTAGTTAGGAAAACTTTTTTTTTTTTTAGCACACATTGAATCTGAGAGATATTTTTCCATTGGTTGGGTAAACATTTGTATCTAGTACATCTTCATAATTAACACAGAGCAATGGAATCGATGACAAATTCCCAACTCCTCTGACTGGGTCTGAGAAGGAAATAAGTGACTTCTGTACATACCTTTAAGAGGTGAGATACCAGGGAAGGCTTGCTCAGGAAAGCAGTTAGTGGGGAGTCAGGGACTAGTCGGAAAAACTATAAACCATTTGATCCCTGATTCCATACCAAAATTGCTATGTTTGGCTCTCATCTTCTTCTGGTGTAATCCTGAGGTCCATTCCTATTTCTATGACTCCTCACTGAACAGACGGTCTTCATATCCTAGAACTACCTGTCGCTCTGCCTTTGTCATAAAGCCACTTTGACCCTGAGGCAAAAGATGTTGTTTCTGTTGATATTCTCTTCTCTGCTCTTAACCCTTTGGCTGGGTGAAGGAGTTTTCTACCGTAGCTCTTCTTTGAGCTCATCCAGAAGCTTGTGTGTAAGAGAAACCAACAGATAATCCAAGCATTTTCCTGGGACAGGCAAGTTAACTCAAACACAAGTCCTGAAACTGCCTTTGTAAAGATCATGACAGTTACAGAAATTTAACATGGCTGACTCATTTTGCTTCTAGCCTCACAGGCTGACTGTCCTCTCATTCCTGGGCATAGGCCAGGTTAACCATGGGAGGAATTTAGATTATAGTTTAACCTGGAAGCAAGGACGATAATAGTGCCCCCTTAAAATTAATCCCCTCCTTATTCAAGGACCAAAAACTGCCTTTGTACGATTAATGAAAGGCTGCAAGAGTAGGATTATAGAAGGGGCCTGAAATCTACTAAAATGTAGATGTAGTTTTTATAAATTCTTATTGCTTAGGAGTCATGTGGCCGAGGACTTCCCTAGTTGTTTCTGTAGACAACATCACTATTGTAGAACCTTGGATTGGTCTTTTAAAATGTTTTTCAGACTGACCCCATCCAGACTTGTGATTCATGACTTAACCATTCTCTGACTCCCAGCCTAGAGGTGAATAAGGACCTTGTATTTATTTATTTATTTATTTATTTATTTATTTGAAGGAGTCTTGCTCTGTTCCCCAGGATGGAGTACAGTGGCACAATCTTGGCACACTGTAACTTCTGCCTCCCAGGTTCAAGCAATTCTCATGCATCAATATCCCAAGTAGCTGGGACTACAGGTGTGCACTACCACGTCCAGCTAATTTTTGTGATTTTAGGAGAGATGGGGTTTCATCATATTGGCCAGTCTGATCTCGAACTCCTGACCTCATGATC
>NW_012104054.1:1099657-1102515 GCF_000951045.1 Mandrillus leucophaeus
TTTTTCCTGAGATAGAGTCTTGCTTTGTTGCCCAGGCTGGAGTGCAGTGGCATGATCTCAGCTTGCTGCAACCTCTGCCTCCCAGGTTCAAGTGATTTTCCTGACTCAGCCTCCTGAGTAGCTGGGACTACAGGTGCATGCCACCATGCCTGGCTAATTTTTCGATTTTTTTGTAGAGACGTGGTTTTGTCATGTTGGCCAGGCCGGTCTCAAACTCTTAACCTCAGGTAGTCCACCCACCTCAGCTTTCCAGAGAGCTAGGATTACAAGCATAAGCCACCATGCCTGGCCCACAAGGACTATTTCACACACCCCTATGATTGCATCCCCAAACAATCAACAGCACCCATTCCTTAGTCCCCGACCACCAAATTATCCTCAAAAAGCCCTAAACTCCAAGCCTTTGCAGAGACTGATTTGAGCGATAACTCTTTTCTCCCACATGGCGGGCCTCACATTAGTTAACTTTTTCTTTACTGCAATAACAGGGTCTCAGTGAATTAGTTTTGTCTGTGCAGCAAGCAGGAAGAACCCGTTGGGTGATTACAGTACCAAACCAAAACACAGGCATCCCCAGCATCCTACAGTAAAATAAAATAAAGAGAGCTGATATTTCATTGTAGATATAAAAGAAGCTACATAAACGTCCATATCTTTATGGATGTTTAAATGCTATTAGATGACATTTAGATATATCAGAAACTTTCTTTGAGAACCTACTTCAAGCCCAGCAATGTGCTGAGAGTTGAGGATAGAAGCGTTACTAGGAAAAAGTAGAAGACAATGTTTTTGCCCTGATGCATTTAACAATCTCATTTGTCAAACAACATGAGTGTCATGAGTCTCAACTTTGGAATTTACAAAGCTGCTTTGTAAAACCTTAAGTGTTATCCATTGATTAGTATATACTAATGGATAACAACTGAAATATGAATCATCAGAGTATTTTAATTTTTTGAGAAAATTACTAATCCTAAAAGTAACACATCAGATCGACACTTTCTATGGAATGTGATATGCTTTCACAGAAAGAGAATGGACTTGATGCCAGAAAGACTCATCTCTGTGGTGGGGCTTAGAAACTGATACCCCAAATGATGGTACTTTGACACACTGAACTGAAGAAGCTTCAAAGTCTCTCTGACCACCCACCTCATCTCCCACCATCTCTTAATTGTCTGTCTCCCCCAAACCACAGGATGAAGTGTTCTCTGAAGTTCCTTTATCTGCCTAAAGTATGGACCCACCAAAGAGAAAAATGTAACCACACCTGAAAAGATTCTCATAACATAATGTCTGTCTCTCTCAGGCTCATTCAAATTCCAAAGATAACTATTTATAAGTTAACCTTTGTTCCCAGTTCCATTCATTCTCCTTAGTCATCATTTATTGCCCCTCAACAGGGTTCCTCTTCTCTCCTTACCATAGCCTGTTCTGCCACCATAACTTGTTTGCCAGGAACCAAGACCCTATTCTTCCTGTAAGCTCATGAGGGTATATAAGGTTCTGAGCTTCATTGGAAGTGGTGGGTAACTGCTCTGTGGCTGTCCTCATGCACTCATGTTAATATGTTCATATGCTTTTTCTTCAATTAATCTGCCTTTTGTGAGTTGATTTTTCAGTGAATCTTCAGAGAGAGGAGGGGACGTTTTTCCCTTGGCCCCTACAGTTTTGACCCCAAGAGCGGGATACCAAAGCTCTACTCTTTTGGAAGCCAAAGTTAAGGGAACCCAGGACTTGACAAGCTGGCAGAAGGTTAAGAAACTATTATCAGACAGGCTCCTAGCCTCTCTTTCCAGATGGAACCCAGTCAAGCAGATGGCAAAAATCACTGTTGACTTCTTTTTCCTCTCCAAAATTTTGATTAATGAGAGAAAAGAATTTGTGTTACTAATCTGGGGTGTAGCAACACTGGTGCACTTTTTGGTACTATTTGGTATGCATATTCATATTGTTGATCGCTTTACTCCTATAAATGGTCTTTTCCTTTGTCATTGTCTTTCTTTGTGGTTGTATCATGAAGAAGGGTGCCGGATAAAGTTATCTCACGTCTTGTTTTATGTCTTTGAGAATTTGACTTGTCACCAAGTGAGAACATTCACTCTTGAGACTCCTCCATCCAAAGGGAGTGATTTTTCGGTCATTCAGGTGGCCAGTTTGAAAATGGCTGGTAACCCAATAATTTTTGTTCTGAACGTGTCAAGCTCTCAGGAAAGTTTATCTTAATAAGTCCCATCCATAAGGGGCTTCTGTCATTTCAACCCCTGTTGCTTGGTTGGTGCTAGGAAAGTCCCATCCCAGAAGGGCCTACCCGGCGTCACAGATTAATGGGTCTGATGGTCCCTACAAATTTGTGAGTAACAAGAGGCAAACACCACCTTCAACCATCTGTAACAACAATGTTCTTTTGCTGTCTTAGCTTATTTGTGGAGGTGAAGTCTGTGTGAGTACCTGGGCTTTGTATGAAGAGGCTATTGGATTGAGTCACTATTGTAATGAGTAGACCATGGAAAATTCTAATCAATGGGCAAAGATAGATCCTTTAAATTAAAAACACTTCTAGATTTTTTTTTTAATTGTAATTTTAGAGTAGCTTATTCTAAACAATGGCCTTATTTGTATTTATGGAAAAAATCAAAACTTAAAAAGAAAGACACGTAATAGTGTCATGACTAGCCTTTAAAGTTCTCTTGACTAAATTAAAATGCAAAAAATTTGACCTAAAACACATTTAAAACATTTTTTATACTCAAACTGCCTTTCTTTAGATTCCCAGCAGGATTAACATAAATTAATTAAAATTAAAAAAAAAAAAAAAAAAAACATAGTGTCATGACTAGCCTTTAAAGTTCTCTTGA
>NW_012104054.1:1102565-1130223 GCF_000951045.1 Mandrillus leucophaeus
AAATGCAAAAAATTTGACCTAAAACACATTTAAAACATTTTTTATACTCAAACTGCCTTTCTTTAGATTCCCAGCAGGATTAACATAAATTAATTAAAATTTAAAAAAAAAAAAAAAAAAACATAATAAAGGCTGTAGTCTGAGGACCACAATTCTGCAACTTATAGTCTGATAGTTAAAATTCTGCACTTTCACTGTTACAGCCTGGGTTTGACTCCCACTCAGGAAATTGTAACTGCCCAACAGGTTCATTTTGCCCATGGCCTAGAAAGAGTCGATTTATCAAGACAGAGGAATTGCAATAGAGAAAGAGTTATTCACACAGAGCCAGGCGTGCAGGAGACCAGAGCTTTATTATTACTCAAATCAATATCCCCGAGAATTCAGGGATCTGAGTTTTTAAGGATATTTTGGTAAGTAGGTACCAGTGAGTTGAGAGGGCTGCTTGGTTGGATTGGAGATCAGGGAGTTGAAGCTGTTCTCTTGTGCTGAGTTAGTTCCTAGGTGGGAGCCACAAGATCAGATGAACCAGTTTATCCATCTGGGTGGTGCCAGTTGATCCATCAAGTGTAGGATCTGCAAAATGTCTCAAGCACTGATCCTAGGTTTTACAATAAAGATGTTATCCCCAGGAACAATTTGGGAAGGGTCGGAATCTTATAGCCTCCAGCTGCATGACTCCTACACTATAATTTCTAATATTGCGGCTAATTTGTTAGTCCTACAAAGGCAGTCTAGTCTGGTTTTGATTTGGAAAAAGGCTGTTACCGTCTTTGTTTCAAAGTTAAACCACAAACTAAGTTCCTCCCAAAGTTAGTTTGGCCTATGCCCTGGAATGAACAAAGACAGCTTGGAGGTTAGAAGCAAGATGGAGTTGGTTAGGTCAGATCTCCTTCACTGACCCAGTTATAATTTTTCAGTGGCCATTTCACAATCAATCCCTTTTCATTTGTGACTTTTGGGGATTCCCATTCATTGGACCTTTTCCCTTTCTTGGGCAGCTTTTGATTTCCTGTATTCCTTAGTCTGTGGGGGCATTTGGGGCTTTTGGGCCTTGGTGTGTAAACCACTGAAAAGCTGAGACCCTAGAAAATCTGGCTGGACAGATGTGGGTTGTATCTTATTTGCAACTAGTGAAACATTGCTTTCTCTGAGCTGTCTTTGAGGCGATTCTGAATCTTATGAGGTGGGAGAGTACTTTTGGTTAAAAAAAAAAATCAAAAGCTGGAAATAGCTGTTTGCCCTAGCTAATCTGATAAGAAATTTAAAAGGATTTTTTTCAAAGAGGTACATGGTTAAAAGCCAGCTTAATTAAGAGCTGATAATCAAGATGTACATATATTTTAAAGGCCTTTCTGCTTCTTCTCTTCGATCCTGTTTTTGAGAAATGTTTTCTAATGGACTGAAAATTTTTTTAAAAATTAATTATGTAAGTGACCACTCTGTTCGTTTCATTTCTTAAACATTGTGCTCTCCTTTGCTTCTACTTTGTCCTACTCCTTCTTCCTCTTTGCCATCTTTGGTACCACATGAAAGGATCTAGAAGGGACTTACAATGACTCAGGCACTTTAAGAAACATAGAAAAAGGCATCACTCACCCCTTTCTTGGGGTCTCCCATCTTCCCGTGGGGCCTGAAGAGTCACTGACAAATCCTTCTCAGGTCTAAAATTCTGCCCTCTTTTATGCTATGTTACCTGATCACTTTGTCTTTGGGGGGTACCAGCAATTACTTTGTACTATGAGAGAAGACTTGATCTCTGAGTACGAATGGCCATTGAGTCACTGGTGAGGGTACAGTTTTGGAGGTTGCTGACAGTGGTTGCAATAAATGGTTACTATTACAGGGGGCTGGCTAATCATTTTCTTGACTTTTGAAGACCTAGGTGCTTCATATCTTCCAACTGCACCTGCTTTTCACATATTGAAATTATTATGCCCTAACAACTACAAATGTTTTGTCAGCCTTGTTCTTAATGGACTGCTCTGAGCTTAGTGTTCCAAATGGAAAACAAAGAGTAAATTAAAAACTACCTCTCTAAATGAAATTTGTTTCCTTGGCATCGATTTTTAATCTTTTTCTAACCAACACACTCAAACTCCTTTAAAAAACAAGCTCAAATTCTCTTTGTGCTTTGAGATATAAATTTGCTAACCTGTTTTCTTTGAAAGTTAGCAAGGCCTTTAGCCTTGTGAGACACATAAACTTTAACCTTTTCCATTTAGAAAGGCACAGTTTGAATCCAATTGTCCTTTTGTCAGAGGCATTTAAATAAGAGCGACTCCATCTTGAACAGGAACTGAGTAAAATGAGGATGAGACTTGCTGAGCCGCATTTCCAGGAGATTAAGCATTCTTAGCCACAGACTTAGATAGGAGGTTGGCAGGACTAGTATCACAGGTCACAAAGACCCGGTTAATAAAACAGGATGCGGTAAAGAAACTGGCCAAAACCCACCCAAATCAAGATGGCAACAAAAGTGATCTCTGGTCCTCCTCACTGCTCATTATATGCTAATTATAATGCATTAGCATGCTAAAAGGCACCCCACTAGCAACATAACAATTAACAAATGCCATGGCAATGTCCAGAGTTATCCTGCATAGCATAAAAGCGGAGGAATTCTCAAGTTCTGGGAATGGCCCGCACTTTTCCCAGAAAACTCATGAATAATCCGCCTCTTGTTTAGCATATAATCAAGAAATAACTATAAGTATACTCGGTCAAGCAGCCCATGCTGCTGCTCTGTCTATAAAGTAGCCTTTCTTTTGTTTCTTTACTTTTCTAATAAACTTACTTTCACTTTATTCTATTAACTCACCCTGAATTCTTTGATGTGTGAGATCCAAGAACTCTCTCTTGGAGTCTGGATTGGGACCCCTTTCCAGAAACCCTTTTACAAAAACAAATAACTTTTACCAGTCTTGTGGCTAAAATATTAAAAAACAAAGTTATAAAATCTTAATCTGTGTTTGTCTATATTTTTATGTCTACATGTGTACATCGCTATAATTTTATATTGTCTATATATCAAATTGACTTATAAATAAATTAGTACTCATAAATTAAGTAAATAAGCCCAAATGATTTTTCAGTTTATGTGACTTTAATAATTTTTGGTAAATAAAGCTAATAGTTAAATTTTGGCAACGTAACATAAAAAATTTTCAAAATTTAATTTACACATTGTTTTTTTCCTCAGTCTATTGATCAGTCAGGTTTATATTGCCTCTGCTAGTATTTTAAGACCATAAGTGTTGCTTCTGTGATATAGTTGCTTATTTATGTCTTGGTTTAGAGCTTTTAGATTCTGGAGTTTTAGACAAGTGGCATGGTGAGACCTGAGCAAAGCCAAACTCAACATGTCTTCCTTGATCCAGCTGTGTCTTTTGGTCATGCTGGGAAGGGTTAAATTATCTGGGCATTGTTTTCACAGCTCTGTCCTTTGTCTGGGCTCTGAATTTGGTACATAATTAAAATTCCTTGCTTCCTAGGTTTTTCACTAAAAATAAGTGTTACTAAGAGGTAACATTATAATTAACATATGTAATTTAAACTGCCAGATAGAAAAGCACCAATGCTTATGCAAAGTATATTTTTAAAATAATTTTTTTTTGCAAAAAAAGGGTTATAAAAAAGAATATGTGTTTTTTCTTAAAAGGAAAGTGATTGTTCCTAGTTCAGATGTTTTAAAAGTTGTTTTCAAATTAAAGGAGAAAGGTAGTAGACAAAACTGAATGAATATTAAAAGTTAGAAAAAAATTTAAAATTTCAAGAGATTTTAGAATGGTTTATGCAAATTTTATCCTGTTGGACAGGTGGAGTGACTCATGCCTGTAATCTCAGCACTTTGGGAGGCCAAGGCAGGTGGATCACTAGGTCAGGAGTTCAAGACCAACCTGACTAACATGGTGAAACCTCATCTCTACTACTGTTTGGGCAAAACTGGTTGAGATTGAATTAATCTGTTTATATGATTCTATTATTAGTAGTAGCTTTAATAAGAATAATAAAGTGATACAAAGGTGAAGCTTAGTTTTCTTTCAGAACAAGGCTTTGTATAATATTAACTAGAGATAGAAATAATTAAGAATTGTTCCCCTTTGAGTAGACTAAAAAAAAAAGAAAAAGAAAAAAAGAAGAAGGGAGAGTGAGACAGATTTTGTTTTCCCCATGCTATCTTTAGTAGGTCTTATGACTATTTAGAAAACTAAATATGCTCTCATCAAAAAGTAAAAGTATTTGCTTTGTTAGAATCTGTGAATTATCACTTTGGCTAAATGAATAACTATTATTTTACACTGAACTGTACTTCTACCTTGATATCAAGTGTTTTAAGTCTTTGATATTTGACATACTCCTGAAAATAAAATTTTAAACTCTAAATTCTGTCATTTTGATGGCAAATTAACTTTATGGATATTAGGGCCCTTGAAAGTCCAGGAAAAAACATATTAGACTTATTTGGTATATAAAAATCTTACAGGAAGCATGTCAAATAAAAAATGGTTTAACTTTTCCTTAGATTATATTTATATAAATGTGTTATTAATATATGTTCTAAAATTGTGTGAGATTCCTAAAATCCTGTAATAGCTTACTATATGTTCTCAGCAATAATTTTAATTATGTTAAATTGTTGTATGTCACAGAAATAATCAAATTTTCTTGTTAATTATGTCTTTAACCATGACTATTCAAAGTTTGTTTGCATCCACAAGCATTGTTTTACTTTGATTACTCTCAAAAACCCATTTTGTAATTGGCTACAATTCAAAATTTACTGCCTCTTCAAGGAAATTCAAAGAAAGGTCCCTGACAAGAACTCTTGAATACAGGTTTCTTCTAACTTTGGAGACCATACCACTGGACTAGGTAAAAACTTCTAGGACTAATTACAATGCTGATGCATTTAGGACAATTGCTAACCAAACACAAACCAGAAAAAGAGTTAAATATATGGGACTAAACTGATAAGAGAACTAATTTTTTTATTACTCTTTTTCTTTGACATATTGCTGATCTATTTATATTTTGTTTTCCAGAGTCAAAAAACGTTTTTTCTTTTGAATTATTTATACCTTTAACAATTGAGTAAAGTATACTTTTGTGATCAAAATTGAAACATTCATCTTTTTCTCTACCTGATTTCTCCAGAATGTAGAAACTCTTAGTGAGTATTCTCAATTTATGGTAATATAGTTATTTGCATAATTCAATATGAATCTGTGTTCTTTTATTGCAAGACACAATTGAAGACATTGGCTATTTTTGCAAGGCTTTGACTGGAATGGCATATTTTTAGATATGACCAGAGTAATTTGAAGAATTAAAATTGATTTTATAGAACTAATAAAAAGCCCCCTGAAAATGCTGGTCTGGTACCTTTTCTACATAGTTCCTGACCTGTGGTAAGTAAAGAATGTCTCTTTCCAACAGGCTCAGGAAACTCAGGATATTCTGAGACCTTGAGAAAAGAGGAATTCACCTAATTCATATAGGTATTCCAGGCTCAGTCTAATGACAATTTTGGGGGGCTTGGCTTCATAGCCTTGAGGCTTTTTAGTCTAATCTAAGATTCTTTATTAAAAAGTTTCAGCAAAGTCAACTGAAAAAGAGCCTATATGGCCAATCACTATCCTGGCTGAACTGTATACGAATAATCAGGCCTAGTATAATGAAATAAAAATTTATTTTGCTGATAAACTGGTCTTACTATGATTTATCCTTAACAGAAATAGGGAACTAGAGAGAGAAAAATTATATTTCAGAAGAATTCTAGTATACTTGTTACTTTTGTTTGTTATTTTTGAGTTTTTATTATTTTTCTATAATCTGGACTGAATCCTGAATTATTTCCTGGCTACAAGTCTCCAAACTAACCTTTCCAAATTTGCCTTTCGTTTATCTCACCTGGACTCAATAAACTCGTTAATACCTTTTACCTAGGTCCTGCAAGCTGAAGCTCATACCTTGTAACATACAGATTACAGATGAGAAAAATCTGTCATATTCCCACTGCCTATTTCCATTTTAACTGAAGATGCTTTGAGTCTAACATCTAGACATCTCAGCTGACTGCTTCTTTGAGTCTAAGAAAACCAATTTTTAGGTATTTCCAAAATCAATCTTTACTTTTCTTCCGTTTGAAACTCTATCTACAACAACATATCCTGAAATGAAACATGTCTCTTTAATGGGACTGGCCTATTCCCAGAAATGAAAGATCCTCTAAGGGGATACATTGCACTCAACTATTAACTCAACTTTTCTCTTCATAGCTACCAACTCCACTTTTAGTGTGTGAAACTTCTAGAAAAATTCAGACAGAAGAATGTTGGGGATCACAAATGGGTAACCCAAAATGTGAAACTTTGACATGCAGAACTGAAGATGCCTCTAAGGTCTGGCTGACCTCCCTCTCTCCCACCATCATTCAAACCTCTGTCTTCCCTAAACTACAGGATAAAGTCATTCTCTTAAGTCCTTTATCTGCCTAAAGTCTGGACCCACCAAAGACAAAAATGTAATCTGAACAAACCCTTTTATAAGATAATGTCTGTCTCTCCGGGTCATTCAAATTCCAAAGGGAACTATTTACAAGTTAATCTCTGTTCCCAATTCCATTCATTCTCCCTAGAAATCATTTAACAGAATTCTTCTTCTCCTCCCTCCAATAGCCCATTTTGTCACCATAACCTGTTTTGCCAGGATCCAAGCCTTTATTCTTTCTGTAAACTTAAAATTGTATATAAGGTTCTGAAATCCACTGAGGAAGTAGGAAATCACTCTATGATTCTCTCCATGTACACATTAATAAACGTTTGTGAATTTTTTTAATGAATTTGCCTTTTGTGATTTGATTATTTAGCAAATCTTCAGAGAGCAAAGATGGATTTTTTCTCTTGATGCCTACTTCTGATAATTTATTACTCATGTGAACCTGGCAGGCAATTTTGATCTTTTTGAGTTTAACCTTTCTAATCTATATAAAAGAAGAAATAATTCCTTCTTCAGATAGATGCTACATGAATAATTAAATGAACTAATACACAAAATGCCCAGTATGATAGTAGGCACTCCCTCTACCTACTTTTGAGAAGAGAACATAAAGTTTCTCCACTCCGTTTTTATTTGCATTTTGGTGATGAGACTGATAGAGGCAGGAGGCAAACAAATGCCTACGAAGATAAGGAAGGGTCCCTGGAGAATCTCCAATCCCTCCAACAAGTTTTTACACCAGATATTTTTGTGCAGATTTGGGAGCCTCCACAGGGTCTTGCCTGGGCATGCCCACAACAAACTGGAGGCCCACATCCGCCTTCAAAATGGTGTGAAGCCACCAGGAATTCATGTCTTTTGCAGGGGAGGAGCCTGGCATGTTTAGCTCATGTGTAGTGGCCTAGTATTTATCCATGATGGGGAAGCCTGCTTGGAGAATCCCTCTCTTTGCTGAGAGCTTTCCTTTCACCTTATAAATTCTGTCCTCCTCACCCTTCAATGTAACTATGTGCCTAAATTTTCCTGGTCATGGGACAAGAACCCAGATTTAGCCGAACTCAAGACCAACAAACCACTATGATTATGTCATATTTTTGTTTGCTGAAAGGGAAATACATTCTTAAATTCATTTTCTAAAACACCAACGTGTTGTATTTTCAGTCTTATGCTGAAAGAAAAATTGACTAAATATGAGTCCCTAATATCTGAATAGAAAGTTACAAAATTCTTTTAAAAGTCAGAAGTCATTAAAAATTCCATTCTCCACTAGGAAACTTACCTGTGACACTCTCATTCAGTTTGATTTTGCTCAATCCTGGAAAGAAATGCTCTGTGACCTTAACTTGAAAGTTGCTGATTTTATTATATTAAGTTCCCTGAAAACACAAGTCATGATCTTTCTTTTCCTCTCACAACCACAGAATCACATCAGACCCAAACTCTAATATGTTACCTTCAGATTTCAATCCAAAACAAACCAGAAGTGGTAAGAGCTGTCTGATTGCACCTGTGAAATGACCAACCTGCACTCCAATTTAGCTCTCAGACCCTCCTATTCAGCTTCACCAATCATTTGGCCTTTAATGGGTCTCTTTTGCTGTTTATCACTCTCTATCCCCATCAATTTTCATTGCTCTCTACAGCTTCTTTATCACTTCTTGTTGTCAAGAACATAACTACTTTTGGATCAGATGTTTGCCATAAATTCCTGAAATAGACATCTAGCCCATAAAGAATAGAAATGAATAGGCTAGTTTTAAATGTCACCGGTAGATAGTTCATCTCAGTAGGCATGATTGTTAATACTTTCATATATCCAGTTCAAAATTGAAATTTTTCCAGTGCCCCAGGCATAATTATTTTCCTCCAAATGACTTGGAAGCCAGTATTACAGCATCCACCTACACATTATGTTTCACCAAAACACTGATATAAAGCAGAATCACAAAAATCTAATTATGTATGCTCCTTGGTGTTGGCAGCCTTGGTTTCTTAAAAAAGATTGTCTTATTGAGATGGAATAAAATTTGATAGCATTGGCAATTACTGACTTATACTTTAGATTAATGTCCACATGTGAAAAAAAGTGGGGTTTTATAATTTCAAATGTTTAAAAAAATGGTAACGACACTGGAAGTTTATATGGCATATTTCAGCTGACAGCACAATTCAGGATTGAGTTACACATTCTTAGAATGTAAACTTCCAATAGCAATGCTGACAGGCCCTTTACGTACAGGGAAGTATTTGCCTTTAGAATAATAGCAATATACTATATTTAAATAGACCCTTTTATAAAGCACTTTAAAAACTGTCAACCCGTATTTCTACTTCCTATACACACATCTCTCATGAAAGTCAATAGTAAAGCTATATATCTATTATTTATTTAGTTAGTTATTATGTATTCATTATATTTATGAGATTCGCCCATCATTTATTAGCCTCTGGGCACCTTTGCAAGTTTCAGAGCTAAAAAAAATAAGAAGTCAGCCTATGTCATTATGATTTGCAAGTTATTCCAGACATCATGAAAGCAAGACATACTGCTTCCAGCTTTCTTATCTTAGTAGATCAACACACTTTCAAAAGTGTACATTCATCAGAAGAAAAACACTTAGACTGATGCAGCTCAGAATTATTCCATAGGTTCAAGAACCAAAGAAGAAGCAATAAAATAGAATCAAAGGTGTTTGGTAGGTTGTTTTTGCCTTATATTTATGTGTTATGAAGCATTGTTACACAGTAGAGGTTGGTAGATATGAGATACTATAAAGATACATTTGCATAAATAATTTATTAAAGTCTGTCAAATTTACATTGCATCACTACTATGTGCTTAGCACTGTCCACAGTAATAAAGCTTCAATCTTTATAAACTAAATATTGAGCTAACCTCTCTAGCAGAGCTAGATAAGTAGAAAGAGTCCTCCAGCTCCAAGACTTTTGATAATCAAGTTAAAATCAGAGTATCATCAGAGAACATCGTGTTCTCCATATTAAATACTTCAATCCCAACAGAATGCAGGGATAGATTACATGGTTTAAAAATGAATTTAAAAAAAAAAGAACCCCAGACATTGCCTTTCACCTATAGCTTTCAGCATCTCTTTGCATATCCAGAAGAGATTCCAGATCTGAGTTCTTACTCCAGTGTCTTCTTGGTTCTCTCATTGAGAAAATTCTAGGTTCTGGGTGTAGGGAGAATGGAATGGCAGTATTTTAGTCAATGTGGCCTGTAGAGTCTGTATATTATATATTTATTTTATATTTTTTCCAGCTAGCTAGATAGATAGCTGTCTACCTATAGGTCTGTGTAGATATATATAGAGAGATAGACATAGCTAATTATATATATACGGAGAGAGAGTTCCATGCCCTGGACCTTCACATCAATGTAGTGAGTGACCTTGAGTTAGTTATAAATCTAGTGAGTTAGCATCCTAATGTCTTTAGCACAGAAGTAGTCTCCTTCCAACTGATAACTATGTTTGAAATTATTTTGAGATGTTGAAATGAAAAATGTTCTATAAATACAAAATACATGCATAGTATAAAAATCCACCATATGTGTTTGTCTCTCTTTACTGGTAGAGCTCGTTCACCAGGACCTACTGTAGCACCTATTGGGGTTCAGAAAATGGTTCCCTCAAATAACCATCAGAGTGCAAAAGAAAAATTTTCCCTTCACCCTATACACCTTTGCTTTTCCATTGACATTCTGGAACTCTGTTGAGAAAGGCATGTCAATATATTTAACTGCCTAGTGCTTAAACTAACTAGTATATCCCAAACTAACCCTGGTAAAAGTTCCTGCACTTCTGACCACTAGCCAATTATGGTTCAAATGCAGCTCCTCAGGGGCAGAGAACCAAAGCATTAATTTCCTCTACTCTTGAAAGTTCATATCAATTCCCTTGTTCAATTTCTTCAGCTTCAGTACAAAGGAAGTCCTCCGGTATAAATTTATGAAATGCATGTGCAACTAAACCTATCCCAAAACATTTATGAAATACATTTATATATTTGATTTTTAGATGGTGGAAAGACAGATAAGTGGGGGTGGTTATGTAATATAAAATGAAACAACCTTTAGGAAACTAAAGATTTTTCTTAGATTTTTCCCACGAAGTTCACATCATGGGAAGATCAGGTACAAATGTAAAGGCACATTCAACTTTAATATCTAAAGATGTAGGCTCACGCCTGTAATCCCAGCACTTTGGGAGGCCGAGGTGGGTGGATCATGAGGTCAGGAGATCGAGACCGTCCTGGCTAACACAGTGAAACTGCATCTCCACTAAAAATACTAAAAATTAGCTGGGCATGGTGGTGCGCTCCTGTAGTTCCAGCTACTTGGGACAGTAAGGCATGAGAATCGCTTGAACCCAGGAGGCGGAGGTTGCAGTGAGCCGAGATTGCACCATTGCACTCCAGCCTGGCAACAAAGCAAGACTCTGTCTTAATAATAATAATAATAATAATAATTAAATAAATAAAACATGTGTGCACATATGTGAGGTATTTCTATAACTTTCTAGTGATTTGTTAAAAATGATACTTCAAGGGCCATGCAATAGTTTGTATTTATCTCTGAATTTCTATTCTAATTCAGAATAATTTATAAATAGCAACATTAAACAGTTTTAGAGCACTGAAAATGTACAAATACCAAAATACAGAAATAACCACTCCCTCACCATCATCCCTATCTTGACTTAAAATTGGCTTCTGATTAACTCAGAAAATTTCAGTTTATGATCAGATGCCTTCAATTCTCAGACAAGGTAATTCACCTTTCTTTCTTCTCACATAGCATGTACCTTCAACCCTCTGATTTTTGAAGTCTGCAAGCATAGTACAGTGTAGTGATGTTAGAGGAGAGATTTACATATCTTCTTCTTTCTTCCCTTTTTAAAACATTCTTTCGCTTTATCAGTGTCAGTCATTCAGGCACCCCTTTGACAGGGACTTGAAGGAAGGTGACAGTACCAGAGTAGAAGATGCTATATCAAAAAAAGACTGATGTTTTATGAATACTTCCTGTGATTGCAGATGTTCATTTAAAAATAGAAGCGCTATAATTGTTGGAGGACTGCTTAAGTTATTTGAATTTTATTAGGGGAAAAAATGATAAATAAAGCCTAAAAGCCAAGTAGGGAGGAAGAATGTAAAGGCTGGTAAAGGCAGACCAGGTTGTTGTGGGATTTTATCCTTTAGGGGGCTTCATTTTGCACCACAGGTGGCCAAGAGGAATTTCATCCCATTATCTTACAAGTGCAGAAAGCTTTGCATTTTGGCCCCCTAGGGTGCTCTCGCAGGCCTCCTGCTATTCCCCCTATTATTTTTGCAAGCATTACTGCCAAAGATGCTATTACTCTGGTTTACAACAGTTGATCACTGCTGTGAATTTCAGGCTGTAGACAAAATGGATTCTTGAAAGAAAAAAAAAAAAAAAAAAAATAACAGGATAAGGGAACCCAGCAGCCCTCACACCTACCTGCTCTTGGACAAGGTTTGCCAAATGCTCCACTTTAGAAGGTCATTAAGGCTTTCCAAATTTCCATTTCTATTATTGTTTACTGTTGATTACTGCTGATTTCCAGGAATCATTAGCGGTTCCTGGTATCTAAATTGAGAAGCTGTTTCCCTTTGTTTCTTTCGGGAATACTAGTTAGCATTCCTGGGGGAAGTGAGTCTCTATGGCTTGCCCTTTTGAAACTGGTTTCCAAACAAAATGCGCACTCATGGATATTTGTTGATTATAAAAGTTTGGCAGATTAGAGAAGAAGAAGGGTAGCATGAGGAGTACCAACTCTCAAACCTGAGGGGAGTAGAGATGGTTCTTGTTCCCTTGATTTGTGTGTAGTGCCCATTCCTCATTATACCAAAGCATTGTTGGATGCTTTCACTGCCGGATCCCATATGACCCATCAACCCCAGCCAGAGCATGCTTATCATGTTACTTATCAGACCATGTTTAATTGGTAGTGCTCATTTACTTATCTGTCTTTTCTCTAAGACTATGAAATCAAGGAAAGGGGAGAACATATCAATCTTGCTGATTATTTTCTTGTCTTTGCCTAACAGAGGACCTGGTACAGGTAGCAATAAATTCATTTTTGCTGTACAAATGAATAATAGACCTGTTTTTGTTGACATGATTGTCTTTGGTATGTACCATTGAAATAGAACAATAACAAGAAAAATAAGTTATCTACAATGCACAACGAAACAAAGGTTCAAGGCATAGATCTAACTTAGTATCCATGAATCTGAAATTTTACCTGTGGAATTAAAATTCTGTTTCCTTTATTCTATGGTAAATATGATTGAAAAGCTAACAGACAGTTTGAAGAAGATTTTATTAATCATCATGTTCAGTTAGAGCAAGCATCTGCTGAAACCAAGGCGAATAAATTATAGACATAGCTAATAAGGTCAGGAAGCTACTAGTACCAAAATTCTGGGAATATGCCTTAAGTCTTCAAATTACTCTTAAACAGATTAAGTAAGTCCTTTAAAAAAAGAATAGCAACCTACAAATAGTTATTTCAGAGTAAGTGTTTCTTTTCCCCTCTGTGAATACAAGCTGTGATTTGTTTCTTGACTTTCTTTATCCTCCCCTATAGGACTCACGTCTGCACTACACCTTATACAACAGTGTCTGTGAAATGGTTAAAGAGTAAAAACCCAATCTGTTGCAGCCAGAAAGCAGTACTCCGCCTATTACACAGCAAGGTCAATAGATTGCTTGTTATTTTAAGTGTTATTTAAATTATCTCCCTAGGGAAGATAATTTTCAGCTGCCTCTCCATCTTCTTAAAGAAGCAGAATTTAACACATTTCGTTGCCAATGCATTGTGAAAAAACAAAGACATTGAAGCAATGGTCAGAAAGAAAAGGAATAAAGACAAAGTAAAGAGCTATACAAGCACAGTTAGCCTAAGATAGTTGTTCTCAATGTAGGCTATCCAGAACAGCACCGTCAACCTCACCAGGGAACTTGAAAAAAGTGCAAATCCTTGAGACCTGCTCCAAGTCTGCCGAATCAGAAATTCTGGGGGTGGGGCCACCAATCTTTGGTTGAACAAAACACAACCGACACCACATTTATGGAAGTTTCATATATGAAGTCATAAAAGTCACTAGAAAGGTATTAACTAAAGAATTACGGTGTTTATAAATTTGAAAAGGACAGCTTTACTTTTCATAAAGAATTGCAGCCTGTAGACTGGCCATTCTGTGTGCTGGGAACTGTAGCCTCCAGTAGATACTGGAAGCAGGCACTTTGAGGGAGGGAAGGATGAGACAGAAACTTACGTCAAATGGATTGGCTAGGTATATCTATTTCACAGATTATAGGAGGAGCTATAAATATCTATGGTGGGGATGTCTGCATGCACAGTAAGTAAACATGCATGTTGCATTCATCCCATGTTTACTTTGGAATGGAGAGTTAAGACTTAAATGCATTAAAGTTAGGTTGTATATGTCGAAAGGTGAAACAGAGAACACAGAGGCATCCTGTGCACAGTCTCTATAAACCAGCCAGAACCAGTTGCTGGTCTGTGGTCTCTTATCAGAAAGGAATGCTGGTCAGTTACACTGGAAATGCAAAAAAAGAGGGGAGTCTGGCAGTGTCAGGTGATCCATTGAAATCAGTGGTGGAACAAGTCTCTCCAAAGGGCTGGTTTCTGTTCAACCCTTAGGAAAGAAAGTTGGCAGCTAACAAGAAACAGTGTATATAACAAGGCATGACTGACCTCCCATTCCATCATGACGAGGACCTCAGTTTTTAAGGCTTCTCTGGGGTCCCCTTGGCCAAGAGGGGGTTCATTTGGTCAGTGAGGGTACTTAGGATTTTACTTTACTTCTCAAAAGGCAAAAGGAGGAAATAATTTGATAAGTAAAACTTTGAAATATATTTCATAATGGTGAAATAAAAATCCATGTCAAATCAGTAATAAAAATTAATGCCCAGACCAGACACAATAGTTGAAGCCTATAATCCCAGCACTTTGGGAGGCTGTGGTTGGAGGATTTCTTGAGCCCAGGAGTTCAAGACTAGCCTGGGCAACATATTGAGACACTATCTCTACAAAAAGTAGAAAACTTAGCCAGGCGTGGTGGTTCATGCCTGTAGTCCCAGTAACTCAGGAGGCTGAGACGGGAGGACCATTTGAGCCAGGAGGTTGAGAATGCAGTGAGCAATGATCACGCCACAGAACTCAAGCCTTGGTGACAGAGTGAGATCCTACCTCAAAAACATAATAATAGTAATAATAAATACCAGGTAGGTTGAAGCTTTAAAATGTAAAAAGCAAAACTAAAATGTGAAAAGCAAAAAGAGTTTAAATAATCTTTTTCTGACTTCGGGGTATAAGGGGAAAAATAAGTTTTTCTTAACACTTCTAAGTGCTCAACTGGGGCCCCCTTTAAGAAGAGACAGATTAACAAGAGAAAAACAAACAAATGTTTATTAACATGTATATATCATATATACATAGGAGAAAACTCAGGAAAAAAGTAACTCTGCCAGAAGTGGCTTAGAATTCAGGCTTCAGCGCCATTGAGGGGAAAGAAATATCTACTCTTCCCATCTCAGGTTCACAGCTGAGGCCCCTGTAACAAATGACGTAGTAACAAGAGAAAAGCATACAAATTTAACACAACATTTTAGTGTCCTGGGAGTCTTTAGAAATGAAGATCAGAAGAAACAGGTAAACCCATATGTTTTTAGGCTTAGATTTGATGAAGATGGACAGTTGTGGAGAAATATGATTGGAGAACAAGAGTATGATCTAATGGCAATCAACTGAGGTAACCTGAGTAAGGCCTATTTGTTTAGCTTCTTCTTGATGTCTGTGTCTTCAGCTCCTTCTCTCTGGATGTAGGGAGGGTACTCCTCTAATGAGGGTCTATGTATGACCTGCTTCAGGGGAGAAGGGCAAGGGGAAAGTGAGAATGGCCTTTCTGCTTCTACTGCTTTCTCAAATGCCAAGTTGGCATATTTTGGGGTAGTTTATCCTCAGCCCCATCACTATCTTAATAGGGGAAGGAAACAGGGATGTAGGCCACTTTGGGGAGGGTAAGTGATTTTCAGCGAAGATGGACGGGCTCATAGAAGAACAGATGGGAAAGATGATAGTTTAGGTATTAGTCTCTTCTCCTGTGATAAGAGTCAGTCTTCCCTGGTTGATGAAACTCCTGGGGAAGGGATTTATGACAATTAAGTTCCTTTGGAATGACCAATCTTTGGGTAGATAAGGGGAGTTCAGAGAAATCCTATCCCTGCACTTGCTGTTTTCCAAATGCCTTCAGCTCAAAATAGTCAATATATCAAAGTAGCATGATGGGGTGGCATGTTTGTTCCTTCCATGATAAGAAAACTTTACAGGGGACAAAAGTTACCAATCAGAAAAAAAAGTTGAAAATTATGTGTGTATTAAATAAATTCTCTTAACTAAAAGACATATTTTAAAAGAAAAAAAAACAAGACACACAAAATAGATGTTAATAACACATACAATTGACAAAGGATTAACATCAAGAACATAAAAAGAACTACAAATCCCTTTAAAAAAGAAGAACACAACTCAATAAAAACATTGGGCAAAATAGATGAAGCCCTTTTGGCCAATAAATATATGAGGAGATAATCTCACTTGAAATTAGTAAAGTGTACATTAAGACTTCAATGAGATACCATTTTAACCCTGTTCAATTGGCTAAAGTTAAGAAGTTTGACAATATTGTGTGTTAAAGGAGAAAGAGACTAAGAGGATCTTTTTATACAATGCTGGTATGTGATAGTTCTTTGGAAAATAAGTTGAGATTATCTTTACAAGTTAAATAGTGACAAACCAGGGCTCCATAATGTCACTTCTGAGGAAATACACAAGAATTCTTACATACGAGTATCATGAGATAATGACAAAAATATTCACTGTATCACTGATTATAATTACTAAAAACTGGAAACAATACAAACTCCCATCAACAGGAAGATTAATAATTATATTGTAGCAATTTAGCACAATTAAATGCTTTAACATGGGATAATACAGACAAATCTTAGTAAAAAGTTGAATAAAGTTCCGAAACACGACAACAGTGTGAGACATTTCTTATGAAGTTCAAAAACAAGTAAAACTAACAGTATATCCTTTATGAATACAAACATGTTCGAGTGAATGATGAACATTAAATGAAGGGGTTTAGGGTAGTGGTGATCTATGTGAGGAAGTTGGGGGTTGGGATCGTGGAGGACAGGTTTTATATGAGTTATTGGTTGTGTTTTAGATAGTTGAACATTCATGATATTAGTATATTATTTAAAAATCAATACAATTATATTAAAATAAGAGAATACATGCAAGAAAGATAATGTTGCAGAATAAACTAAAGACCATGATTAATTCTAAATTTCTATAGTCTTTAAACTTAAAAAAAAAAAAGAAGAAGAAAAGAAAAAAGAAAAACGACAGAGAAAGGAAAGTGTAACTGCTCAACAGCTTCACCTTTCCCACTGCCTAGACAGAGCTGATTTATCAAGACGGGGTAATTGCAATAGAGAAAGGGTTATTCATGCAGAGACAGGTATGCAGGAGACGAGAGTTTTATTATTATTCAAATCCATCTCCCTGAGAATTCAGAGATCTGAGTTTTTAAGGACAATTTAGTGGGCAGGGGCAGTAAGTTGGGAGTGCTGCTTGGTTGGGTTGGAGATCAGAGAGTTGAAGCTGTCCTCCTGCACTGAGTTAGTTCCTAGGTGGGGCCACAAGATCATATGAGACAGTTTATCCATCTGGGTGGTGCCAGTTGATCCATCAAGTGCAAGGTCTGCAAAATATCTCAAATACTAATCTTAGGTTTTACAATAGTGATGTTATCCCCAGCAACAATTTGGGGAGGGTCAGAATCTTGTAGCCTCTACCCGCATGACTCCTAAACCATAATTTCCAACTTGTGGCTAATTTGTTAGTCCTACAAAGGTAGTCTAGTACCCACTCAGGGAGGGGTTTTGTTTTGGGAAAAGGCTGTTACTGTCTTGGTTTCAAAGATAAATCATAAGCTAAGTTCCTCCCAAAGTCAGTTTGGCCTATGCCCAAGAATCTACAATGACAAGTAGGAGGTTATAAGCAAAATGGAGTTGCTTAGTTCAGATCTCCATCAGTGTAACAATTTTCTCAGTTATAATTTTGCAATGGTGGTTTCAAAGCAAAGAAGGAAGGGTAGAGAAGTTTAAATTTTTCCCCTTCAGATTTGGTAATTTGAGTGTATAAAATAAACTGATACTAGATAGACGAGCAGGACAAAAAACAAAAAAAACACACTAATTTTATTAATGTGCATTCAGGCACAGGAGTCATGTGAATATTAAAACCTCAAAGAAATGGCCAGATAGTTGATGCTTTTATACATCTTGAGGTAACAGAAGGAATAGGGGTTTGGAGCATGGCATGACAGGTTACGGTGCTAAGACAGGATATAAGAGGGAGAGAAGAGAAAAAGATGGGGCAAATGTGGTCTCGTGATGCAGATGAAACCTCACAGGTATCGGCCCTCAAAAGGAATAGCTAGTAGCCTATAGGTAAATGCTTCTCCATCAGATTTTGCAAAGGTGTCAGATTCTCAGTTAATCTTTCCTACATGAGGATAGGGAGGGTAGCCTTTGAGAAAGCCAGGCTGTTTATTTTATTGATGTATATTTTTTTCTAAAAATGCAAGTCTCCTCCACAAAAGACAATTTTCAGGACTATTTCTGTCTCCAGACCCTCTAATTTGCTATATCAAAATATGACAAAGTATATTTTGGGGTAAAATATTTTTAGGGTTTATTTTAGAAAAACAGAGAAAGGAGAAAAATAAATACACAAAATGTCAAAACAAAAATGTAGTTTTTGCTGAATTTTCATAAACATCTCGTGTTAAGAATTCAATTTCTAGACAAAAGTTGGAAATTTGTATTAACACTTCATTAAATTTATTTTATCAGCTTACCTTAAATCTAGTCTATGTTAAATCTACAACAAATTACATATAAATTTCATTCATTAAAAATGTCAATTTTTAGGCAGATTTACCATAAAGCTACTAAAACTTCAATCTCAAGACTTATCACTTGCACAGCCTACCAACATTGTGATCACATGATCCAATGTTGTTGTAAACTTTGCAAAACTAAGGTATTTAAACCATAGTCTATTAATGCAGTTATTCTTTCCACTCTGAATTGCCCCTATCATATATCCCATTGAAATGGTTTGCAGCAGCTATAGCCATTTGGGGATCCAGCAAAAGAGAAATTTGGTTGAGTATATAGTTAGTGTAAATTCGGAGGAATTTATTTATGTGGTTTCATAGTCATTTCCCTTCATGGTAAGTTGTTGCTAGCTACCCCAGTGTGGGAATGGCTTCCAGGAACACTCTTATTACCTTTTTTATTGATTCCCTAGCACATATTGCTACATGAATGTTTTCCCCTGTGCTATGTACCAAAAATAAATGATGAATATGAGAGAAAAAATATTTGAAAGGTATTGTGTCAGCAGCTAGTGCATGGACAATTCTTTCAATCATCAGAAATGTCAAATTATAAGCAAAAAACTCAGTTCTCATTAACCTCTAGTCCAAATGAAAGTTCTATTCTCTTATGAATATATTTAATAATGCATTATATACAAATACATATGGGCAAAACATTTTAATGGGAGCCACATAAAATGAATTGTATAGAATCCTTGTGTTTGAAGTCACAAACCCATAACAGCATTATAAACGACAGCACATCTGTGTGAAATTGCATGTTAGTGTGCCCCAAATATTAATTTTAAAAGTTTTTATCAATAATGACAGAGGAAATATTAAATTATCTTTTTATTCTTGATTTTTTTTAAAAGCGATGTTATAAAACCATTGTCATACAAAATGTTGTAGGGTCCAAGGGAAAACCTCCCCTTTGCCTTTTAAACATTAGCTGAAAATCAACTGACAAAAGGCAGATTAATAGGAGAGAAAGCATACAAAATTTATTAATATGCACGTGTGCACAGGAGGCACACAAAACACGAACTCAAAGAGAAGCCAGATGGTTGATGGTTAAGTAGTCTCTTCATAGGGGATAGATGCACAAAGGCAAAAGGAGACATTATGGAAAGGTGAGGAACAGAACTGCACAGGAGCAAAGGTTGTCTTATTATGCAGATAAAGTGCCCCAGGTAGTCTCTTGGAGCTGCAGCAGAAGAATAGAGAAAAAGTTTGTCTGGGTGTACTGATGACTCCCAGTCTCTTCTTTTCTCCAGTGGTTGATTTTTTTTTTTTTTCTAGTTATTCAACAAGATCCCTAGAGAGGACCTTCAAGGCAATTGCATTTCTATTGGAAAGAAGTTTTCTTAGTCAGATAAGGAAATTCGAAAGAGAGCCCCTCCCCACATTTGGCAAGGAGGAATGTGGAGGATGGATAAAAAGGTTGAAGGAACCTTGATTCTGAGGCAGTTTATAAGACTTCTCAGCACATGGAAGCAACAGTCTAGTTATGCCAATGTACTAATTTATAAAAATTCAATTTTTGAGGTTTTTTTCCGGGGGGGCAGGCAGGATTTGTGGTGTTCGTGGTATTTCTCAGCTTTTAAAAATCTATAATTTGCTTTTTTCTCATTTTAAATATGTGATTTTTAATCTAATTTTGCATGCATACAAATTTTTTTATTTCTTTTAAAAAGTTTTAAAAAATTGTTTGTATTTCTTTTAAAAAGAGAACACTCGAAAATGTATAAGCTTCAAGCCTTTCAAAATTTGGGCAAATCCCTTCCTGGGCCTCTAGAACACAGGTGACATAACCCCGCTTTCCACTGATCCCAATCTAAAGCCCCATGCTTTCCCTTCACCTCACCCTCTTTGACTCTATGTTGGAGGCAGGATGAAGCCACAGTACCTGAAAAACGCTTAGGGGAAAAAAATGTAAGAATAGGATGGGAGTAAAGAATAAATATGCTCAATTGTGTCCCAAGGAATATATTACAGACTACATTGTATATCGTTTTATCCCTGAAGGAAACGAGAATATGTCACCCCCATAGGGTACAAGAGAAAACTTGCCCTTTGCTCTCAGAAGGTTTGCTAAAAAAATAAACAGAGGAAAGGCAGATTCATAGGAAAAATAGTAAACAAATTTATCAGCATGCACAGAGGAGAATCCCAAAGTGATTGCCTTGTATTCCAGTGTCTATATAACATATGCTCTAAGTCTTAGAGGAAAGGGTGATGGAAAAATGTGGGTAATTTTAGGGGGATGGTAAATAATTTTTAGGGGAATTCAGTGGGCTTGAAGAACATACAATGGCCTGGGACAAAGCCTACTGGGTTTGTAGGGCAGGCAATGATCTATGACAAAAGTCCGTCCAGGTGTGTTGACAAACTTCAGTCTTTCTTCCTGCGATATGCGTTCTGTTTATGAAAACTCAGGGAAAGGATCAGAGATAATGGTTTTATTTTTTGATGAGTCCAGACTTTAGGCAGATAAGGGCATTTCACCGAACAACTTCATCTGGTGCTTTGGAAAAGAGAGGACCAAGAGACGGGAAGGGGGAGAAGGTCGGAGAAAATTGAAAGGTTTCAGTTTCGTATGCCAAAGTTCCACATTTGGGGTATGAGTTTCTGAGCTCCAACAACCCCAGAATATGCTTCTTGGACATAAAAATTATTTTTGAACTGAAGGCAGTTAGGAAACGGCAAAGGAAAATCTCCCCCTAACCTCTCATCCTCCTCACTTTCTGCCTAAAGACCGGATATAAACTCTTTTTTACCGGAGACAATATTAGACTCTTATCATCCCAGAGATAGTACCAGATGAATCTGCAAACAAATCTTACTCCATTCATTTCTTCCACTGTATTTGCTGTTTAACCATTTTGTACCCTTGGTCTTTTGTCCTATCATTTCTTTTCAAATCTATTGCTGTCTATTTAAGAAGCTACATGTGTGGAGTTCTAAGCCATCATTCTGAGGTACTTGTCATCAAAGCTTCTTCTGTGTCACACGTGCTGCCCACATTAATAAACTATTTTGTATTTTTTTTTTTTATTAATCTGTCTTTTGCTACAGGGGTCTGTTCCAACTAAAAGCTCATGGTCATTTAGGAAAAAACTGTTTTCCTCCCCTATAGACCTATAAACAATATTCTGTGCACCCAGTTTCACCTCATGATGGAACTCAGAACCCAGTTTCCCCTTAGAAGTGTTATTAAAGATGACATGCATGTATTCTACATTGGTCTTCATTCAGAGCTACATTCTGATACAAGCTATATAAAATAAATTTTTTGAATGCTTTCCCTAGGAACTCAACCATTATGTATAACTTCACTTTTCTATGGAGAAATAAATTGTGAGATGCAAACAACAGATTTACAAAGGACCTTTTCAGACAAAGTTTTTCCTTAATCAGAGGTTAAATGTTGCATTGTATTTCTTAACTGTTTTCTTTGTAACTCAATTTCCTCGTCAGTAATAGAGAAATGATAATCCAACTTGTCTCCCAGGAAGAGGAGAAATGAATGGGATAATTAAGATCTAAAACACTAAAACCTGCTCTTATTTTTTTTTTTTTTTTTGAGTGCTCAAGGCCACGAATGTGTGAGTAAAATCTTAGGGAGCAGAAATCATATCTCTGGGTTGATATTGTACAGTGAGAAGCCACTTTAAAAAAATATTAAAAAGCCATTGGTCACTGAAGATTAGACTTTGAATTTTAGACCTGGTTTTTTCCCTCACGAGTTCTGAGAGGTGGAGAAAGTCCCTCAACCTCTCCAGTCCACAAGACCAGCACCAACATAATGGAAGTTTGGACCATGTGGTCTCCAAAATCCACCTTGGTTCTCACAATCTCTTCTTTTGTGGCCAGAAAACACTCTTTAAAAAACAAAACAAAAAAAAGATTTTAAAGAAAATTATTCTTTTGCCAACCCCAAAAAGCAAATTTCTGCGACATATTAGACTGTTTAAACCCAATTGCCCTTGGGAAAAAGATTTCCATTTTATAGGGAGATTATTAAAATATCCATCTTTAAAAGTTTCAGGATTTTTGAAAAACCAAAATGCCATTTCAGATATCCACCATTACATGATTACATGATGAAAAGAGAGGTAGATATTAATAACAAAGTAACTTTTTGTTGATATTATCTACTTTTTAAAAGTTAAGGAGAGGCACACAGGAAATAAAAACAATTTGCAAAAGACTAGCTGTATTTTAAAAAATCAAATAAATAGAGAAACAATTATTAGAAAATTAAGCCTAATGCAAAAAAAGAAAGACACTGAAATAAATTTTTGAAAAAGGCCTAAGAGAAGGCTCATATTTCTGAGGGATGACTATTTGAATTTGAAATGTAGTTATTTTCCTGCTATCTGCACAAATGTTTCATTTTCAGTGAGGGCAAGGAAAATTAAAAATATCCAGGCAGTATGTATGTCATAAATGTAACTACTGTTTATTTTAAATTATTTCATTCCCTGTTCTGCTTTTTTTTTTTTTTTTACAGCTGTTGCCATTGCTACGTGTTTATTCCGATCAATCAACCCCTTGCTCCAACATTTGTAACAAATTCCAGAAACCAAAAATGCAATGTATCTATCAACTCATGTTGGCAGCAATCAAGAGAAAATCAAATAAAAAGCATTTTATGTTAAGAAGTAAAAGTTCCATCTACATTTACATTTATATTTAGCTGTATTGAGTTGGCAAACTCAAGTCTGGGGATGAAATAGGAGCAAAGTTTTCTGAAGAGTTGGCCTGAGAGACAATTGAAACCCCGTATGGCTTCAGAAATCCATAAAAACTGCAGCCCCATCATGCTTTGCCTATAAAGAAAATTGCCCATCCGCATTTTAGTTGAATTTTGAAAGGAAGGCTTATGCCAACCTCCTTGTGGGAACTTTTTGTCACCGTATGTAGCTAAGCAATGTACAGTATTTGATGCTTGATTGTGTCTCTGGATCCCAGAAGACTTTTAACAGTCTTAGGTAATCATCTTCCAAGTTTAGATAGATGATAGATAGCTATAGATAGCTATAGATAGATAGATAGATAGATAGATAGATAGATAGATAGATAGATAGATAGATAACAGACACATAGATTGATAGATAATAGAAAAGAGTTAGTCTCGATAGAAGCAAATGAGAATATAGATGATCTGATAGTCCACTAAATACATAGAATGTCAAAATGATTATTATTCTTCACTCAAAATATTATACCAAATATTTTCCAACACTTGGAGAAGGGAGTAGAAAAATATCTGTTTATTTATGTAAATTCTGTTTTCTGTTTTGATATTATGCTTACTATAAAATGAGGTACAGGGGTAGGGAAGATTTTGTCTTGGATGTAAGACCCTGAGTCTGTACTTCCCTTGGAAACTTGTATGTAGGCAGAGCTTACTGTCTCCAGTTACCCTCCACACTGATTCTTTTGGTTCTATGGAGTAGGTCTCATTGATTTATAGAATATAGATATAAGAACTATTTGTTCACAGAAGAAAGGATATCCCTTTTTCCCTAGCGATTAATGCTAAAGTAGTAAAATTCATAGTTCTAATTTGTAATTGTTATAACCTCTCAAATATAATCTCCATGAGAGCGGGGACATTGTCCATCTGCTATTCTACCCACCGTATCTACAACACATCTGGCACTGAATAATCTTCCAATAACTGTCATTGAATTAGTATATGGAGAAAGTGTATGATTAGGAGATATGTTGACATTTTTTTTCTACCAAATAATTTACAAGTAGTTGTTTGAAAGTGGTAAACATTTGTCTATCTATGCATTCATGACATACGTGAGTAAAAAGTGAGAAATGAGATAGTGTATGAATTTAATAGGAGGCATTCATTAAATGTTAGTTTCCCCGTTCCAGAGGGACACGAAAACAACATTACGCTGCCTCTAATTTTAAAATCCCTAAGTTCATATATAGCTTTCATTAAGACAAATCATCAAATGTACTATAAATCATATATGAAGCCTGGGCAATACCCATTTTTCTGTTTTTGTTTTGTTTTATTTCCCCAGCCTTTAGCACACTGCCTGGAATATAGAAGACAAATATTTGTGAAATACATAAATAAAATATGTATAAATGAATGAACAAATGAATTATAAATGCATGAATGAATGATCGTTCCAAATTATACATTAATCAATGGAAAATATTATTGAAATGTAATTTGTGTTTATTTGTCTCCTTCAAGGAAAACTATTTGCTTATGAATTACCAGTGCAGGATAAAGTAAATAATTTACAGAGAATTACAAAGTAGAATTTTACATATGAAATTCCTTTTTAAAAATGTTCCAAGACAAGAACCAGGGAACTGACATGTTCCTAGATCCGGGAGCTACCCAGTGGATCGACGATTCTTATTATAATAAGACTTCCTTGAACCATGCCCCACCCAATCCTTTTCTAGAAAGAGTTGAAGACAAATCTACAGTGAATGGGAGGCTGAGGCCACCACAGTAAGTTCCAAGAGTATGCACCACAGTGCCCCCTTTTATTCAATCCCAATCATTGCTAAGCAGCTAACTGGTTGTCAGATGGCGACAGAGATAAGGCCCATTCTGCTTTGAGAAGAATCCCTTGGCAGAAATTACTGTTTTCAAGCTCAAAAAATAAATCAGGCAATCTATATCTAACATATTAAGAGAAGTATTAAACTTGATATTTTTCTGCTAAATGAGAGAACAAAGATGAGGAGAAATACCCAGCTAAAAAATATGTAATAATGTAGTTTTAGGTTGACAATGAAGAACAATGAAGAGGTGCAAACAGAATCCAAACCTGGCTTATAACCTGTTTTGAAATGTTTAAATACAAGAGGTTATATTCCCGGAAAAAAGCTGAAGTGTGAATTCTGGAACAAGGGTACCAGTCAACATCGATAGCAAGGTATTCTGCACATGTACCTTCTTTACAACTGCAGTGGCTGGGGCAGGTAGAAGGGAAGGGGAACAGCGAGGGAAGGGTAGGACTGCCTTCGCGGTATGGATACCATGTTCTTGGTGACAGGAAGATTTGAATTCATCTAACCCATTTGCTTCACAGTATTCTCCATTCCTCTACTTTTTCGGAGTAAGAATTTTAGCAGATCCTGTTTTCAGTCAAATAGATTTTAACAAAACGTAAAGTTCTTCTCTCACTTACCAACTTTAAAAATCTGTAAGGAGCACACTCTAAACTGAAGATCAATTCCTGATACCTCCGTGTGAATAGTTTTGTAACTCAATGTGGTTTTTTGGTTTTCTTGTTTTCGTTTTTGTTTTCCTGAAAACAAAATTCATGTCTTGAAAAGGAACACTAGAATTCCACCTCCACGACCTGTGGCAAGTTCCCCAGCAGCTGCTTGTTCACAGAGTCGCACCTAGCCGCAGCTGAGAGAGACTCTCAAATGCAGGAGGATCAGACTTGTGTCCTGGACTTAGCAAAGCATGATCACACTCTTTGTCCTCATCTACCCAGCCGCAGCTTCCTGTGCAAGTGTCCTTGTGCCCTGGTGCCTGATATCCAGCTCCAGCAGCCTAGAAAATCAGTTAGGCTTTTCAGTCACAGCATCCCCTGCGATAAACGTGTGGAGCACCGCATGACTTCTTCAACCAGCTGGTTTTTCTGGCATTTGAATAAAAGTAAAAATAGAAAACAAAGAGGGAGAAGAAAAGTGACAAGCTGAAACCTGCGAAGAGAAAGAGGACAAGGTACAGAAAATTGGCTCCAGGACGCCAGGGAGGGGGCGGGGTATGATGGGCTGCTACTGCCATCTAGTGGCTGCATGACACTCGGGGAAAACTCGTAAATCAGGCTCCAAGCGGCTTTGATTTTTCAGTTCTAGGGGAAAAGAAAATGCCTTCATAAGTGAGCCGGGACAGTGGCGAGGGCATTTTTTTTTCCCCCTAGTCAATGAGTTCCACCTCGTTTGGTAAACTGGGGAAAGATAGAGGAAACTTTACCAGAGCTGCCTTAGTAAGTGTGTATCCCTCTCCTTTTCTACTTGAGGCTTCAGCAGACCTGTTCCTTTCTTCAAACGACGGCTTCCCCTCGCCCCTAGGTTGCCGATTAAGACAGACATAATCATGATAAAATAAGTATTCCTCCAGTTAAATTTGAATTCCAGATAAGCAACTAATAGATATTTTAGCATAAGTATGTCTCATGCCATATTTACAGCATATCTATGCTAAAAAAAAAAAATTTATTATGTATCTGAAATTCAAATTTGTGGCCATTCGTATTTTATATGACAACCCAACCTCATCCCCCAGTAAAGATAGTATTTAGCTAAAAATTTTGATAGTAAGTTTCTTTTAGGACTGACCTGAAATGTGGCTATCCGTGAGAAAAACATATTACTTGCATCATTTCTGCTCACTACTATTATTACAGATGTTGGTATGAATAAACATTTTACAAGGGATAATTCATAATAAAGGTCATATCTTAGACATTGAATTAAGTCCATTTTAATCTTTCATACTGAATTCCCGTTTGTTCTATGACATATATATCTGAGTTGGAAGCTGGTAGGAGGCAGATAGGTTTGAAGATCTAGTCACTAAAATACACTTCAAATTAATAACCACTTGTTGATTAGAAACCTGTATAAATGTGTTAACAGGACCTGAATGTTATTGGCTCAGAGCTTACGTGTAGGTGCACAAACTATTATGAAATGTGTATAAAAAGGACTCCTGTCTCAGAAAGATTCTCTCTTCTCGCCAGGGAAACAGTCTAAAAAAAGACCCAAGCGTCTTAGCAGCTTTATTTTTCACCTTTAATACACTTGACGACTTGACAGATTGAATTTTGCTTTTTAGATTTTGACTTTTAATGAGAACATTCCTTTTACTTCACTTTGCTGAAGGACAAGATTTAAACACCCACTGAACAAGGATAGCTTGTCAACTGCCACAAAGGTGCTGTGGCTTGAATGATCATGTGTATTTAGGACAACATGTTCAATTGATGGATGAGGTTAAATCTTCTAGAATTTACTGCAAACATGTCTTGGATGTGGTACAATTGTGGCCATTTTTCAGCTTGTGTGAGTCATTAATTGTAATGGAAGAGCTCCCTAAAAGGGAAAATGATAATCT